>NC_059376.1:37726792-38081792 GCF_019703515.2 Myxocyprinus asiaticus | reverse complement strand
CTTCTAAGGGGACCTATCTGCTTTCGAGACGACGTGCCGTTCAAGTCCAGTGTACACAAGGTGTTAGCATTTGAGCTATGGGTTCCTGCAGGATTTTCCTATGGGTTTTTATAATGGCAGTTTTGGATTTTTGAGTAAAATAAGGTTTGTGGCAAACATTACCTGAAGACAGTCATACCCAAAACGTGAATTTTTAAGTATTTTCAAGTAATGTTTACTACAGACTTTTTTTTACAATCATAAATTAAAACCCCCCATTATAAAAACCCATAGGAAATTCTTGAGGGAACCCATGATGAATTAGCTTACTGGGTTCACCTGGGTTAACACGGCTCGGCTCAGGCTGTCAAGTTTCTCAAAGAGCACTATAAAACCAAAGTAAAAGCCGTCAGTGTGACTTGTGTACTATATTCCTTCTAATGGAATGTATAGGAATATTTGGTCTGTACTAATACAGACCAAAATCAGCAGCAAAATCAAGTATGGTGACTATGCAGCAGGTTTGACGTCGTGATGGTTTGATCACAAGATGCAAGAGCCAATGAAGTGATTGTATGTCTTCAGAAGACAAAGTCGTCTCAATTACTTTTACTGTGGTTTTATGATGTTTTTTAGTCCTTTTTGGAGCTTGACAGACAGGAGTCACCATTCACTTTCATTATCAAAAAGCCATATGAAGATTCTTCAAAATTTCACTGTTTGTGTTCAACAGAAGAAAGAAATTCATATGGCTTTGGAGGGACATTAGGGTGGGTGAATAAAGATAGAATAAAAATTTTCCATGAACTATCCCTTTAATACCAGTTGTAAGTGGGGCCCAAGCATTGCAGGCCTGTGGCCACCCTCCCCCACCCTCCATCTTTCTTCACCTCCCCACCCAGGGAAAGAGACTCTCGTCTGGGCGCCCTATCTAAAACTACTCATTGGGGCCAAATTGATAGCGACAGAGGTATGGAAGAAATGAGAGCTATCGGGGGGAGGGGGGGGGGCTTGTGAAGTACCCCAACCCCCCTTCAACCCCTCACACTGTCAGCATCTTATCTATCATTCAGCATGGGGCTATCAATGTGTTAAACACATGCAGTGACCTGACTGCAAATGCACTGATCCTATCAGTCATGTGACTAGCTGAAGACAATGGCTGCATGAAGAACAGGTTTGATGGGGGAGATATTTAATCCCACCATCAATACAGCCATACTGCATGTGGAATATCTGATGCAGATATTGCATTTCCAGTCTCAAATCCATGGTTTATTTGTGGAAAGGTATGGAACTGTGTTTGCTGCACCGCAAGACTACAGCGCCAGGCAAAAGACATAATTATTTGCATATAGAGTTGTGTGGTTCCAATCAAAATGTAATCAATATATATAGATAACATCTTTATATTGCATTGACTTCACTGTCAACAAGCAAAAACAAAGATATGATGCGAGTCACCACCAGTGCAGTCTGATTCACATTCCACGAACTTAATCTCATGAGCTGAATCTTTTAATGAATCGTTCAAAAGGACACATATTCACAAGCAATCGATTTGAATTAACTTGAATGAATTAGCTGAATCTGTCAGATGTTTTTTCAAATAAAGATGTATTGTTTTGTTTAATAAAAATAGTATTGTTTTGTTTAGTATGTAGTCAGAAGGAACATTGACTAAGAAACACTAGTAAAGACTAGTATGGTTTGGAACAGTCTTTGCTGCACTGCTTATCTTGAACACAATGACAAAAGACTTATTTTACCGTTGAGAGATTCCAATCAGAATTTGGTGAGATAAAAACTAGGTATAGCAAAGAATAAAATAATGACAATAATAGAAAACATCTTTAAATTGTATTGTCTTCCCTAGAAACAAAAACAAAACATATTGGATGGCCAACATGGTCGGATTCACAAACTAACTAATCTTAGAATCTGATACTTTTAATGAATCGTTCAAAAAGACTCAAAAGCTATCGATCTGAATGAACTTAATTAGCAGAATCTGTCATTTTTTTCCCCTTTTTTTAAAATGGTACTTTAATAAAGTAGTAAATAGGATTTTCGTTTAGTATGTAGTAACTAGTAATAGTTGAGTAGTGTTAAGAAACACTAGCAAGGACAAGAAACTGTGTTTGCTGCACCGCAAATCTAAGGGCGTGTTCACACTTGTAGTTCGGTTCTCTTGGTCCTCATGGTCCGGACCAAAAAAGAAAATGATGCATTTAGTTCTGGTTCGCTTAGCGTTCACACTGGCATTTTTAACACTGAACCTAACGATACAAAACAAAAGGCATCAGGAAAATGTCACAAACTGATTGGACAGCTTTTATGACGTGTATTTTGCGACGGAACTTGCCGAACATCCAAAACAATGCTGGCTGCTGGGCTAAATGCACTCGTTAGATTTATATATGTATATATGGTGGTATTTTTACCAGCTGAGAACAAACGAAGAGCTAGTAAAATGTGTAAAGGAGTCAAAACAGTGCCAGGAATTCCTCCATTGTACACACAAACGAAGATATGCTGCAAGGACGGCTGACAGCCGTTCCGACGCCTGTACCGAACTATAATGGGCAACGTAGCTCCTATGATGAGAAGAACCAGGTATGCTTGAGGTCAGTATTAGACAAATTACTTCCTGTTTTTGGTCCATGTTGCATTCATATATCAATCGAATCGCATCAGAGTTCATTTGGAAGCGGACCGAGACCCACTATTCAGGCGGTCTCGGTCCGCTTGTTTGGTGCGCACCAAGGTTCAGATGGCAGCGTTCACACTTGTTCAAATGAACCGTACTAACAGAGCAATCGCACCAGAGTTCGTTCTAATCGAACCAAACCTGCCAAGTGTGAACACACCCTTAAACGCAACAACAAAATACATTATTGGTTTACCCAAGTTGTGAGGTTACAATCAAAATTAAATTTGATGAGATAAAAGGTGAGGAACAGCATAATATTACAAAGACAACAAAAAGAAAACACTTTTCAATTGTACTGTCTTCGCTGGATAGAAGTTAAAACAAAACATACGGCACAACCAATGTTGTCCGATTCACAACTGAACTAACCTTAGCATCCGATTCTTTTAAGGAATCATTCAAAAAGACTCACAAGCTATTGATTTGAATTAACTTGAATGAATTTCCTTTTTTAAACTGTTTTATAATAAAGTATTGTTGTGTTAATAAGAATAGTTTTGTTTTGTTTAGTATGTGGTTAGGACTAGTAACGAGTGTTAAGAAACACTAGTAAGGACTAGATTTATGAGCAGTTTGGCTTTGCAACTTTCATTTTTCTTTAATTTCTCTGATGTGACAGGGAGCGACACATTTGTTTGAATTCATAGTGTGTTAAAAAATGTTTTACTATCTCACGGGGCATTTAAATAATTTAATGAGGAGTTCTCTGCACTTCCATTCCCCATTTTATTCCAGGGCGCAGAAGATAAAGACCAAGGTCAAGCCTAAACAGGCACACTTCAACCATGCAACAAAGCCCAGAACACTCCCAGGCTTAATCCTTCCCTAGATGCCCCAGACCATGCTGGGAGAATCCTAAGAACGCTCGTCATGACAATACGGCAAAGGGAAAATCTCAGACAGAGAGAGAGAGAGACAGAGAGTCAGACAGACAGGGACAAAAACGAGATTAATGAAAACAAGAGTCTTGGGAGAGCAACTTTTTTTTTTTTTTTTTTTGCATTTTGCCATCTCCTTGTGTCATATTTAAAAACAACAGCCTTGGCTTTACTAAACCTGAAAGCGATTTACTAGCACTGCAACGTTTACTATACAACTCGTCGCAAATAACACACCCGCGTGTGCAGTCGCGAGGCTAGATGAACGATCGTATTAGCAGATGCTGGATAAGATGTCTCCCCTGGCAAGGCGGCTGAAGCTTGGCTGTATTTCTCCTAGGCTGCAAAGCTTAAACTCTGCCAATCGATATGATTGATTAAGATATTTTCCAATCTGTCTTTTATAATTGGGAGAGGATATACTGCCCGTCGGTAGCAGATTAATAAAGAATAAAGACTTATGAGACAAGTGAAGTGAGAAGAAGCTCAAACGGTATTGCGGTGCAGCCTGTTTCGAATGTGCTGACCAAACAGGATATATGCATTTTAATAATCCGGCATAACGAGAAAAAAGCATTATCAATTCAAATGTGCTCAAATGCCCATTCAGTCGGTTAGCATGCGCTACATTTAATTCTGCTCGTTTTAACAATAGGCTCAATGGATTTTTGCATGCTGTCACATACAGTATCTAGTCCCTGTTCCACGGGCCGACAGGAAGATGCTAATTGAGAATGCAGCCGCTTTCAGTGTTGGAGTGACACTTCTGATTCAACTATTTTCCAAATAAGACAGTAAAAACGCTCTTTGTGTAGCTGAGCGCTTGGAGGACTTCATTTTTCCAAGCTGGCACCAAACTTGGCAGTGTGCCAAAAGAGAGAATGACATTACAATTCAAGGAGGACCTACAAAGATGTCCAAACTCTTCTGGGAGACGATCTAGTCAGGCGGATCTCAGTAAATCTGTCAAGAACATGTCCAGGTCACATTTGACCCAAAATTCGAAGAAAATAAATACGAAATTAGAATTGAAACTAGAAAATGGAGCATATTTAAGACACTTTTTTTCCTTTTTTCCTTTTTTTTTTTTTTGCATTGTGGCAATAGTTTAAGCACATTTATTCCCTAAATTCCCATGTCTGTAATAAGGAAAACATGATGTATTTTAAA
Source organism: Myxocyprinus asiaticus (assembly GCF_019703515.2). Taxonomy (NCBI): domain Eukaryota; kingdom Metazoa; phylum Chordata; class Actinopteri; order Cypriniformes; family Catostomidae; genus Myxocyprinus; species Myxocyprinus asiaticus. The sequence goes on along the minus strand of NC_059376.1, from coordinate 38,077,052 downwards.
ACAACTTTAAGTAAGCATTTCATAGGTTGATTTCCCAGAAATTGTAAACATTATCGCTCTGTGGTGCTATCAAAACATTGCTCTGTTTGAGCATCCCGACCTGCCCGGGACAGCAACACTGGCCCAACCAAAGGTGTGAGTTTGGGGCTTGACTATCTGTTAGGTTGACCAATGGAAGACAGGGTGAGGGAGTGGTCAGGAAACTTGTTTGAAACAGTAATTTTTACAATTCCTTTTGTTGTTGCTAATGGTGCAGAAATGACACACTTCACCTTTAAATAATAATTAAACACATCTATTTAACACTTACACACTAATGAGAATCTAATGAGAATTGCCATTGAGAAAAATGAGAACTACAAAAAAAACTCATGTATCACAGTAATGAGAATTTGTTAAATGTGCTTAGGCCTATTTGTCACGAAAGTAATGTCACAATGCATGAAATCTTTAAGGAATGGTTCACCCAAAAATTATAATTTTCTCTTCATTTCTCACCATTATGCCATCTCAAACTCAGTTGACTTTCTTCTGCGGCACACAAACGAATAAACAGTATAAAATATACAGTATATGAAGTCAATGGGGTCCAACATTTTAAAGGTAAAAGGTAATCATTACAGCTGGAGTGGTTTAATCCATGTCTTCTGAAGCAATGCATTTTGTGTAAGAAACAGAGCAAAATGTAACTCCTTTTTCACTATAAGAACAAGTTCTGCAGAAAAGAGAAAGTCATGAGTTTGAGACAGTATACGAATGAATAAATGTTGAGAGAAATATCACTTTTGGGAGAACTGTCCCTTTAATGGTCCAAAAATAACACTTCATTTTCTTTATGCATAATACAAAATGTTTATCTTCTGATTTCAGGGTGAAATGTGGCCTGGAACACTAGTCATTCAGTCCACAAACCAGTCTCATGACCTGAGCTCATCCAACACATGGATACTTTTTCTTTTTTCAGACAATTTGGGGCCCCAGCTATGACACGTTTAATATTCCTTTGACATTTCTGTCCGGTTTTTATTGGTTTCCTTCATCCTTCTACCGCCGCCCTGGCCTTTTGTGAGGCTCAATGTGGAATCCAGAACCTCCATCACTTCATAAAGATGGAGAGGAGAGAAGGTGCACAGGGCAGTGGAGCCCGAGGGAACTGTAAATGTCTGCCGTGTGGTAGTGTTCCTGGGGTAAGTCAATCCAAAGGACGACTGGTGGCCGTTGGTCACTGGACTGGGGATGTAACTGGATTTGATAGAGCATGTTGAATTTGCACTGGTCTGTAATCAGAAACACAGCATGGGGGATGGAAGGCATTTCAAATGTCAACATTTTTTTAATGGAATGAGTTATTTCTTTTGCTTGTTGAGTTAAAGCTTGGATAAACATGCACTTGGAGAAATGACAATTTTTTATCTTCTAAAGAGGTGGTCTTTGGATAAGACAATCCAAAATAAGGTGTGTTTGCAAGTTCAAAGAATAAAAAACAAAAATTTGTGGTGTCTTCTGAGGCAAGCATCACTTTTACTATTGCTTATACCAGACTGATCGCACTGTAAATTCAGCAACAGTAGGTCAAAAGTTTTGCTGCTAAAATTTGTCTGTGCATACTGAAATTTAAACCACTGCCCCTGGTGGCCCAAGCTGGAAGTGTTGTTGAACTTGTGCATGCATAGGTTCCAGTCTCTGGGTGAAATGTCCACAGAGGGGCAACAAAATCGAGTAGTATTTTTAGCCATAAATGTAATACAGTCAACAGGAATGCATATTTTATTAATTCCATTTCCCAACCCAAACCCCAACCCTAACCGTTAGTGAAGTAAAAATGCAACTTTAAAATCATGCTTACCATTGTTTATGTGAACACGATTACTTCCTGGTTCCCACGGGACATGTATCAAAGGTTCCTTGCACAATGTGTTACAAGTAGCGTTAGAGGGAAAAGTGATCCACTTCAAATCTTAGACTTACAACTTTTCCCTTGGGTGAAAACATTCCCAGAGAGTTATATTGAAGAAGGGACCTGTCCCAGAATATCACAGAAACTAGGGGATGGACTCTTTTGACTTGGGCTAGGAAGCAACCAGAACACACTAGCAACCATGTAACAACCACTCTGTACACCCCAGAATCAACATAAAACACCCTGGAAACCACCAACACCACCTTAGTGTCATGGTGAACCAAAAATAATTTTTAAATAAAAAATGTTCTTCCCTAAATAAAGACCATTATCATAATGGCATCATCGCTTAGAAGCTATTTGCAGTTATCATGCTATACTCTTATTCAGAAACTTTGGGTCATCCTTTATAAATCTCTTTTTACAACGTTAAACATTCCACTGATAAGGTTGTTTTGAGTAGCAGGACATTTCATTTAAGAACTGTCTCGGCCTGGTTTAAAACATTTCCTTGGTGAAGAGAAGCAGACTCTGATTCACTGACATACCGACATGTGTTTGCTGATAGATATGCTCCACAGATCACTACACAAACCTCTCTGGCCATAAAAACACGTTGAAGGCCATTTAAAAAAATGTTCTGGAAGCCAGATAAACACTTCAGGAGCAACTGCCCCTCGACAACACAGCCACGATGTAAAACAAACATGTCGTCTTGTTAACAGTTTTACAAGTCACATGGCAGCCCTGTCTTCAGTCTCTTGGCTCAAACGAGACATGCGCAGACAGATCTGCATAAATGTTGACATCTAAAATCTCACATTTAAAAAAATTTCTTAAAAATGGCTATTTAAACATCTTGATTGTTTTGGTGGGGAAGGAATTTAGGGTTTAAAAAGAATATTCAGAGTTAAACAGCATAAACTTTATCGTGTACCACAGATGACTCAAATCCATTTGTAAAAATACACACAAAAAAACATGTTAACTGGTGAATCTTATGAAAACAGTCAAGAACATGCCTGGGTCATATCTTCTACCCAAAACCCCAAAAAGGGTAAATTAAGCCTATTGCTATAACTATGAAGTTTTTTGCATTGCGACATTATTTTCATAACAATTAAACACTCCCAAACTAATTTTTTAATTATTTTAAATATTCATGTTTCTATTCTGTACTATATACACTGTATATTTATATAAATAAATATTACAACATGGTGCCAGATCGACTGGTTTGTGTATTTCTGTAACTGCTGATCTCCTGGGATTTTCACACACAACAGTCTCTAGAATTTACTCCGAATGGTGCCAAAAACAAAAAACATCCAGTAAAGATAAGAGAGATCAAGAGAGAATGGCCAGGGGCCTGTGTAGCTCAGTGGTAAAATACGCTGGCTACCACTCCTGGAGTTCGCTAGTTCGAATCTCAGGGCGTGCTGAGTGACTCCAGCCAGGTCTCCTAAGCAACCAAATTGGCCCGGTTGCTAGGGAGGGTAGAGTCACATGGGGTAACCTCCTCGTGGTCGCTATAATGTGGTTTGTTCTCGGTGGGGCACATGGTGAATTGAGCGTGGTTGCCGCGGTGGATGGCGTGAAGCCTCCACACGTGCTATGTCCCCGTGGCAACGCGCTCAACAAGCCACGTGATAAGATGCGCGGGTTGACTGTCTCAAGACGCAGAGGCAACTGGGATTCGTCCTCTGCCACCCGGACTGAGGCGAATCACTATGCAACCACGAGGACTTAGAGCGCATTGGGAATTGGGCATTCCAAATTGGGAGAAAAAGGGAGAAAAATCCCCCCCCCAAACAAAAAAAAAAGAAAAAAAAAAAAAAAAGAGAATGGCCAGACTGGTTTGAACTGACAAAGTCTACGTTAACTCAGATCACTGCTCTGTACAACTGTGGTGAGAAGAATATCATCTCACAATGCTATTCTGAGATGCGGGTTGATGCTGTTTTGGAGGCACGAGGGGGACCTACACAATATTAGGCAGGTGGTTTTAATGCTGTGGCTGATCAGTGTGTGTGTGTGTGTGTGTGTGTGTGCGTGTGTGTGTGTGTATATATATATATCTTGTTTGATTTTGTTTTTTTGCTATGTAAAGCTAAAGTTAAACTTTAAAAGAGCCATATACATTTTTTATTTATTTATTATTATTATTATTATTATTATTATTATTGCAATAAAGCTAAAATAATGATTTTTTGAATTGCAAAGAATTTAAAGGTAATGGTAGTATCTGTTGTACTGTACTTTGCTGATTTAAATAATCATTGTTCTACAGCAATTTTTACTGCATTACAGTAATGAGAATCTAATAAGAATCACCTTTGGAGGTGAAGAAAGGGTGAAAAATGGGAGGGGGTGTGTCCTTCGTTTTCTTTAGGTTAAATATAATTGAGATGTTTTATTATTATAATATAATTCACTCTTACCGTAAATACACTCACAATGGCAATAAACATTTCAAATATGCAACAAATCACACAGTTTCAAAAGCGTATAACCATAACACAGACATATAGCTGTTTAACCCGTAATATTAAGCTATTCAAAGTCACTAAGATCATTTCTTTATATATTTGATGAACAGTACAGGCATACCATCATCATATAACCGACAGATGAACTTTTGAATACATGACAATACATCTATAAGCAGCATAGTGGCGGTCGCCCGTGTGTGCGAGACAAAGATGAGAAAAAGATGGGGGGGTGGGTGGACTGATGGCTTCCTCCTCAGGGGACTGGTGCCTGAGAAATGCACTCTGAGGGAGTGCCAGTCAGTCAAGGCTGATTAAACTCTTTGATGGTGGAAAAAAATGAGTTGAAAGCGAGACAGACACTATATGACGGCGTTTAGGAGCTGCAAGAATAGGGAAAATCACCCTCTGTAAACCTCGCAATAGCATCTGCCTCCTCACCTCAAAACAAACCATAACTAACAATCTGTAATTATTGTGTGAAGAAATGCCAAACAATCATCCATCCGTAGTGCGAACTGCTTCGCTTTTATCCGTGACATCTGAATATCATCACACTGCAAAACAAAGAACTCTTCTATGTGAAACTTTCCCATCATTAAATTTAGCAATTAAATGCCAAGGTCACACTCAGCGTTTGCAAATAAATAAACAGAACACTGAAGCAAAGAGGAGAAAGATGAACTGCCAACATGTGAGTAAATACACGATTAGAGGGCAGGCAAACACAAGAGGCCACGTTGGTTTGCTACCGTAGCCGCTAAGCAGCATGAGAGTTGTGCAGAAGTCCCAATGCCTTAACACATAGTTAAGTCTGGACAGCTCAGATAAAACCCCCACCAGCTGACAGTATAGAAGCCGATGCCAGCAAAAGCTAGTCGGTGAACAATAGGTCCGAATCTCAGTGCACCAGAACAGTAAAGAACATTTGCTACCAATTTCCTGCTGTATTTATTAAGTCAACAAAGTAAACTTGTGTCTTTCAGCGGAAGAAATCATACAACGGCTATGTCTGGTGAAATCATTAAAACCTTGAAAGGGTGCCAACAGAAAACCAAATATTAGGGATGCGCCGATATGGATATTTATGGCCGATATAAAAGGCTGATTAAAGTATGTATTTTGGAACTGCAAAAATACTGATTGTTTTCAAACAGGTTTACAGAACATTCCCTCCATTAGCCAATGGAAAACCAATTTTAAGGGATGTATCAAATATGGATTATTATTTTTATTTTAGATAATCGCATGAATAAGCAGATGTAAAGGTGTACCTAATAATGTGGCCGGTGAGTTTACATCTACTCATTCATGCGATTATCTAATCAGCCAATCATGTGGCAGCAGTGTAATGTATAAAATCATGCAGATATGGGTCAGGAGCTTTAGATAATGTTCACATCAACCATCAGAATGGGGAAAAAATTTGATCTCACTGATTTAGACCGTGGCATGATTGTTGGTGCCAGACAGGCTGGTTTGTATATTTCTGTAACTGTTGATCTCCTGGGATTTGCACACGCAACAGTCTCTAGAGTGTAAAGAGAATGGTGCGAAAAGCAAAAACCATCCAGCGAGCGGCAGTTCGGTGGATGAAAATGGCTTGTTTATGTCAAAGGTCAGAGGAGAATGGCCAGACTGGTCCAAGCTGACAGGAAGGTGACAGTAACCCAAATAACCACACCTTGCAACAGTTCTACGCGGAAAAGCATTTCTGAACATATGACACGTCGAACATTGAGGCGGATGGCCTACAGCAGCAGAAGACCTGTCCGGTACCACTACTGTCAGCTAAGAATCGGCTGCAGTGGGTACAGGCTCATCAAAACTGGACAGTAGATGATTGGGAAAAACGTTGCCTGGTCTGACAAATCTGGATTTCTGCTGAGGTACACAAATGGTAGGCCCACTGCAGCCACAGTTTTTTGTTCTCGGCTGACAGAAAGGAACTTGACGTTGTTTTCTACTGTTGTAGCCCATTCGCCTCAAGGTTCGACAGGTTGTGCATTCTGAAATGCTATTCTGCGCACTACAATTGTATAGAGGGGTTATCTGAGTTACCGTAGCCTTTCTGTCAGCTCGAACCAGTCTGGCCATTCTCTGTTGACCTCTCTCATCAACAAGGCATTTTCACCCACAGAACTGCCGCCCATTGATGTTTTTATGTTTTTCGCACCATTCTGAGTAAATTCTAGAGACAGTTGTGTGTGAAAATCCCATGAGATCAGCAGTTACAGAAATACTCAAACCAGCCCATCTGGCACCAACATTCATGCCACGGTCTAAATCACTGAGATCACATTTTTCCCCATTCTGATTGTTGATGTGAACATTAATTGAAGCTGCTGACCCATATCGGCATGATTTTATACATTACACTGCTGCCACACTATTGGCTGATTAGATAAATTGCATGAATAAGTAGATGTACAGGTGTAGCTAATAAAGTGGCCAGTGAGTGTACATACATACACATTTTGTACATCTTTACCAAAAGCATCACCAACAGATTTTCCAAATACTCCTCCTTATTAGGCAAACAGACAGCCCCGCTTAAATATCAAGACATTAGTTGAGCCAATGTTGCTATGACGGGCTGGTTGACATGCATAAAGCAATGTTAGCACCACAGTCACAGTGTTTACAACTTTCGGGGATATCAAGCTACGAATTACTTTGTTTCTGCATATGAAATTGGGATAGGAGAAAGTATTTTCACATCCAAAAAACTACACACTTCACCTTTAACAAAGAATAAACTTAGCACTGTGGCAGAGCCATCGTATGACTTGGATATACTGTATTTGTGGAAGTCATTAAGATTTTGAAGGCTGCCAACAGAGAACCAAATATAGAGAAATACACAAAAGTTCATAAATGGTGCATGCACTGATTTCCGTTACACCCTTGCACCCAAATGTGTGACGGTAGTTCATCTGCGCATGTTAAACATGCACTTTGTATTTAGTTTGTGGGGTATACAAAATATATATTGTTATGACTCGCCCCAAGGGACGCTCAGATATATGGTGCACACTGCCATTCAGAGCCATGCAATTGAAAACAGCCACAATTCATTCACAAATCCATCTTGGGAGACAATTGCAAAGGCATCCATCACTTCCTGACACTGCGAATGCTAAACACCTCGGAATGCGTGAGCACACAGTTAGGAGAGTAATTAATTATCTTTCAAGGAAGGAAGTGATTGTCACTCAACACAGATTTCAATATAGCCACAAACGAGGCACAGCACCAAATACAGCTGGCAGGATGAGCACAGTAGCATCTGGAGAAAATAATCGTGGATGTGTGAGAGAGTGCCTGATTCCGTTTATTGATTTCTAGATGGATGAATTCTATATCAACACAAAGTCCCTGTGAAGTATATCAAAATGCAACTTGATACATCACAATTGGTATTCTTGGAAACACGTCATTTCTCCACCACTAGTGTCACCAAACGGAATTGCACATTTCTATTGGTAGTAAACTCACACCATTGGTCGAGACAATGTCCCCTTGAACGCTAAACAAAAACCGTACCATTAGACTTGCACGTCTTTCACTTAAATTAAGAACCTTTTTATACTTGGTCTTATCGCACTGATGGCACCAAGTGAGTCAGGACACTGGCGCCACATAAAAGAAAAATGATGCACGATGCCCCTGAATTCAGCTAAGTAAAATACAGTGTTTCTTATCGGTGGCGCTTCTAGGAGTTCAAACCTGTTCATAAACAGGCTGTGTAAGAACGAGTTCATTAAGCGGCTTTTTTGTGACTGCTATTAACGAAGGCAAGGAAAGAGACTCAGCCTTTGTCTGACCTGTTAATCGGCAGTATTATGTTCTACCGAGAAGCTTTTGCTGCCTTGCACTTCCTGCGAGACAAAACAATGAACAATGTCCCATAATCATTGAATTAGAGAGCAATACAAGACATAAAGCCTCAAAGCTTTAACAACTCTGCAACGTTTGACAGAGCAATTTTCTACTTCTATCTCTCATTAGATTATCAAAAGCAGTCAATTTCCATAAAGGTTTTCCTTGCAAGGATGTATTTTTTCGCCATTTCCTCTTCATTTGTTTCTCAATCAGTAATTCTCACACAGATGTGTGAAGGGAAATGGTGGTTGTGCTATATGAATTATTTGCTCGTGGTTTTGATTCAGATACTTTAAATAGATATGAACAGATGACTAAGAATTGCTGAGATTTAAGGCCTCTCTGACACTAAACTAGGGATGCACAAAATACCTGTGATCGTATTGGTATCTGTTACTATCACAGGTATTTTCACAGGTATTTTGTATGTGATCGTATTGGTATAAAACAACTGTTTTAGTTGTAATTAAAATCTGCATAATTAGACAGATATGTTAAAAAAAAAGCTATATCTGTCTAATTATGCAGATTTTAATTACAACTAAAACAGTTTACTCTATTCTAGATTTCAAAAGTACAAAACCAATATCCATTCCTTCAGGAAATTCTGATGTTTAAATGATAAACAAATAAAAATAGTATAGTTGTATAACATTGGGCATAATACTGTATCAACAACAACAAAAATGTAACAATCATTTAGTGCATTGGCTAATTAGCATAATGGAAAATTTCACAAAATATCAGGGACCATATAGGTATTGGCAAATTTGTTTTGTACTTTGTTTTGTTTATAATAAAACATTTTTTTTTTAAGTTTAGCCATTATAATATCAATTTGATTAGGCATTTTTTTTTTCCCCAATTAAAGTAGTAAACTCCAGATTTCAAAAGGTTTCAAAAAGATTTCAAAAAACTAAACCGATATCCATAATATCTGCAGGAAAATCTGATGTTTAGATAACCAATTTTACATTTAAATTTAAGACTAAACCTTGTTTAAAAAAAATAAAAAATAAATAAATAGTAAAAATGGTATACTTTTAAGATGCTGGACATAATATTGTATCAGCTCTAAAATTAATTAACGTTTATAGTATTGGCCAATAGTAACACATCACAAAATATCTGTGATCATATCGGTATCAGCCAATATTGATTGGCTAAAAGTTAAAAAGTTTTAGTCTTTTTTTTAAATATATTATCAGTTTGATTATCTGCTGATTTTTTCCCCATTTGAAACAGTATTCTCTTTTTATTGCAGATTACAAAAAGTACTAAACCGATATCCATGATTTCTACTGTACTGTTCTAATGTTTAAATAATGGATTTTACTAAAAGCACATAACATTTAAGATTGAACACCTTTTTAAAAAACTAGTAAACACAGTATAGTTCTATTATATTGGACATTGCATCATCCATAATAAAAAAAAAAATTTTAAAAAGTGAAAATATCACAAATAAAAAATAAAGCTGTTTTCCCACCCAATTAAACAAGTTTACTCCAGATTTAAAAACATTTCTACTATAAATTCTGATGTATAGATGACTGATTTTACTAACATTTAAAGATTAAACAAACATTTTGTATATAAAAAAAAGGTAGTTAAATAATATACAAGGAGCTCTATTTTCGTGAGTGTGCATAAGCAGCGCTATGTACAACAACCGTGCGCAACGTCTAATCCAATTTTCGTGAGAGTGCTAATTCTAAGCGCAATTTTCGTGCCAGCGCAAAACGCAAGTGGGCTTGGGTGGGAGTGTGTGGGTGTATTGTATGTTAATGAAGTGGCGCAAAGCGCAATTTGCTATTTTCCTGAGAAATAGGTCATTGCGCTAAGTTTAGCACAAAGTTTAAACTCAGTTCCTGAATTTGAAGTTTGGAGATTCCACCAGAGTCTTATATGAAATTTTTTTTTGGAAAAAATATATACACATATGAGATTTGTGTTAAACTATCTATAGGTCATGGTTTATTTTTCAATTACTATTATTATGTTTAAATTTACAGTTGTATTTATGGTCTAATTTGTAAATCTAAAGGTATTTTTCCACCTGTTATCGTAAAGTGATTTTTAAGTCATTGCAAAACGGGACGGTGGAAGAAGTTGGAGAGAGTAAAATGTTTGGAATTTGTAGGCTAGGATTTTTTGACCACATCATTGTTTTGATTATATTTGTGTTTCATTTGATGTGTAATTTCAATTTAGAAATATTTTTGGTTTATTTTTATCGTGTTTAAATAAATTTAATTTATCAAAATTGACCATTAGAAGTGAAGTGTGTGCCGATACAATCACTGTTAATACTAGCCATGATTTGTGTGTCAGTAGATGAAAATTATTAATAATACTTACATTCTCTGTAATTTAACAGAGCCTACATCCAAATTCTGAGGAGAATCACATTTTTCATGCATATAAAAGGAGTGTGTCACTGTTATAGAAATATGCCTGACAATCATCAAGGATGCATTTTAATGCACAAAAGAACATCATTTTCAATTCTTCAAATTAACTGCATACAGTCCATTTACAATACCAACTTCGTATGAATGTGCTGTCTTAGTTTATATTACTGGTGCTTGAGGGAATGAACTATATTATAGGATGCAGACGGTGGAATAATAACCGGAGAAAACCTCAGAATTAAATTGCACTTAATCCAGCCCATTTGTGCGTTGTGCGTGCGATTTCGCCAAACCTACATGCGCCTAGACTTAGCGCTTGCTTGCACGAAAATACAAAAATTTCATGGCCATGCCCAGTGACTTTGCACTTATGGCATAGTGCTGCGCTTAACGCTAGCACTCTTAAAATAGAGCCCATAATTTCGTATAAGCCATAACATAAAATAATTATCATATAAATAACATAAAAATACGCATTTTTCAATTATTTTATGGGTCATGTTTCGGCATTTCTATAGACCTCAGTATTAACATGCAAAAATCTAGACTGAATGCTGTAAGAAATCAGCATCACTAAATATTGTGTTTAGCGTTTTTTCTAACAAGTCTGATTAGGCTGACATTGAAAGCAATGCAGTCCTCTACATAGCGAGAAAATCACTTGCACATGTGACCAAATTTCACGCTATGCAACTAAAATATGTATTTTATTTGCCACTGGCGAAATTTTACTCGAGATTGAGGTGTGTAGTGATGAAGAAGAACTTGAGCACCACGATCCTTTTACTGAATAAGAAGCCGACGATTAGATGCTGGATTCAGCGTCGTCTTTTAAATCGTGTTGTGTCTCATGAGCGCGCCCTGAAGGAAAATGACCTTATTTGGCTGCAGTGGGTCCGGATCTGTCGTGATTGCGTTCCATCATTTAGTTCAGCCGTGAAATGGCATTGCCATTGCATTTAACGATGTCGACTCTGACGATGTCATTGGTAAAACCTTTCCCCCGAACTGTTTTCACAACATTCACCGTTTTAAAGCATGGACCAGTAACCTGTTGGATATCTGTTAGAAGGTAAAAGTGATGCAAAACTGGAGAGCTTGTAGATTTAAATTTGAGAACTTGTACAATAAATATTTGTGCAAGCAAGTCACACACTTTATACAAGTCAAAGTTTCTTTGTGCTTTGTTCTGTGTATTTTGTATCCAAAGATGAGTCCCAGGCACCCCATTTTCATGTCTTTTTTAAAATCCTTTCTGTTATTTACAGTCAGGTGGTGATCAAAAACATAAAAATAAACATTATTTCTAATCATACTTTGCACAGATGAGGGAAAAACAACCGTGCAACTTCTCTCTCGTTAATGTGCGCTCCGCTCATTCAACACTGAACACTTGCTCGTGGAGCTGCCTTTCTCTTAAAGAGACAGTACCAATTTAGTGCTTGTTATACATATCAATGTAAACTCAATGTAAATCGCACAAGGGCATATAAACAAACATGTTACAAAATGTAGTAATGTAGTAAGTATAATAAATGTGTAAATTCATAAATATTTAAAAGGCACAATCATACATTATGAAACATTTTAACTTTAGAACACACTGTAAATATTAAAGAATTTAACAAATAGGCTTGTGCTGCATCTATGCAAGGGTTTTTTTTTGTTGTTGTTGTTGTTGTTTTTGTTTTTGCATAGTAGTTTTGATAAAGTAGCATTTAAATTATTATTTTTATAATATAATTATTAATCCTATTTTCATTAGGTTCCAACCTTGTGAATATTTTGTTAAAATGTGTATGAAATTTCAAACAGTGACAACAGCTTGTATCATTATTAAAAATGCAATTTCATGACATCATCTAAATTGATAGAATGGGAAATGTACACAAGCTAAAATGTGATTAAAAGGATCAAAAGCGAAATATAAAAATAAAATGTATTGTGCAATCTTGCATACTATATTGCGTGAAATCAGATATATGAAAACTAATATTATATATATATATAAAAAATGCCCCCTTCTCGGTTTACTAGCCAATGGCAATTTATTTCTCCAACGTATCCGTAGCGGGTTGCAATGTCAGAGATAGATAGATATATATGTATATATAATTTTTTTTTTTTTTAAATGTGCTCTGTTTTTCTGGTTTTAAAATTAGGGTGCATGTGTGTGTGTTCAGGCCTGTGTCCAAAATCACCAGCTAAGTAAACCAAATAAAACAAGAAATCAATTTTTTTCATCACCTGTGCCTGCACATCATGGGTTGTGAAAGACGAATGAAAGGCTATCAGTCTCCACAGTGATACGCAGACAGATCCGGAGACCTCTGCATGAACGAGCAGAGTCAAACCCTTTACCCCCTCCCTCTATGTCTCTCCTTCTCTTCACTCATCCCTTCTGCTTCTTTCTGGAGAAATGACCTAGTTCCAGGTGTCTGCCTCCGACACGCAGTGTGAAAAAAATCTGCTTTTCCCCCCTCCTGCCGCTGTAGTCCTCAGATACGAGTTTCACATTTCTACATCCCTCACATCAAACATGAGCTAGAGCAGTTCTCTTCGGCCCAAAAAAATGGAGCAGAATCATTCTCCCCTGAGAAAAAAAAAAAACGATCCTGGCCGAACATGCAGCCTACCTGTGCTGGGGAAGTTACTTTGAAAGTGAAGCCTCTTAAACTACAAGCAACTCCTGATTTGAAAATAGTTTCTCTATTTTAACACGGAGAGTAATATTTAGCATTCAGGATCCGGAAACCAGAGCGAGATTTCTCGCTTTATGTAAAAACATAGATCATTCTGGCTGCCTCTGTGACCAACGCATTTGGAAGCTGAAAATTCAGCACAAAGAAAACAGAATGAAACATTTTCAGCAAACCCATCAAAGATTTTCATCTCTGCGCCTTTGAAAGGAAAAGTGGTTTCCGTCAAAAATCGACGTGAAATCTGACACAGTGAGATGGTTTGTTTTGTCTGCGGGTTATTTAGTGAATTGTTTTCTCTGGGCTTGCTAAAGCATATTTACATTCGAATGTGGTCCTGTTTGCTGTTCAAATAAAGGCTGTAATGTGGTCATCCAAGACGGAATTGGATGAGGCTGCTGTCGAGCGAGGGGGCACAGTGGAGTGACGCGTCTTTCCGCCATCTGTCTCTTCCAGTTATTTTACGGCCTCGGATTTGATCCCTCGAGTTGGCCAAAGCTAATTACCTTGGACAAACCATATCCATATCTAAATACTCACAGTGGATTGCTTTCCATTATTGGCTTGCTAGACAGGCAGAAAAGCTTCTATCAACACAGGGGGACAGAGAGAAGTGTAAACAACCAGATCTCGAAACCGCACACACGGATGACGGAAAGGCCAAACTACTGGCGTAGTAACCCCAGCCACAAATGAGACACACCAAATGGAAGACACAGACATCTATACAGTTTTCCCACAACTTTCGACCAATGATTTTCAACGGTATTTCAATGACTTAAGTCGTTCATGATTACTGGACAAGAGGTTGTAGTCTTTAACTTTAGTTAGTCAACATGAACTAACAACAAACAACACTTTTACAGCACTTATTACTCTTGTTTGTTAATTTTAAGATATACAATAAAAAAATTGTTAGTGCATTAGTAATAAACTAAACAAATAAACAATGTTTTATTTATTGTTTATTATTTTGGAAAGTCTTTACAATAAAGTTGCATTTGTTAACAAGTTACATACGTTAGTTAGCTTGAACTAACAATAAACAATTTTATAAAACTTATTAATCTTAGCTTTAATTTCAACATATAGGCTACACATTCTCATTTCTAAATAAAAATGTATTACAAAATATATATATATATATATATATATATATATATATATATATATATATATATATATATATATATATATATAAGATTTAGAGATTTAATTTCATAACAATTTAATTGAGGAATCTTTAATAAAATAAATAACGTAATATTAAAAAAAAAAAAAAAAACATTACACAATTGAATAGAATTTTGTTATGAAACTGAAATACCTAAATCAGAAACAAATAAGCTAAAATATTAACAAATGAACTAACAATGAACAATTGTGATTTTAAAAATTAACATTAGCCAAGATCAATATGCTATTAAAAAAAATATTTTCATTGTTAGTTCATGATACCTGAATGCACTTACTATTGTTAATAAATAGAATATTATCGTAAAGTGTTACCATTATATCATCTTGGTTTATGTTAATTAGTGCCCGCCCGATATATCGGTCGGCCGATATTAGCCTTTCACCGATATATTGGTATCGGCATATATTTTACTGATATGAGCCGATATGAAAACTTTTTTCAGAACATCCAATGCAGAAAACAATGCTTTAGAATTGGTATCATAGCATAGTTTGTCCAGCAGATCGTGCGCCGACTCCATTGTTTACAGAGCTGACTCTGAAATGACGGTGGCTCTGTAGACAGGGCGGAGTTAAACGGTGCGGATTTGAGCAATCTCTTATCATTAAATTGCTAACTAGTTAGTGAAATACATACTGGAAAGTTAATAAAAAATTACCCCATCATTTTATATAACTAATATAACATTAACCCTGTCCCTGACAACCATGTCACTCATGTCTGTTTGCTGTTAGCCAGCTATAGTTTGTCAGTGCAGTCAGTAATGTAGTAGATTGAAAGGTAAACATCAGAGTATCTTTTTGCAGCTCAGCAGACAACGGTGCGGTGGTAGATTGTGTGTGGTGAGTGTTGATTTCATGCTTCGCTGTTGCCTAGTTGGTGAGACACAATGCTGGAAAGTAAATAAAGTCCATCTTTTACTCTCAGTGAACAAGCTTATGGCTAACTAGCTAATCACATAGCTACTAACAGTACTGATGTTTATTAAGCTATTTATTGTATTTTTATTTATTCTTTATTTTCTCAGTGTTCATTTCTAGAATTTGTTGACAATGTATAATAATGTCAAATGTTTAAGAAAGCAGCCTTCTGAGTACCTTTGCATAGTCATATCGGTGCACAATCCACATAGAAAAGGTCCGTTTTCATTCCAGCTCACAAATTAGCTATATCGGTCACCATATTGGTAATCGGTGAATTTTCCCTCTCTAAAATCAGTATCGGTCTCAAAAATCCCATATCGGTCAGGCTCTAATGTTAATTTATAAATAGAACCTATTATTGTTCATTGTTAGTTCATGTTAGATCATAAAGCATTAACGAATGTTAATGAAATCTAACATTCATTGAGATAAATAAATGCTGTAAAAGTATTGCTCGTTATAAGTTCATGTTAACTTGTGTGACAAATGATGTTAAAGCATAGAACCTTTTTGTAAAGTGTTACCAAATCATTTTATTGAGATTGTGTGAAATATTTCAGAGCTGAGCATATACCAGAATATGACATTTCCATTCTGTTTCCATGACTAAGATTTCAATTATTTCCATGATTTTTCCAGGCCGGAAAATCCAGGTTAAAAAAAATTCCCTGATATTTCCGAAGTTTTCTAAAGATCTGTCTATTAAAGACCTGTCTGGGGCTTTTTGTTCAATCTTAACAAACCTACATTCTTCATTCTTAGGACTTTCCACACAAAAAACAAATCCCCACTAAACAGGACAACAAAGAACATCTGTGGAATCAGAAATTACGAACTAGCAGATGGAACCTCAACCTGCGCAAACAAACGCAAACAGTACGCATCTTCTGTTCATTTATAAGCACAGATCACAAAAACCTATCAACTGTTTTTCAAAGCATTCTTCATCTGACATTGAGCATAAGCTCCTGTATTCTTGACTTTAGCAGGTATGTGGCGCTTTTAGCTGTTGTGACCAAAGGGAACAGAACTGGGAAAGTGACGGAGAGTAGAAGTGTAGTGTGTGCGCGTTTGGTGTGCGATTGCACCATGCAGGTCAACCACAGAGCTCTCCTTTGTGAAATTCTTTATTAAATAACTGATCTTGAATCATGTGACGAGCAGACTATTTGTAAGGGGAGTTTTTGGAGCCTTCCTCTACTTATTTATTAACAAGGACAGAGTGTGCATTCAGCAGACTAAAGAATAACATCTTAAATCAGGTAGCTTGTTTGTAAGAGACATTTACGCTCAGCCAGCCCGACGCTAGCTTGCCAAAACCACAACAGTCACTCTCGGTGTAGTGTAAAGTCCATATGAAGTAAAGCTGAATTCATAAACAACAAGAGTATATCTGAACCCCTCTTAAAGTCAACATGAGTCAAAATTAACTATTTAAAGGGATAGTTCTCCCAAAAATCACACTTTTGTAGAGTAAATGACAAAATGTTCATTTTTGGGTGAACTCTCCCTTTAATAACCAAGTCTTTCCATCCTCACCCCACCAAATATGGATTTAAATCTATACAGTGACATGCCATTGGATTTATTAGCCATTTTAATGCATCTGTACTCAGGAAAAAGGGTCGTTTCCTCCTGGACAGAGACAATGCAATAAATGGCACGGAGGTTGCCGGTAGCTTGAGGAGAGGAAACAAATGGCAAATCTTATGGCTCATTTTCAGCGAGCAGCTCCAAGGTTAGCTCCAGCGCAGAGGTGAGGCCGGGCGGAAATTGAGAGACAAGCAGGATGGGAACTGAATGATAAAAAGCGCCGAGCTGCTACCAGGCTGACTGAAACATGACACATTATTTTCTGTCAAACTTTGGGCAGGTAGGGGGGAAAAAAATGGTTCAGTGAGCTCCCATAGGATCTGCCTGTATGGTAGTGTGAAAGACATGTGAAACACGTCTACACACACCAGTTCATGAATGGTCTGGAGCCGTTCCACACATTTCCACTGCAGAAAAGGTGGTTCTGGGCCAGAAAAATCAGTTCCGCAGAGGCAACATAAACATGCTGGTCTTGAATCAGAGCAGAAAATGTTTTTGTTTCATTTTTACAAAACGGACAAAAAAACCAGCCTAATCTCTGCCTGCTTAAATGCATCACGGCAGTTTCGAAGTGAAATGCCCAATGTGATTTTCTCCCAAACATATGAGGTTTTTCCAGGTTAATGTTCTATCGTGTTTTAAATCAATAAAATTGACCTCTCTACCCTAAACCTAACCGACTGTGTCATAAAAAGCAATTATGAGATGGAAAAATGCACTTGCTGAAGCAACCACGTAATTTTGTGGTGCTTCTATAGCTGTTTCCATGCAAGCTGTGAACTGAATTTATGTGTAAAACCGCAAAATAATAAATCACAAAAACAATTTGCGAATAAAGCTGCGATTCCATCCCATTTGTTAAAAATAACAAAATCGTCACTTCCGGAGAAATTGTAGCAACTGTGACTCTTTTATTAATAAAATTACTGCGATTTAGGGCACACCATCATAGTTTATGCGCATTTTTTTTTAATCGAATAAAAATGTTTTTATCCACCTCAAGCGAGCAAATACATTTTTATTTTTTTTATTTTTCACATTTTGGAGATTTTATTTGCATCTTGGTGTTTTCATCCAGCAGTTTTTATGCAATATCCCAAAATGCACACAATACGTGAATGGAAACCCAGCTAAAGACACATTTGGCTTTCGTGTCGTGCTCTTCAGCATTCGTACTTCGATTGTTTGCATTAAAACTGCAACGCTTTATCAGTTGAGCTACTGTGCAATTTGATCACAATCAAACAAGCTTATAAATGTAGCTGGTTATATAATGCAGACATTAAAATGTACTGCCTTACAATGCATGCATAGTAGCAAGATAGCAATGTATTTTTCGCTAAGTTCCTCATACGTGTTTATGAAGTGTTAATGTGCCTTTTTACTTGTGATTTGTGTGAAAGTGAATACAAGTAATTGTTTTTGTAGCACCTCCAGTGTTCATTTTACCAGAAAACAGCCACGAAACGTACAACGAGACACGTAAAAATCTTCTTGCAAAAATGTAGGTATAGTGACATGGTAGCACAAAAAATAACTAGATTGCACAAAATTATCGCTCCAATTATAATCAACTATGCTGTCTAGAATCGCCCAGTGTGCTGATGCAACATGAATTCAGTCACCAGACAACCAGTTCCAATGTATGCTCTGCTGCCCAGCGGCACCAACCAAGCACCATTTCGGCGGAAAAGGACCCACAGAGAAGGTGGGTTCTCTACAAGGGCCTTTCTGGCAGAAGGTCCCAGACAGGTGCTTAAAAGCTGTCCTCCTAAACACCAAGCTTCCATTTATGAGACACGTCTGTCTTGACCTTTAATAAAATTATCAAGCCGCTCATTACATTATGACACAAAGTGGCGAGATAAGCACTGCAGCAGCACAGCAGGTGGCCCAGACTGGCCTGATCCTACAATACAACACATATAAGCGCTTATGTTCATTAGCTTGTACCTGCGACAGCCAGGGTACAAGGTAAAGTGATTACAGCGAATGTGAGGACATACACAAGGCCAAATAATGCTTACACCATTCAGGGATTCAACAAAGTACCAAAAGGAGATGTTACGCTAGCCACAGTCACCATTCACTTTCACTGCAAAAAAAGACAAAAGTCAATGGTGACTGAGACTGAACATTCTACCTAACATCTCCTTTTGTGTTCCATAAAAGAAAGTAAGACATGTGGGTTTGGAATGATATGAGGGTGAATAATGAAAGAATTTCCTTATAGTTTCCATTACGTACACTGAACCAAAAATCCCTCATAAATCACAAAGATCAAAGGCAGCCCAGTTACAAATGCTGTATTTGAATGTTCTCCTCAAACTTGAGTGTGATCCTGTACAGTATCATTATAATGCCAGGCACAATTACAGTGCGCCAGTGATTTGACTGCATCAAAATCCACACAGCTAAACATGGTCAAATGGGGACGTTCTTTGCATGTAAAAATGTTTTTGTGCTGTAAAAGTGCATTTTAAAATTAGATTACTTGGCAAAGAATTGTTTATTCTGATATACACCGATCATCCACAACATTAAAACCACCTGCCTAATATTGTGTAGTATACACTGTATAATTAACAGCATTAGCTGGGAGATAATTTATTTTATATGTAAGCAAAAGGGAAATAATAACTGAAATAAACCCATATGAATCGATATGGAATCGAATCAAAATTGGAATTGAATATTTTAGACAAACTACGTCACTACTCTGCTGGTTCGCAATGACTGGTGGGTAAATATCCCTCTCCACTTCCTGTGAAGTGATGTATGGATGTACACTTTTTCAAACTATGGCGTCTGAAGTGCCCTTTCAACTGAACATAAACGCCCCCTTCGGACTGGATTCTACCTTAAGATGGCTGAATACCATGTGAAGTCCACTTCGGAGGACCCTAATGGTCGATTGGAACGCCCCTAAAGTGAAAGTTAAAGTGCAGCCTGACTGAGCAGTGAGAACAATTTATAGTAAAAATGGACTTAAATACTGATCCGTTTCTCACCTGCACCCATCAAATCACTTCTGGAGACATTGATTTAACCACTGGAGTCATATGGATTACTTTTATGCTGACTTGTATGATATTTGGAGCTTCAAAATTTTGGCACCCATTCACTTGAACCAAAAGAGCTGAGAAATTCTTCCAAAATTCTTAATTTGTGTTCTGCTGAAGAAAGAAAGTCACACACATCCGGGATGGCATAAGGTAAATGCTGAGGGAATTCTCATTTTTGGGTGAACTATTTTTTAACTTTCCAAAACGCAACGGCTTTAGTGGCTTTTTGCTTTATAAACCACTTAAAGGGATTCTTCACCCAAAAATAAAAAACTAAATTATGAACTTTCTTTTTATGGAACACAAATGGGGGTGTTAGACAATGTTCACACCATTCACTTTCATTGTATGGAAAAAAATATATATGTAATGAGAGTGAATGGTGACTGAAGCTAACATACTGCCAAACATCAACTTTATTTTCCATGGAAGAAAAAAGTCATACAAGTTTAAAACAACAATAGGGTGAGTAAATGACAGAATTTAATTTTTTGGGTGAAATATCCCTTTAAATTTGGGGTTTACATTCCCATAAAGATTGGCTAAGTGTACATTATCCCTTTCAAAACACCTAAAGAACTTTCTAAAGCTGACTTCCAGTATTTATTAGGCTGATGGTCTGCTAAATGCTTGTAAATATACAGTACTCCCCTATTAAGCTGAATCACAAATGTACTCTCAGTAAATTCAGACTGTCCAAACAGCACAACATGTGAGCTCAGTGGTGCCAAATGTCCAGCTGGATATCATCTACCGGCCCCTGTATGTCATCGCTCCACTGCGGAGACCAACACATCAGTTTCTCAGGTAGAAATCGGTCATCTAATTAAAGGAGTAGAGCAAAAAAAACAGCAAGAGTCCAACTTTAGTGGCTTGAGCAGCTCACTCACGCCATTACTCTTAATGAAGCGGGTTGAGCGTTGATCAAGGGGCTTCGTTATCAACTGGTTGCAATGCGTGGCAGATTGACACTCCTGCAGTGCAGCTCGACCCGAGATACAAACGCATCCCTCCCCACCTTGTTCTGTGACAGTGGATTTACGGCAAACAGATTTAGCCGTGATCAAACGTGGCTGAGGGCCGAGCCTGCTCGTAAATCAGGCTCCTGGCCATTTTCACGCCCATGCTCCTCTGCTCGCCTCAAGCTGATTTACGCCATTAAATTAGCTCCAATTTCCAGTCCAATCACTTTGAGATTTGAATAGAGCAAAAATCAGGCACAAAATGGACGATCAAGTGGTCCGCTTTGAACTCTCGTGGGTAACTGTGTGCTGGAGAAAAACAGTGGATACTTTCTGACCCTTATAGGTTTGATAACCCAAACCATTTACTCACCTTCATGTTGTTCCAAACCCCTTTGACTTTCTTCCATGGCTCACAAAAGGAGAAGTTAGGCAGAGATACAGCCTCACTCGCCATTCACTTTTATTGTGCAATACCATTCATGCAATTTTAAGAGTCCAAATTCTTTTTTAGGCCACTGAACATGTGAACATAGCGAAATATAAGCTGGAGAACAAAAAAAAACACAGGTGATGGAAAAAGAAATTAAAATAGTTCGAGCTCATGCATGATTATGAGGATTAGAGAGACTCAGTTGATCGTCTTCATAAGAAAAACTCTTTTATTGTGTGCGGCACGCTTGCCGGTGAAGCACAAGGATTTGACGCTTTTTAAAAGGCATTAATCTATTTGAACACTGAGACAGGGAAACAAATCTGCCATATTCAATCATGTATTATACGTCTACGGCTGGGTGAAGAATAAGAATTTTCCCCCTGCCATTTTTGTCTTTATAAAAATATGATCAGGTCAGATCACACCGGCATGTGTAACAGGATCCGTTTCTTCATAAAAAAAATACAAATAAAAATAAAAAACTGCACAATGGCAATGTTCAGAATAGCAAACGTACACATACTACTCTTAATATTTCTGCAGTATTTAGGATGTTTAGTGTGCAGTATGTTGTACACAGTTGGGGTGGGCAATATGACCAAAATCATATATCACAATATGAGTAATTTTATATCACGATAACGATATATATCACTATATAGTACATCTTTTGGGAAAATAAAGAACAATTGTCTTATGTATTAAATAACCATATTGTAATGTCTATTTTTGGGTAATTCTGTCAGTGAATTAAATACTCACAAATATTTGCTCTTATATGATTTTCTCTTTATTTGGAGCTTGACAATAGTTAAAGTATTAAAAAAAAAAAAAAAAAAAAATTGTTTATAAATCATTCTTACCCTAATGCTAAATGATGTTGTTGACCAATATTATTATAACCTTTCCTAAAGAAACTGAGATTTTCCCAAAGCAATACAATATATAAAATAATACAAAGAGAAAAAAAATGCATGAAAATAAACACTTCTTGCAGAAAATATAAAATAAATATAAACACTTCTTGCAAGTCTTTTGACTTTCATAATATTCTTTTGCATGCTTTATTTTGAGGTAAAACAAATTTCTTGTATTACGAGTGATTCTCGTCCAGCAACACAGTTTTCATATTATATTTTCTGCTCTGTGTTGGGTTTTGTGAGCCTACACCACAGATGTCACACCTGTTTTAATAACGAGCTCCTCTTGTCGTCCCGTTCTGTGGAGATGTTTTTCTCAGGGTTTTTCCTGGGTCAAAAATAATTAAGTAGTGCGCGTGATCCCGCCCTGGACTTTCCTGCAAATATCAGGAATCCTGCTGAACTCGCGCACATTTGTGTGCTCCACAGATAGCGCACGTGACGCTCACATGAAACACAGATGCGCACGTCAGATGAGAAGAATATTAAGCGCTTATGAAACATCCAACGCGAGATGAATGTAATTAAATTAGCTTGGGCAGCCTCCAAATTTTTTTTAAACCCTGTCCATGTTTCTTAAATTCTCTCAGTCTCACGTGAAGCCCTGCCCACTGATAGATAAGCCCACGTTGCGCGCATGGATATTTATATATCGCGATATAGCAAAATCTCTATCGACTGACACTTTATATCGTCACCACAACATATATATCATCATATCGTCCAGCCCCAGTACATAGTATGGAATTTTTGCATGCATGGAATATCTGGATGGTCTATTGCATTTGCCAAAATGTGCAGTATGCAAACACTGTGTGAATGCAATGCACTACACTTGCCCTTCCATATCCAACATCTTGGTTTGAGTCTTGGCTAATATTTTTTTTTATAATCACACTTAATCAGTTATTGGTGCTGTAATAGAGTCTATCAATAAATACAAATAAAAAAAAAAGATTCATTATTTGATTGGACTGCCAAAATGCAAAATAACCAGAGACAGACAAATAATTGGTTTGACAAATAATTTTTTACCAATTCACACTTTTCTACATAATTCTGTAATATTGAGTCAATCATTAAATTCAAATAGCAGCATCCAATCCAAATATAATTAAATACCTAAATAAAGAATTAAAATATCGTAAAAAAAAAAAAAAAAATCGTTTCAGCTTATCAGGGTTATCGGACAAAAACAATAATTAAATCAGCAACAAAAAATAATCAGTATCTGTATTGTAAAAACAAAACAAACAACAACAAAAAAACACTAAAAAAAAAAAACATTGGTCGATGTCTCTTTTTTCTGTTTTCTAATTTTCAAGATGGTAACTGTTTTCCACTCAATAAATTAAACATGCGCTGTAATAAGGTTAAGTGACAATGCAGCGTACTACGGTTTGAAAGCATTTATCATGGAATAATGTATATTTTTTCAATTACTATTTTGCAAAAATAGTACACAATATACAGTCTAATTCTGTGCTGTATGCAAAAAGCAGTACTCTATTCCTTAACAAAGAGCCAATGATTTCCTACTCTTGTACCTTCAGAAAACACAGGGTCAAGGGGATGTGGAGGTCAGCTCAGGATTGGTTGTTTTGATGATATACTACAGTTACCTTGAGATCCTTTTAGCTGTTAAATAGACGACACAATAAACCAACATAAAAGCACCTGATTAGGGATTCAATGGCAGCCACGTACATACATTTGTGCATGTACCGAAATGATATACAGAGGCAGGAAGATCACTCTCACATTTTTATCCACAATGCTTCCTTGGCAGAAGCATTCCATAAAAATAAAAAAAACTTGCAACCTTGGGTTTATTTCCCAGTGGTCAGATTATCTCGTGCCGCACCGCCTTTACAGTTCAGGCTGCACAATCCTCTTGCAGCCCCGCAGGTTTGTGACCAGCATGTGAACGGCACAGGTGAGAGGGAAAATAGCCCGCTGTATTTATTTTCATTTGCGTTTGCACTTTCTGCTAAATATCTTGGCAGCAGGGAATGAGGCCAGACTAACGGTTTAAACACTTGCTTGTAAAAGTACAACGGGAGGGTTGGAATTCCTTGTAGACCAGAAGTAGATTATTGCAAATCGAAAAGCCACAGGCGTAAATCCTGTGCTGTCTTTTTCATATGGATGGGATCATGTAAAACTAGATTTTTAAATTTTTATGAAGAAAATGTGAGTAGTGCTTGCCTGTGCAAAAATCACCACCAGGGTGCAAGGGTATTCTGGGCGGTTGTCAGGCCATTGCTGTGTGTTCTGTGTTGCGGCTGCTAGGTGGTTATTTACTGTCCCGAGTCAAAAGAGCCCATGTGTTCACACTGAATGCATATGTGCCTGCACCAAGGGCGTAGATTTGAATTGAACATTTGGGGGGACGGGGTTACAGTGTGAAGAATTTACATATTTCCATTGATCACTGTATAAAGATTGGGGGGGTTGTACTTGCTTGTTTTGATTATTATATGTAGACCGATATATCGGTTACAGAATAATCGGTGCCGATAGTAGCTTTTAGGAACTATCGGCAATAATCTATGCCGAGAGTTGCAGATATTTTTTTTATTATTATGTCTTCATGTTTCACTGTGGCCGGTGCTGGAGGATTCTACAGTTAGAACGGCTTGGTTATAAAGTTTAACAGCAGCCTCTAGAAGTTAAATAAAAACACATTTAATCGGTACCGACAGTTGCTTTTTGAAACTAACGGTTATTGGCAAAATCTATGCCGATTGTTGCCGATAGTTTTTTTTTAAATTATTATTATTTTTATTATTGTTCCTTCATGTTTCACTTTGGCTGGCGCTGGAGGATTCTTTGGTTAGAACAGCTTGGTTCTACAGTATAACAGCGGCCTCTAGAAGTGAAATAAAAAACAATCACCTCGTGGATTTACAGTACCTAAATCATTCATTACTGACAATAGTAACCCTTATTTTTATCCTCAATATATATTTATACAGTATACATATTATATATATATATATATATATATATATATATATATATATATATATATATATATATATATATATATATATACACACACACACAAAGTCCTTTATCTGTGTAATATATAGGCTATAAAATAAGAGTCCCTTGTGTGTTTTGGGCTTGTTTATAGCTATTATTGGAATTTCATGAACTGCATCCGGAATTTAGTTCATTATAGACTCTTAGCATCTATGTATATGCCTGTTATAGTAACCAAAGACTAAGAATTATTTTTAATATTCTATGAATCAATTTTAAAAACTATCGGCTGATTAATCGCTTATCAGCCTTTTCTACCACCTTAGTTATCAGTATCGGCAAAATCTTTGCACCATGTCTCGCAGTTTTTTCAGCATTTTGCCCAAAAGCATCACGTTGTTAGATGCCATGTCAATTTAAATTAAACTTTTCAAAACGCATCTCAAGACACCTGCATTCTGTTCTATATTTGTTGCGCTGCATCTAGATTTTTTTAGCGCAAGAACAGTTCGGTGTGAACAGCTCCTAATTCTGTATGATATTAATGTCCCTAGATATCGGTCTGGTCCCTCCCTCAAAGTGATTCTTCTCACTAATTTTATCATCGACCTGGTGAAAACCATACAT
The DNA here is from genome assembly GCF_019703515.2 of Myxocyprinus asiaticus. Taxonomy (NCBI): domain Eukaryota; kingdom Metazoa; phylum Chordata; class Actinopteri; order Cypriniformes; family Catostomidae; genus Myxocyprinus; species Myxocyprinus asiaticus. The sequence continues at coordinate 38,050,953 of NC_059376.1, read as the reverse complement.
CTTATTGCTTAGAAAAGTAATAGCACACCTCTCCACAACAAGCTGTATGATTTGAGGTGTCATTCTAATCCGTAGCACAAACTAAATTTAATATTTAGTACAGCTGAATGTGAGCAATAGTAATAGTGAAATTGAGAGTATGAAATACAGCTCTATAAAAAGTGTTCTTTTACAGGTAGGATAGTTCAAAGAAACTACCATGTAACAAAACTCTACAGTATTTTGAAACCTACAAAACTACATCCCGACTGGCTGAACTCGCAGCCAACTGGGGACAGGAAGCACTAAAGACTCTTGGATGATTTCCGTTCAGCCTGAGAAAAGCGGCTTGCAGTCTTTCTTCTGCTGCCAAAACAAACAAGCCATTGCGAGGGGAGATATGGGGCAATTACCCAGCCTCCTCCTGTATTCACTACACCACATTTTAGCAGGTAGACTAACACTCTGAAAACCACTGTACACAATCTACACAACAGGCCATTCGTAGACTGTTAATAGAGAGATAAATGTTTCTTTTGATAAGTTTCTTAAGTTTGATAAGAGATACGTTTCTTTTGGCTAAATTAGTTACACTTTTAATTATCTACTTATATTCCAATGGAGGACGCATAAAAATGTCCTGAAAAGTTGCTACTTTAAAACTGGTAAAGGGCCATTCACATAAAACACGTTTTTGAATCCATCTGCACCGTTTTTCAATTGATTTTAGATGTACATATGCACTAGACGGATGCCTTTGACCATTGCGCCACATCTCGCTATTTTTTGACCATCTTGAGCACAAGCAACATGTTTTTTAGATGGCGTGTAAAAGTTAAAAAAGAACATACCTTTTTAAAAATGTGTCTTGAGACACCTGCATTAGGTTCTATTCATTGCGCTGCATCTAGCGGTTTTTAATGTTTTAACACAAGTTAACATTTTACTGTAAAATCATAAATTAATATGAGATCTCCTTCAATGTACAAATCACTGTTCATAATCCAAATTATAATGTCATGTTATTATTTTGATGGCAGTGGTGCATGATACAGAGTTTCCAGTTTTATTGTAGTAACAGTGAGTAGTAAATATGGAATTTGTTGGATACTAGTGTTCAAACTCATTTTTGAATGAGTTTAAATTTTTAAACTAGCTGACTATCAGGCTGAAATTTATTACTGTTGGTTTCTGATATTCTGATATTTGATTTATCCTTTGATGCATTCCTCGTGTCTCTAGTGACCCGGTACCTCATTCCGCCCCTGTACATCATCCATTTTTTGGAGTTATGCCCACACCTCTTTAGTATTTTTTTGTTGTTGTTGTTTTCTTCAAACTTTTCTGAATAGTGAACAAAAAGGGAAAAATTGCAGAAAATATATTTTTTATAACTGCTTAAATCACCAAAAGTGTAGAGGGTCATTAAAGACCAGAGATATGTGGGGCCTGGGTAGCTCAGCGAGTAAAGATGCTGACTACCACCCCTGGAGTCACAAGTTCGAATCCAGGGCATGCTGAGTGACTCCAGCCAGGTCTCCTAAGCAACCAAATTGGCCCGGTTGCTAGGGAGGGTAGAGTCACATGGGGTAACCTCCTCGTCGCGATTAGTGGTTCTCGCTCTCAATGGGACACGTAAGTTGTGCGTGGATCGGGGAAGAGTAGCATGAGCCTCCACATTCTGGGAGTCTCCGCGGTGTCATGCACAGCGAGCCACGTGATAAGTTGCACGGATTGACTGTTTCTGAAGCGGAGGCAACTGAAACTTGTCCTCCGCCACCCGGATTGAGGTAACCACACCACCACGAGGACCTACTAAGTAGTGGTAATTGGGCATTCCAAACTGGGAGAAAAGGGGATAAGAAAAATAAATAAATATGTAATAGTGTCACTTTTTTTGCTCTTCCATACATAATATTTTTATTACTTCATATCTATACAAGTTAACCATTACAGGGTATCTATTTCTTTGTTTATTACAAGACAAATGAGTAATATATTCACACAAATTACTACTATATCACGTTGATATTATACATTATTTTACTCAAGGTGGTGCTGATGTTTCAGTAATTGACTTGATTTACATTTGACATTGCTATTTGATGAAGAAGCAACGTGGAAGTAAACTATAGCAAGTGTAACACATGTACAGTATGATGTGGCTATTGTCATTTGGGTGTACTATTGAAATCATGCAAGTTGTAGTGAGATAAAAAGAACCGTTCCTTCCTTCCCGTTTCCTGTTCCGGTTGCTGCCGGCACGCTGCACGAGTTTGTTTGTAGCTTACTAGCCTGCTTAGCATTGCTTAATCCTCTACACTCATTGTTTTATCCTTTGCCGTTTTACCGCATGCTTAGTTTTTTCTGCTTTTCTACTGTTTCGACTGCGTGTATTTTTTCCGCTTGTCTACATCTCGCATTTCGACTGCGTGCATTCGTTTTCTCCTCTGTGTTTTACACGGATTATTGCATCAATCTCAAACATCTGCTGATCAGGAACCACATCAAACGACATCAATCTCAAACCCTCGCCGCTCAAGAACAACATAACAATTGTGGTAAGTCATGGCATCCGCTCATATTATTGCTTCCTGCATTGCATGCCACATGTTTACTATAGCTTCTTCTGTCAGCAATAACTACGTTTCCATCCAAGGATTTTTTGTGAAAAAAGTTTTTGCGCATCAAAATTAAGCTGATGGAAACGCAAATTATCGCTAAAAGTGTCAACATGGGTTTGGAAACTTGCCATTAACGCAAAAATGTAGTGTCACATGACAGAATTTACCCCAATTACTTTCGGGTCGGGCGCAACATCAGGCCCAATATTACAGTCCTATCAGAAGAGCAACTGTTCCATTTTGATTGCAATTCCTTATCTTCTGATTGCATTCATTTGTGAAATTAAAATGACAGTTAGCTGGTTAATTTAAATGAATTGTCTCAATACTCTCTCCATTTTACCAAAACTTATGAGAAAATAAATTAGGTACATCTGGGAGGCGAATTAGCGATAAACACACATTTCTGAATGGAAACGGCTTAAGGGCAGATTTATTTAGCGCTAAACCAAAACGTATGCAACAAAGTTTTTTTTAGGCACGACGTCATCACGCACACCAATTTTATCGATAAAAAGCCATTTGAATGGAAACAGACAGAAAACGGCAAATTTTGCCAAAAAATTATGCATTTTCACTTTGTCTATAATAAAATAGCGCGAAAAGTAGATGGAAACTAGGCTATTGAGGGGTTTACATGTGATAAATGTAAGGAATTAGTCAGGCTGACGGAGAAGGTTAATGAGTAAGTGACCTGCATCCGAACGCTAGTGGAGGTCATTGAGAAAGAGAAGCCGATTAATACTGTTTCAGATGTGGGTAGAACAGCGAACAACACACACACTTTGGTTCCAGCTATAGAGTCCCCGCAGCAGGGCGTTTGGGTAACGTCTTGGCAGCATACTCGCTCAGCAAAGCGATGCCACTCTACCGTTCCTTTTAGGTTTTCCAATCGATTCTCCCCACTCAGTGATGCACCCACTGAGAATCATGTTGAAAGAGCCCTGGTTTTAGGAGATTCTATTGTAAGGAACGTGGAAACAGAGACTCCAGCCATTATTGTTAAATGCATTTCCGGTTCCAGAGCGTCTGACATCAGATCAAATTTACAAGTGCTGGCTAATGCTAAACATAGATTTTCTAAAATTGTTATTCATGTCGGCACTAACGATGTCCAGCTTCGCCAGTCAGAGATCACTAGAGATAATGTTAAAGAGGTGTGTGAACTTGCAGAAACTATGTCAGACACTGTAATATGCTCTGGCCCCCTCCCTGCTTGTCGTGGTGACGAGGTTTATAGTAGATCAGTGTCACTGAATGGCTGGATATTTGAGTGATGTCTGGAGAATAGCATAGGATTCATAGACAATTGGAAGAGTTTTTGGGGTAGACCTGACCTGCTAAAGAGAGACGGACTCCATCCCTCCAGGGAAGGTGCCGCTCTCCTCTCTAGTAATTTGGTTCATAGTCTTAACAGTGATACAATTTGACTAACTGGGGCCCAGGTCAGGAAGCAGACAAACTGGCTAATCCGAACATCTGCTAGCTGCCTTGAGACGTCACACAGGTCACATAAACTACAACACAGAGACTGTATCACCTAGATATCACATAGAGACTGTGTTTGTTCCCAAAACTACCAAACACAAACCCCTCACTAAATCATCTAGAAAAAATTTGATTGAGGTAAAACCTGAAAATAACAAAAACATTTGAAGATAAACATAATATAAAGGTAGGGATACTAAACATTAGATCTCTTTCAACCAAAGCACTAATTGTAAATGAAATTATTACAGATCATAGTTTGGATGTGCTCTGTTTGACTGAAACCTAACTTAAACCGGATGAATATATTAGTTTAAATGAGTCTACTCCCCCAGGTTATTGTTATAAGCCTCAGCTAAAGGGTTGAGGAGGAGGTGTTGCTGCAATTTACAGTGATGATTTTGGTGTTACTCAGAGGACAGGATATAAGTTTAAGTCTTTTGAACTAACAATGCTTAATGTGACACCGTCAGATACAATTAAAAAAATCTGTCGTCTGTATATAGATCACCCGGGCCGTATTCGGATTTCCTTGGTGAATTTGCACATTTTCTATCAGACCTAGTAGTTACTGTGGATAGAGCTTTAATTGTTGGTGACTTCAACTTTCACATAGATAATTAAAATGACACATTGGGATTAGCATGTATCGATATTCTAAACTCTCTTGGAATCAAGACAAAATGTGACAGGACCAACTCATCACCATAATCATACGCTAGATTTAATTCTGTTATATGGCATTGATATTGATACTATAGAAATTCTGCCACAGAGCGATAACATCTCAGATCATTACTTTGTCTCTTGTATGCTGTGATCAGCTAATGTTACTCAATCTACACCACACTATCGTTCAGGTAGAACTATTCTTTCAACTACTAAAGACAGTTACACTAATAATATTCCAGATTCATCTCATATATTCATTAAGCCAAAAAGTCAAAAATATAATTACAGTCCTCTCTAGCTCTCGATAGTGTCACCCCCCCTTCAATTAAAGAAAAAAGCCTCAAAAAGGACTCAAATGATCACACTCATGCTCTCAAGAGAGCAGCTCGGATGCACAGCTCAGGTATTTCGCTGTGCATGGAAGGATAGTGTCTGTAGCTACAGACAGGCACTGAAAGCTGCCAGGTCAGCAAATTTTAGCAAACTCATAAAAAATAACCACAACAATCCTAGGTGTTTATTCAGTTGGTTGGGAATAATGCCTTGACTGAACCAGATATTCCATCGCAGCACTATAGTAATGACTTAATTAATTTCTTTGCTGATAAAATTGAAATAATCAGAAATAAAATTTAAATTATGCAATCATCTGTCACAGTACCACAGAAAACAGTATCTCATAATTTTCCTCACAAGCAACTTCACTGTCAATCCTTCACTGTCATAGGTCATGAACAGCTAACAAAACTTAGTGAAACATCAAAAGCCACAACATGTATGTTAGATCCAATACCAACTAAGCTTTTAAAAGAGATATTCCCTGTCATCTCAGAACTTCTTCTTAATATTATTAACTCCTCGCTATCCTTAGGACGTCCCAAGAAACTTTAAAATGGCTGTTATCAACCACTTATTAAGAAGCCACAGCTTGATCCTGGAAATTTGGCTAGTTATAGACCGAATTCAAATCTCCTGTTCATGTCGAAAATACTAGAAAAGGTAGTGTCCTCCCAGCTATGTTCATTTCTACAGAGAAATAGTATATATGAACAATTTCAGTCAGGATTTAGGCCCCATCACAGTACAGAGAATACACTTATCAGAGTTACAAATGACTTGCTCTTATCATCTGCATTTCTCTTCTAGTGCTTTTAGATCTTAGTTCTGCCTTCGACACCACAGATCACGACATTCTCTTGAATACACTTGAGAATTATGTTGATCCATTTGTGGACTTGCATTAGCATGGTGTAGGTCCTATTTAGCAGGCCGCTACCACTTTGTCTGTGTAAACAAGGAATCGTCAAATCAAACAAAAGTATGGAGTGCCACAGGGATCAGTTTTAGGGCCTCTGCTTTTCTTCTTATATATGCTTCCCCTGGGAGATATCAGGAATCGTAGAATAAGTTTCAACTGTTATGTCGATGATACCCAACTTTATATTTCTTCAAAACCTGACAAAATGTAACAATTCTCCTAATTAGCAGAGTGAATCAATGAAATCATGATTGGTTGGCCAGAAATTTCCTTCTACTCAATTCCGACAAAACAGAGGTACCAATTATTGGACCAAAAACTAGGGATGCACCGATCCGATCCTGGATCGGTATTGGCTCCGATACTGATGTTTTTAAACGGATCGTGTATTGGTCCGATGAGCCCGATCCAAATCCGATACTGTGTGTTAGTCATGTTCGTTACTGTCAAGCTAAAAAAAATTACATAAAAGAACCATAAACACACAATTAAAGTAGTTCATATGACTCGTGCATTTTATTCAAAGCCACTTGAAGATGTGCAATAGCTCTGGGAATCACAAAAGGCTGTGTTTTATAAGTAAATATATAAAATGCACACACAGCTCCAGCACGTCAGTTAATGGCGCTGCTCTGTTGACACACGCGTGCCTATTTTTAGCCTTCACCCTGTGCACAGTATTGGAGCGCTACTCACGAATAACATCTCAGATGTAGATGCTCAATAGTTCGGTTCACTTATAATATGCATTTAGAATGGCACTGGAGGTGCTTTTTTTTATTATCAGAATTGGAATAGGAAGCGAATTAAACTACTGTGAACTTGCCTACAAACAGACACATACAGGAGTTCCTGGAGAGTTCAGAATGTCAGAATAAAAGCATGAGGGTTTAAAAGTTAAAGGTGCATGATTGAGATATATTACTATATATTACTATTATAATATATTATTATTATTATTATCATTTGTTTACAAATTATAATAATATATATGTTGAATGGGTTCCAAAAAAGAACAGTGTGAATGAAAAGTGAGCTGATATCTTACAACTAAATTGAACAAAAAAGAGATCTGAATCCTTTAAAGTCCAGATACAAGTTGAAAAAACTTAGCAAAAACAAAAACACCTTCTTTTCTACTGATGACTTGTACTGGAATTACTGTTAATTTTGCTGCTACATTATCCAGTATACTAGTTAACAATAAAGTTTTTATTAATAAGCAATACATTTATATTGAAATAATGTGTAGTTAGAGGTTTGTGTAATGTAAAGATATTCTAAACTGATTATGCAAAAAAACAACACTGGTATGAGATTTCCGATATCGGAATGGGAAGAGAAAAAGTGGTATCGGCGCATCCCTACCAAAAACCTCTAAAAATAAGTCTCTAAAATATAATTTGACTCTCGATGGATGTACTGTTACATCGTCTTCTACAGCGAAGAACTTAGGTATTATATTTGATACCAATCTGTCCTTTGAAAATCAAATTTCCAGTGTTTGTAGAACAGCATTCTTCCACCTAAGAAATATTGATAAGTTATGACACATGCTCTCTTTTGCTGATGCCGAAAAACGAATTAATGCGTTCATGACCACAAGACTAGATTATTATAATGCATTACTGGGAGGATGTCCTGCAAGTTCAATAAATAAACTTCAATTGGATCAAAATGCAGCAGCCAGAGTGCTGACTAGAACCAAAAAATATAATCATATTAGCCCTATTTTACCATTGTTACATTGGCTACCTGTTACATTTCGTATTAATTAAAAAATGTTTGTTAACTATATACAAAGCTTTGAATGGTCTAGCTCCACAGTACTTAAGTGACCTTCTACCACACTATATTCCATCATGTTCATTAAAAGCACACAATTATGGCCTGTTAATAATTCCTAGAATATGAAAATCCACAAAAGGAGGTAGATCATTTTTCTATTTGGCTTTTAATCTATGGAACACTCTTCAGGACACAGACACACTCACTCAGTTTAAGTCTAGACAAAAGACTTATCTATTTAGCCAGGCATACACCTAATTTATCCATCAACTCACAATTAGGCTGCTTTAGTTAGGTCTGCCGAAACCAGAAACATTTATAATGCTTCATAACCCTGCAAAAAATTGAATGGCATCTACGCTAATATTATTCTATTTGTTTCCCTGTCTCAACCTCGAGATTCATATCCTGAGGTTACCAGAGCCAGCCAGATCCAGCTCCGTTACTGCTTGGTGTCGGACTCCACTGCTATGTGTCTCTGAGTGATGACGACTAAATACCGCCGGTGCCATCCAGACATCACTTCATTCTATTATGATGGACTTCAGGGGATGAACTGATGCCAGCTCCAACCATAAGACATGGGATAATTCGTATGCCATTGCCTGAACCTTGGACTTCACCGAAATGACCTGCCAGTTGAACTGCGATGCACCTCACTGATCTCTGCCTGCATCACCTTGGTCTAATGAAGGACTACACTCTTAAAATGGAACACATAGACTTTCAATTATTTGCCAACAAAAGCCTTCATCAGCCAACTAGCAAAGGACAATGCATCCATATGAACTTCTGCAGCTAATCCAGGATGAACTTCAAAGACATTAGTCATTAATCTTACAGTTCATACAAAACCTTTGTATAAACACTGGCCCTTAACACTTACTTAGTTTGATAATTTTAAACCATGGCCTGCACTGCACATAAATAAGTAATATTGGCAATATATTCATGATGTTTAGCCAGAGGGGAACTGGCCCCCACAGTGAGCCTGGTTTCTCCCAAGGTTATTTTTCTCCATTAACCAACATCTTATGGAGTTTTGTGTACCTTGCCACAGTCGCCTTCGACTTGCTCACTAGGGGTCTAAATACAATTATGATTTAATTATTTATTTTTATACACAAATTTACAATCATATTTTTTCAAACTACACAGTGATGACTAAGACTTTATAGATATTACAGTTTCATTTTCTGTTAATGCATGATTTTCTGTAAAGCTACTTTGAAGCGCTATACAAATAAAAATTACTTGACTTGTGTGTCTGTTTAGACTCAATAAGTGCCTTAGAAAATACATACATGTAGCTTACGTGTAGCTCAAAATGTGTTTGACAGCCAGACATATCAGTGTGGAAGTAATGAATCCTGGTCTATATTTGTTGCAAAATACATCAGAATATATTTTATACTATTAATTTTACATTTTATTGAACATGTTTCGAAAATGACACATCTGGGCATTTTGTAGATCCATTTGTGATAGATATACCTGCCGGGTCTCTAAAGACCCGAGTATGTAATAATGATTAGCGAAACACTCACAAATCGCAATTATGGGTTAATCGGCTACTCAATATAGCATCAGGCACACACATGCGATTCTATCACTTATACAGACAAAGGGAAAGTAGAATATTCCACAAAAAGAAATTCTACTTTTGTGTTCCACAGATGAAAGAATGTCAAAAAAAAATTAAGGGGAGTAGATGAAAAGCATTTACATTTTTGGGAGAGCAGTCCCTTTAAGGCCTTCACGGCTATATTTTACGTCTCCTCCTCATACTGGAACAAACATTACATGTATGAAATAACTATCAGCCTCTCTGAAATCCAGAGCAGTTCTCCACCTAACACCGACAGATTCACACACAAACCGTTTAGCATTTTATCCTCACACAATGTTTAATAGAAATACAAACAATAAGATTTCCCCACACAGTGTGTTTGTTGTGATTCGCGGTCAATTCGAAGGCCCTATGGATGAGAGCATCTCTGTAACATCGTATAATCCCAATCAACAAACAGAGCTGGTTATTATCAGCGAAACCATAAACACTATTCTGTTTATTAACAATGGACAATCATGTGGGGGCCTGGGTAGCTCAGTGGTAAAATACGCTGGCTACCACCCCTGAAGTTCGCTAGCTCGCTAGTTCGAATCCCAGGGCGTGCTGAGTGACTCCAGCCAGGTCTCCTAAGCAACCAAATTGGCCCGGTTGATAGGGAGGGTAGAGTCACATGGGGTAAACTCCTTGTGGTCGCTATAATGTGGGGCGTTATCGGTGGGGCGCGTGGTGAGTTGAGCATGGTTGACGCCTCCACACGCGCTATGTCTCCGTGGCAACGCGCTCAAGACACGTGATAAGATGCACGGGTTGACGGTCTCAGACGCGGAGGCAACTGGGATTGAGGCGAATCGCTACGCGACCACGAGGACTTAAAAGCATATTGGGAATTGGCCATTCCAAATTGGAAGAAAAAGGAAAAAAACAAAAAAAAAACAACAACAAAACAATGGACAATCAAATGTCTACCAAAGCCAGCCAATCAGGGATATCAAAACTTTGTTACCAAGTCGATATTAAAATAAAAAGAGATACAACAGAGATACAACTTTCTGAAGTACCAATTATAACGAATCAATACAGTATCCAAGTCCCATCTGACTGACATGCGGCTGCTTTTGAACGCTCACATGCAAACAGGTTGTAAAACTGAACGCTCAAATGCACTTCTTGGTGAGAGAATCATGTAATTTCACTAGTTTTGGTATGGAATATGGAATTTGTTTTGACGACCCTACAGCCAAGAACTCAAAATCCAATCTCTGGATGTCTCCGTGTTTCAAAATCACAAGCAATCACAGCAAGGTTTTGGAGGTACATCAGAACATGTTCGAACACAAACTCCCATAAATAACCCGAACTGGAAACCAAACAGGACAGCTCCCACAAGACTGACCTCTGGTCCCCCATTCCGATAGGAGAATGGATGTGATCGCATTTATATTCTCCAGCTGGCTGCTTGGACGGTGAACACAAAAAACTGAAACATATTTCCTGCTCAATCCCCATCTAACTCATTTTAATTATGATGTCTGCTGAGAAAGAGCCAAGTCAGCTTCTCAGAACGATTTCTCCGATCTCACATCTAATTTAATTTCTTTAATGTGAAATTTTCTCAATGAACTGTAACTTAAAGCCATTGCAAATAAAACTCCCTGCGATGACCTAATATAGGGCACGTATTGAGGGGATGGTTGCTGAGTAATGTTAAATGTTAATGCCGACTGGGTTTCGCTCACTTTCTCTCTTTTAATACACAGCTTGAACTGTTTATGACCAACTAAAAAAACAAAAACGCTAGCTTACGGACTCCACCCTCACACTTTGGTTCCCTGGAGGTTTAATGTGCATATATGGGCCTAAATCTTATGAACAAGTCAGCTGACTGAGGCTGTTAGCTGCCGTTTGAGAAAAAAGGTTTGTAACTTCCGTGGAGTGCTATCTTAAACTCACCAGTGGGCATATTATTCTTTAAACAAATCCCCAGCTGTTGCCTGGTCTGGCCAGGATGTCACAAGGTGGTGAGGTTTTATTATTGCTTTGCTGGTGGTTTGTGTGTGCTTGCTGTTAAAATGAAGTGAAAATGTTACAGTAAGTAGTTAAACCTTCCAATGCAGCATACGTGGAACAATATGGCTAATGGTGATTTATCGCCCATTCACATATCATGATTCATTTAATTACTCAATCTTTTTATTTTAGTTTTATTGTTTGCAGTTACCTCCACATCATTGAGGGATTATTGGAATTTGTGATGAGGGGAATCAATAACATAGTTCTTATGAAATGTATGCAGTAAGCCATACACACAAACTTAACCATGCAAACACACGTTCAAATATACTAAAATTTTATTGAGCAAGCGTTACTTTTTTTTTCACTATGACAGTGGTGATCATAACGGATTTGTTACAAACATTCTGCAGTCACTGCCAATCAGATAGACATAATTAATAGCAAACTTAATCTCAAACATACATACAAACTTGCGCACATACGTATGCTCAAATATAAATGTATGCTCAAATGAACACTCGAACGCTCAAACATGCCTCACACGTAAACGAATGCTCAGACGTAAATGTAGGCTTCACCAAACTTATTCAAGCAAATCTTATCCATATCACTACGGTGGTGGAATTCAAACAAAATTGCTAAAACAGTTGGCCAAAATTACTTACTAAGTTAATCATACAAACATACATACAACTTTCGTTCATAAGTACACTCCGAAGTATGCATATCCTCACATATAAACGTACACTGAAATGTAAAATGTACACACAGACGTGCTCAAACGTACACTGAAACGTGCTTCAAACTTAAAATGTACACTCAAATGTAACTTAAACTTAATTTAAAATGCAAATGTCTGCTCAAACATAAGCATACCCTCAAACGCAAACATATGTTCAAACGTACGCTCCAATGTACACTCACAAGTACATGTACGCTCACACGTAAACGTATGACCAAACTTAAATGTACATTCAAACGTACGCATAACCAACCACACACTTAAACACAAACATACGTTCACGTGTAAATGTACACTGAAATGTAAAATGTACACTCAGACACCTGCTCAAACGTACACTCAAACGCAAATGTGCGCTCAAACTTAAATGTACACTCAAATGTACGCTTAAACAACCACACACTCAAACGCAAACATACCCTCAAGCGTACGCGGAAACGCAAAGGTACACTCAAAACAGGGGTGGGCAATATGACCAAAATCTTATATCACGATAACAATATATATCACGATATAGTTCAATTTTCCTAATACAATTGTATTAGATATTAAGCCATGTCGCAATTCGTAATTGAGTAATCCAGTCAGTGAATTAAATACTTTATAAATTAAAACTACTTCATCTTATATATTTGCAAGTTGACAAACATAGTAAAAGTAAAAAATAAATAAATAAATAAATGCCACATTTCAGTCTGATGATGTGCACTAATCATGCAATCATGTACTTCTTCCTCTTTTTATTAGTATAATTAACTTTTCTCAAGAAACTTCTCAAAGCAATGCAACAAAGAACAACATAATAACATATAAATAAAAAATTATCCATAAATAAACACTTAATTAGGCTCTTAGTGTTTTTAGTAATCTATATAAGGAAAATATAAAATATCTGAAGGAAAATATGGTATGGATGGTTTGTTTCCTGATATCAAACATCATTCGAACTGAATTTTAGAAAGGGTTTTGATGTGCATTTTAAAAACCCACATGACATTGATTAAAACCAGAATGAGTAGCGGGTGTGATCTGAGCTCTGTGGTCACTGGAGCACAAATGAAGGGAATGGGATCCCTTCAACACTCGCACGCACTTGCGTGTTTCAAATTGCGCGTCCGTGCAACACTCGCACAAAACACAGCTGCACGTGTTTGGAAGGGAGGCATGTTTGGAGCGAGGGATGAGTTTCATTGAATTTGCTTTGACGGTTGCTCAAGAGAAATTTCGGGCCTCAGAAGCGGATTCAGTGACATTTTCTTGTGTTCTAGACGTGCTTTTTATCTAATGACAAGTGCAGCTGTCAGTGAAAAACCATGTATTTCATCATTTCTCTCAGTCTCATGAGAAGCCCTGACCATTGATAGACACGTGCACATGGATATTTACATATATCGACATACACAATGTACAAACCTTGCAAATCGCTGTTTCTGCTCGGTATCACGTTTTCTAAAGCCAAACCATTTCCACACCACGGAAGATGCACTTTTTCCTTCATGATCTCCTCTTATCTTCTCATTCAAATGAATTTGAGGAAGGAGCAGTCGCTCCGCCATCCTCCATTTATACGACAGAGTGTGTAATGCGTTTGTGTTATGAAGGGCTGCCTCCAACCAAAGATTTTCCTAGTCAACTAGTAGGAGTTAGTTTAAGCCATTAGTCGACTGGTCGCACGTTTATGATATTAATTTAATTACTTAAATATATATTTTTGGGGGGGCATCAGAAATTGGTTTGAGTTCCAGGGCTGAGAAAGAATATTATAAGTAACATTGCTAACACTGTTCTACATTACAGAGAAATACTAAACCGTAATAGTGAGCCTTTAAAACATCAATTTTACAAGCGCACGCACGAAGCGAGCCACAGCGACACTGGCAAAAGCGGTAATGATTCTGAATGTGCCAGAAAAACCAGCAAGGAGACTGTCTGAACATTTTGTTAATTTATAAAGAGAAATGCAGATTAAGTTAAATATGCAGTAAGTGAGGTACTAATTTAGCTTCCCCACGAACACTTGGATAAGCCTAATCTATCTAATGTTAGACCGAGCAGCCATGCTAAGTGGCTAACGTTAGGCTACTTACATGTTTTAAATGATAAAGCCATGTTTGAGGTCGATGAATATTAGGCGAACATTTGCCTGCAGAGTTTGTACGTCACCTACTTGGGGTCATCCTTTACCCTCTCGAAATGATCCCACACTTTGGATTTCCTGCCTGACATAATTAATTACCGCATAGACCAACCGTGTAAACGATCAGGTCTGTCTGTCACTGACTGCGTGACTTCGCCACTTCCTGTGGAGTTTTTTTTTCTGCGACCAACCAAAACTTGGTCGACCAAGACTCTTCTCATCGACTAACGTTTGGTCGACTATTAGGGGCAGCTCTAGTGTTATATGCCGTACGCATTTTTAATGTGGCAATTTTGCGTTACCGCGATAGAGACGATAATCCAAAATGTATACCAGTTGGCACATTTCTACTGGTTTATCATGTCTACCAGTATATTGCCAACACCTAACTCAAACATAAGAAATTGCTTAACCACATACGTAAGCACAAAAGCAAATGCATGTTAAAACGCAAACGTACGCTCAAACGTACATTAAAATGCAAATGTACACTCAAACATAAGTATACCCTCAAACGCAAACGTATGTTCAAAGTACGCTCCAATGTACACACAAGTATATGTATGCTCACACGTAAATGTACGATCAAACTTAAATGTACACTCAAACGTGCGCTTAACCAACCACACACTTAAAACGCAAACATACGCTCAAGTGTAAATGTACACTGAAATGTAAAATGTACACTCAGACACTTGCTCAAACATACACTCAAATGCAAACATATGCTAAAACTTAAAATGTACACTCAAACGTACGCTTAAACAACCACACACTCAAAAGCAAACGTACACGAAAATGTACGCTCAAACATAAGCACATGCTCAAACACAAATGTAAGCTCAAATGCATGTTGAAATGCAAATGTACGCTCAAACATAAGCATACTCTCAAACGCAAATGTACGCTCCAACGTCCCCTCATACATAAATGTAGGCTCACACATAAATGCATGATCAAACTTAAATGTACGCTTAAACATGTGGAAACGCAAACGTATACTCAAACATAAGCATACGCTCAAACACAAACATACGCTAAAGCGTAAATGCATGCACAAACACAAACTTACACTCAAACGTACATTAAAATGCAAATGTACGCTCAAAAATAAACATACCCTCAAACGCAAACATACGCTCCACCTCACTCACAAACTCTAGCTACTCTTATCAATATTACTTTAGCTTACCAATGTAAACAAAAGCTTCTACGTTAACTCATTCTCTCTTTGAACACAATTATTGTCAGATATAGTTGATAAGACACAGATTAGATAGTTCTTACCTTTTTAAGGTGGCCACTGCGTGTTCCCACAAACACCACCGAATGATCGCCATACGTGTACGTGGCCACAGATGCCATACCGTCAGTGCGATCGTCAAACAGAGGAGTGCCTTCAATGACCCTGAGCCCCCCGAGTGGCTGATTCAGAACCAGGCCACAGAAATCATCACCAATCGGCTTGGGCTACAGGACGAAACAAGAAATAAAAGCATAAATAGTTAATATTCATAAGAATTTGGGAGGGAATAAATACAATCAGAAGGAATATTCCGGGTTCAATACAAGTTCAGCTCAATCAACAGCATTTGTGGCATAATACTGATTACCACAAAAAATAATTTTGACTCATTCCTCCTTTTCTTTAAAAAAAAAAAAAAAAAGCAAAAATCTTGGTTCCAGTGAGGCACTTACAATGGAAGTGAATGGGGGCCAATTTTTGAACGTTAAAATACTCACTTTTTCAAAGGTATAGCCACAAGACAAAAGATATGCGTGTTTTTGAGTGATAAAATCACTTACTAACCTTTTCTGGGTGAAGTTATAGTCAATTTTACAACATACCCTTACCATGATGATGTAATGTCAACAAACCCTAAAACGATGGTAAAAATGACCTTTTAACAACTTTACAGCTCAAATAATACATAAACCCTCCAAAAATTGTCCCCATTTACTTCCATTGTAAATGCCTCACTGTAACCTCAATTTTTGCTTCTTTTTTAAAAAAAAAAGGAGGGACGAGTCGAAATGACTTTTTGTGGTAATCAACATTATGCCATAAATGCTGTCGATTGAGCTGAACTTGTATTGAACCCGGAACATTTCTTTGAAAAAATAGTGTTAGGGGGTGTTCACACAGCACACAATCTTGAGTTACAAAACAGCTAGACGGAGAGCAACAGAATTGTACAGAAGGCGCATTTATAATCGGATTTCCTCCCATACACCACTGCTATTATGAACAAGAACATTCAATACCAAAGATGCTAATCCCACCCCAAATTCATTAGATTTTTTTTATTGTTTTTAAAACTGCAACTGTTGAGTGTGAAAACTATTTTAACCTGACACTACATCTTAAAAACGTGTTCATGGTGCAAAAAAAAAAAAAAAAAAAAAGAAAAACACGCATACAGAACGCAAGAACGTATCCTGTGCAAATTGCCTTTTAGACGCATTTTAAAAATAAGGCCTCATTCGTGAAACGCAAGCAGAGCGAATTTGTTTAAACTGTTTTTAAAATAAATAAATAAATAAATATCTTATGTCAAATGATACATTACAATAGATTTATGGAAGATTTACACAAAATTGTTCTGTTCAGGGCCTGGGTACCTCAGCAAGTAAAGACGCTGACTACCACACCTGGAGTCGCAAGTTCGAATCCAGGGTGTGCCGAGTGACTCCAGCCAGGCTTCCATAGCAACCAATTGGCCCGGTTGCTAGGGTGGGTAGTCACGTTGGGTTAACCTCCTCGTGGTTGCTATAATGTGGTTCTTGCTCTCGGTGGGGCGCGTGGTGAGTTGTGCGTGGATGCCGCGAAGAACTGCGTGAAGCCTCCACACGCACTAGGTCTCCGCGGTAATGCGCTCAAAAAGCCATGTGATAAGATGCGTGGATTGAAGGTCTCAGACCCGGAGGCAACTGAGATTCGTTCTCAGCCACCCGGACTGAGATGAGTCACTACGCCACCACCAGGACCTAAAAAAAATAATTTCTGCTCATGTTTCATAAATGAGGCCCGATGTATTTACCTAAATGATCTAAAAAAAAAAAATTATATTAACTGATGGTAATAGGTTACCAACAAATGAAAAAATATATATATATGTACACAAACAAGCAATTATTCTGAACAAGTAGCAATAGCTTTCTCCAGTTGTCTCACAGTAGACTGAGACAGGAAGTGCCAGCTAATAGATCGGGCAGAGCAAAGCCACCCAAACAGGGGCTGCAAAAACAAGCTCGGGAGGATTAAACCGGGGGTTGATGCTCACCAACCGGTGAGACATGACATCATCCTGCAATCTGCCTCACCATCAGAGCTTTATCACTTTAGACGTGCTCTCTACCGAAAGAGATACAATTTACCCTCTGATGTCTCTGAAAAGCATTATTTCAGTGGGTTTTAATGGGTGTCCACTGACACAAAGGAGAAAAAATACAAGAAAATACCAGTATGTCATTTTCTTCAGGGAAATGTCAGAAGAGTTATTCAAAAATCAATTGCGTTAGCTAACATCTGCAGCATATCAATCGGGCTAATAATGATGTCATCGAGCACCTACCAAGTCTCTGGTTCATCCTCGAGATGAACTATTGACTCATTACCGAGTTCTCAGAGCTCTACGGCACACACAGAGCTCTGTAATCTTGGCTTCCTCTGGACTCCAACCGCACACAAAAATCCGTTCACCTCTATAAAGTGCAGGGAGAGGTCAGCCTACCCTTCCAAATGAATGACATCAGCTTGTGCAGAAAGCTGTTTAGGCTGAGCCGCCACGTCGGATTTACCACACCAGCTATCAAGGCAAAAAAAGGTAATTTGTGGTGGTAATGATAAACAATGTAGGGATGGGTCACGATGGTTGGCTAGTCTTCCAACAACTAACTAGTTGAATAATAAGTCAACTAATCTATCTAGACGCAGCATAAATGCAATCCAATATTAGTTCTAACTATACAATAAATATAAATACAAACAAAAAGATAACATTTAAAAAATTATAATAATAATAAATGTATAAATGGGTGTTTCTTCAACTTCGGACACTTTCATGTCCCAGGGGTTAATTTTTATTAGAACAAACTAGGCCTGGGACATTTAACGCATTCATTTCTGCGATTACCGTTTTTTGTTTAACGTGTTTTTTTTACTTCCTGAAACTTAACGCGATTGGAGAAAGGTGTCTCGAGTTGTTCCTGGCATTTTTGGGGCCTTTAACAACAAGTGAGGGAGCCTTTTTCACCAGGTGTGGGGTAAAAGACCCCTTGCAACCTTTAAAAAAAAAAAAATAATGATTCAAAACAACATTGTTGTTTTTTCTTTTCACACAAATGACGTTGCTAAATCAATATTCAATAAAAAGAAATGTATTTCTTGAATCTTGATACATTTTGTGACCAGAAAAAAAAAAGCTAATTTTCCTTAAAGTGTGCCTTTAGCCCCACTGTAAAATGTGTCGAATTAACTAATTGTCTAATAAAAATAAAAAAACACTTTAACACATACATATTTCAATAATTAAAATAAATGATGACTAACCAATTTCTTGCAAGTTTACTGAGACAAAGTATGAAGTAAATATATTTACAATGATATTTTTTAATGTTTGTTGTAATATATCATGCACCGTGATTTATAGCAATTAATCGCGACTAATCACAGAAAACTGTGTAATTAATTTGTTTTAAAAAAATGTAATCAATTCACAGCCTTAAAACAAACAGATTTCATTTTTTTTATAAATGACTGCCACATTAAAACTGACTTAGAAACTTTTTACCAGGCCTTCATTAATTTTTGTTAGTTTTCAAATGCCTTTTATGTATACATTTTATTGTTCAGCCTTGTACCAGACACGAACTTTCAATATTAAACTATGAAAAACTATTTTAAAAAAATAATAATAATAATAAATTATGACTAACCAATTTCTTGCAAGTTAAGACAAAGTATAAATTAAATAAATTTATAATGATATTTTTTTTTAAAGTTTGTTGTAATATATCATGTACCATGATTTAATTGCAATTAATCACACAAAACGGTGCGATTTTTTAAATTATCGATTCACAGCCCTAAAACTTCAACTTTTGTATGTTTGTTAAATGGCTGTCACATTAAAACTAATTTAGAAAATTTTTACCAGGCCTTCATTTATTTTTGTTAGTAAAAAATGCATAAAAATGCCTTTATGTATAAATTGTATTGTTTTATCCTGGTCTCAGACACAGGCTTTCAATATTGAACTATGTTAAACAATTTAAAAAATAAACATCATTGCATGTTTAAAACTAAATTAACTAAACAAAGAGTGGAGGAAAAAAAAAGTGATTTCTACACATTTTTAATGTGTCCCACAGTTGTGGTGTCGTTTCCAACACACCAAATAACTTTGCCCCTAATAAAATTCTTTTTTTTCCAAGTTATTGTACTTGTTAACCAAGTGCACAAAATGAAGAGCATGCATAAGGTGCAAAATTACGTGATGTTTGAGGAAAACAAAGAAAATTAAGATAAATATCTCTTGTGAGCAGAGTATTTCTATTGGTCGTCATTAGGCCAAATTATTATTAGGCGCTAAATTATGCAAAAAGTGTGAAAATATTATTTAATTGTATATATTTAAGATAAATAAAATGTTAGCTATGAAATTATCCTTATCAATACAAAGGAGTTTGCCATTTTATTTAAAAAAAAACATTCAAAATCATTCGGTTCCGGAATTTTTATAAGGAAGCTCTAGCAACAACCCAATTTTTTGTGTCACCTTCTGCCCAAATTCTTGAGAGCGTGCTGTTGAATGATGATTGAGCCTGTGGAACTGCTTGTGTCTGTGCATGTGTATAAAGGGTAAATGTATTAAACGAAGCAAGAGCTTGTGGCAGGCACGCACACTCTTATTATAACTCTGAGGTCCGTTGCCGTGCATGAGAATAAGTTAATAATACCCCGGCAGCCACAGAGCTGGAATCAGAAGCAGATTTGCATCAGTCATGGGGAACCCTGTTGTTGCTCATAAAAACAACCACACTCCTACCAAAAGGAATCGGGTCATCGGCACTCGCCATCTTCGGCCCATCTGCTCGGGCTGGGTGTTGTGCCATTATTCTCAGCAGAATTACAGTCATGGACACAAATCATGCTCTCTAAAATTTGCCAGTTTATTGTGCTGCTGAAATATGTTGCTACTGTAGCGTGCCAAGATCTTAGTTCACAAGTCACTCCAAAAGCACTTCATCAAATGATGTGCTCTTACTAATGTGTTTTCTAATTATCTGTAAAATTCCTTTATGCTTAACACTCAGAAATACAGTGGATTATTAGTGATAGTTCACCTAAAAATGAAAATGCTCTCATCATTTACTCACGCTCACGACATCCCAGATGTGGATGACTTTCTTTCTTCCGCAGAACACAAACAAAGATTTGTAGAAGAATATTTCAGCTCTGTAGGTCCATTCAATGAAAGTGAATTGTGGTCAGAAATTTGACAATCCAAAAAGCAAATAAGGGCAGCATAAAAGTAATCCATAAGACTTCAGTGGTTAAATCCATGTCTTCAGAAGCGATATGATAGGTGTGAGTGAAAAACAGATCAATGTTTATGTCCTTTTTTTTTTTTTTTTTTTTTTACTGTAAATCTACACTTACACCAGCCCTCCCACGAGTGTTCACGAGAGGACAGAGTTCTTCTGTTTTTTAGTGATTCACAATCTTCGTGCACACCGCCATATTTGTGCAGATTCTGGAATTACAGTTTGAAACAAATGATTGACTATTGATTTGATTTCTTCATCTCTATGGATTGGTTTACTTATTCTCAGCCACATGCTTAAGTGAATAACAGTGTGCGGAAATTCCCCTCATTATGAACGCAGAATGCAGGAATGATTAAAATTGTGAGCAATACCCAGAATCCTGCGGCAAATTTCCAGCCCTGATTACCTAATGTTTACTTTATGTGTACTAATGTTTAGAACTCATTATTTTCGAGCCATTTGTTGTTAAACGTACATTTCCCCATTATTTGGTATTTGATGACTTCACCTCTTAATCCACCTCAGCGCATCCCGTAATGCTCAAACAGCTCTGTTGCTGTTTTAAGCGTCTCTTCTATTCATGTACAAAAAAATTTAAGACCCCCGCAAATGCTATTTAAGACTTCTTGTATTTCATTTAAGATGTTTAAGACTTTTTAAGGTCTTAAATATTCAAAAGTGAATTTAAGACTTTTTAAGAACCCACAGGTACCCTGGATAAAGCAAAGGAAAAGAATAAATAAATCATGTTTGCACAACAGCCCAATAGATGGTGATATGCACAAAAAATGCGAATCACCAAAAAACAAAAGAACACTCGTGAATGTGCATAGGAGGACTGTTTAAAGTAGATTTATAGTAAAATAAAAAATAAAAAAAATACTTAAAAATGTATCTGTTTCACACCTGCACCTATCATATGGATTTTGAAGACGTGGATTAAACCACGGGAATCGAATATGGATTACATATCATATACAAAACAGCTAGACAGAGCTGAGATATTTTTCTAAAAATCTTAATTTGTGTTCAGCAGAATTAAGAAAATCATACACATCTGGGATGACATTAGGGTAAGTAAATTCAAGAATACAAATTTTTGAGTGAACTATTTCTTTAATTAGCCCATGAAATCAAAATTGGTGACATTTAGACTTCATAAAACAAACTTTTAGTAGATGTATGCATTTAAAACATACAGTCTTTCTTTTCTGGTTAATCAGACCAAAAATACTGATGACTTACCTTGCACAGAGGGCTATATACAAATTTATTTCCAATAAAATGCATTTTAAAATGATAATGTCACCTCCTTGTAATACTACCTGCCACTGACCAGAAATGGCAAGTATCAAATCATGGTTCATGGTGGAGATGTAAAAAAAAGCTACTGGCTACTTAAAAAAAAAAAAAAAAAAATGGAAACGCCCTTCAATATGCCCTACCCAAACTTCCTGTTTTAAACATGTCAATACGGGGAAAAAATGTCCTTAAAACATCATTCTTGTACATAGATGATGTCAGAAACCTCTTTAAAAGGTATATGCAATGTGTAAAAGAAGCCTTTGTGTAGCTTCAAGACTAATAAATAAAATAACGACATCATTTTTAGTGATATTCGACATTGCATACTAAATTAGATGAGACAAATATTAAAGATTCATAAATAAAGCATCAAGTGTATTCCGAGGCAAACCATGTGTGGTACACTTGACTGGTTTAAAATGTCAGAGGCGTATTGATTTTGATGTCTAGCCATTACCTTCTTCATCTCTCTCGTAATAAGCAATTGCTTCCCACCCTGTCTGGTCTGAATAGATTTTTCATCAGATACATTACATCAGATTAAGATGTGTAATCATGTGAGACAGTTTCCCCTATACAGGCATTCCTAAAAAGTCTGCAGTCTTTCAGGACCAACAACAAAAAGAAAAAACAGACCACAATACAATTATCCAAGCACAGAAAAGTATAACATTGTTTCTGAAACAAAGTGTCGATGATACACGCTTAATGTGATTTAGCCAACATTCTTTTTGCTCCTGGAACAACATTCCAATCAACCAATCAGATTTTTGGCTAAAGTTCAGGGTTATTTAGGGTTAGGGGGCTTCAAGAACAATCTTGTCAACCTTTCATTTCCCTCTGATTTTAGGGGTTGGTAATGATTATGTTCCCTGTTCAAATAAAATGAGCTTAAAACAGCCTAAGATGGTTTGCTGGTCTTAGCAGGTTTAATTTCATCTAGCTGGTCTCCCTGGCCTGACCATGTGACAAGTGCCCAAACTCCATCTAAAACCAGCGAACAGATCAGCCTGGTCAGACTGGAAGACAAGCAAAAACCATCTTAGGTTGGCTTATGCTGTTTTTTCAAGAAAGGTTGATAGGAGTGTTGTTCCAGCCCCAGTCTCAGCCCTAACCCTAAAATCTGCTTGGTTGACAGGAATTCCAGGACCAACAAGGATATTGATCCAAGAAAACATCCTACTTGGCCAAATCAGTCTTAAAAATATTCATAAATGAAAAGGAACTGAAACTGAATATGAATTTCAACTCACCGTGTTAATACAAGGCAGCTCCTTGTTGAGCAACCACGGTAGCGACAGCTTTCCTTCACCGCGGTAACACGACTTGATCCTCTCTCGCATGGCCAGGTTGATCTGGTGCAATGTGAAGAGGCACAGTACCGTTTCTCTAGGTGGATTAGCCCTATTCTTCTGACCTTGGGAGAAGACCACAAAAAGCACATCCTCGTCCTCAGACAGGCCTAGAGCCTGAGCCAGTATCTTCCCCGGACGGTGCTTGTATGCAGCTTGAACAAGCCGGTATTCCACACCATCCTTGGTGCACCCAAGAGGGAACTCGACATAGGAGTAGAACTCTGTGTCATTGGAGCACATGCGGACGATCTTTGAGGTGAAGAACTTCTCCCCAGTTGCATCCACTTGGGTGAGCTGGGTATCGAGTTGTAAAGTAAGGAAATAAATGTAGGTGCGGCTGGAGAACCCATAAACGTAGTAGATGTCAAACGCTGGATATTGAGACAAGGTGTCTGAAGGTATCTTGATTTGTGAGGACACAAACTCATCTTGGTAGACCAGGCTAAACATATTCACACTCTCCTCATCGGCCACCAATTTACGGCTGGACAGGGTAGGAAAATACTCAGATTTGCCATCAATGGCTGCGCCAATGAAGAGGCGACTACCGCCTTTCTTTTTCTTCTTCAACTCTCCGTCGTCATCCCCCACCACGACTCCAGCCATCCCATCTGGCTCTTTGGCACCCGAGAGGTAGTGTTCTTTGCGATGATGTGGTTCACCAAGCTTGAAGAGATCTTCCAGCCGCAGGAACTGGCACACGCCCTGCCAGATGCTTCCGCAGGCCACCAGACGATTGCCAGCGTAATCAACTAGCAGCAATTTGTTGACGTTGTCCGTGGATTCCAGTTTCTGTGCACAGGCTCGTACGTTAGGGGGCGGATAGCATTTGGCGTTGTCATCCACGGGACCCGTCTGATGTGAACGCAGTTCGGTCAGATTGGCAGAGAGCTTGTAGACTCGGTTTACTGCACCAATGAAAACATCACCAGTCTTGCGGTGCACAGTGAGATGTGTGAGGCTTGTGTCTTTAACTCTGAATGCCCCGTTGACTTCAGGGTTTTCCGTAGGAGTCATTGGAAATGCCCAAGTGTTTGTCCCAGTCAACGCACAGACAAAAAATACTAGCAGCCATAAGAACCCCATGATTCCAAACCTTTTATTTGTAGGGCAGTGGGATGAGATGGGGCTCTTCCCTCAAGTGTATTCCAGGCTTTTTCCGTCTTTTGCCGTCTCAGTGGTTCATGTCTGTGATGGAAGAGAGAAAATGGGGAAAATGCCTAAGTGAGTTTGAAAATGGATTATGCAGGGAAAACAATTTATCTCTAAAAGTTTAATTGCATTAGGGTCAATGACGTGACTCATTTCTTTTTTTTGGGGGGGGGGGGGGTCTGGATCTATTAAGTTTCCAAAAAAAGAAATTAAAAAAGAAATTCACACAAAACAACTCCTTGAATACACCTCAGCTATAATGAACATGCTTTACCTTTCTTAGATCAAAATCTGATATTTTTCTGGGGGATAAAGTTAAAAATGTCTATGTGGTATAACCATTCATTCAACTCATTAAAATCTGAAGAAATACTGGTAAAAGTAGGTCATATTTTATAAAAAGCAGTAAAACTATGTTGTTTTAATGTATTATTAATCTAAAAAAAAAATGTTTTTTGAAACTCAGGCTGTGTAACCAACATGCAGGTAGCCATTTTGCTATCAAGTGACAATTTTTTTTTTTAAATCAATGTTTTTAGACATTTTGACATAATAAAGGGGTACATTCTGTTCAGGTTTACCTGGAGTTACCCTACACTCAAAGAAATCATTTTAAGATTGATGCATTTCAATTTCATAACAAAATTCCATCAAATTGAACTAAGTAATCTTTAATTAAATAAAAAGTAATACTTTAAGTTTTATTCATTTAATTTAGTAAAACATCACACAATTCAATCTGATGGATTTGTGTTATGAAATTAAAATGTGTAAATTAAAAAAAAACATTACGCTAAAATATTTTGTGTAAAAAAAAGAAATTGAAAAAAATTAAAAAATTTATAATCGTGACTCGTTAAATCTTTTTTAATTAAAAAAAAAAACAGCAAAAAAATTATATAAATGTTTTTCAGAAATGAATAAAACCAACATGGACAAAAATACTTTCAAGAAATTGATACAAGTTTTGTTTTTTTTACTAGATTTTTAAAGTATTTCAAATTTTTTTTAATCATTTTGGCCAATCTTATTTGTCAATGAACCATTAAAAGTATAGTTCACTCATAAATGAAAATTATCTTATCAATTTTTCACCCTCATGCCATCCCAGATGTGTATGACTTTCTTTCTTTTGCAGATAACCAACGAAGATTTTTTAGAAGAATACCACAACTTTTTAGGTCTTCACTGTACATCTTGCCATTGCAGTATAGGTAAGATCAAGATTTCAAGCTCTATTTCACTTCCTAGTGCTTGATCATGCACAGAGAATGTGTAATTGAGGCTCAAGTTATGATCGCTATGGAGACTGCTGATGTCATGATTTATAGTGAGTTACATTTTGGTCTGTGCTCACACAAAACAGATTGGATTGCTTTAGAAGATGTGGATTAAACCACTTGAGTCGTATTGATTACTTGTATGCTGCCTTTATGTGCTTTTTGGAGCTTCAGAGTTTTGGTCACCATTCATTTGCATTGTATGGACCTACAGAGCTGAGATATTCTTCTACAAATCTTCATTTGTTTTCTACAGATGAAAGAAAGTCATACAGATTTGGGATGGCATGAGGGTGAGCAAATAATGAGAATTTTCATTTTTGGGTGAACTATTCCTTTAAGCAATGCAGAGAACTTCTTTCAACCCAACGTTCACAACTTCAAAACTTTTGCCCTGCTTGGTCTCCATTTGGGGGCATTAGACTTAGAGCACCTGTGAGCCAGTGCTTGATAGCTGGGTGAGGGGATTTTGGGGTTATGTATTGATTGAATAGCTTCTGTTGGTGGCAAGCCTTGTCGCTCCAACTCCTTTCACTCTATGCTAATAAACCTTTATGGTCATTGCAAGCAATAATCCTGAGCGCATTTGTTAATTAGGAAGCAGTCCTAAACCAGACAGCAACATTCAAGCGCGCAGATTGCCAGGGCAAGCAGCAAGACAGAAAGAACACAAATGAGGCAAGAGGTTTAGCACCATTTTACTCTTCGGAAAGTGGTTCGTAGATCAAACACATTGGTCATTTGTTCAATCACTGGTTTCCCCCCGCTGGGCAGAACAGCAGGAATAAAAGAGGACATTATGGCTTCTGTTGCCTCTCTCTGTTGGTCTATCTTTCTCTCTCTCTCCCTCTCTCTCTAGGGTCAGAAAAGGTGATGCTAAGCACACATGAAGAATGTAGCTTCACTTTGACCACAATTCAGCAGTTTGGGGTTTCAGGTACAGTTTCTCTGCAATTGGCAGCACCTTCCGAGCTTTTCTTAAATTTGTATCTGGGAAACATATGCTTAAGCCACTGCCAAGCCATTTTAATATTGGTTCAAACTTGTTCAATAGGGCTGTGCCGATACAATCATATTTTGATACACAGTGATTGTTTTCCCTTATATTATTGCACTGACACATAGGCCACGTCCAAACTTATATGTTTCCATTTGAAAACACATTAATTTTAATTTGCCTCTCATCCACACTAGGCATTTTCCCCCACCGAAATCGGAGGCTTTCAAAAACTTTCTCCATATGCGCATACTTTGAAAAACAATAACATTAGAAAATTGAAAATAGAGGTTTCAAACTTAAACGGATTAGTGTGGACAGGCCTTAAAGGGGTAGTTTACCCAAAAATAAAACTTGTCTCATCAATTACTCACCCTCATGCCATCCAAGATGTGTATGACTTTCCATCTTGTGCTAAACACAAAAGAGTATCTCAGCTCTGTTGGTCCATTCCATACAAATGAATGGTGACCAGAACTCTGAAGGTCCAAAAAGCATAAAAAGGCAGCATAAAAGTTATTTATACAACTCCTTTGGTTACATCCATATGTTTAGAAGTGATATGATAGGTGTGGGTGAGAAACAGATCAATATTTAAGTCTTCTTTTTTCTATAAATCTCCACCTTTGACCGGCACCGACCAGTAGGTGGGGATATGCACAAAGAATGTGAATCGCCAAAAAAACAAAAGAATGTGAAACTAAAAGTGGAGATTTACTGTAAAAGGACTTAAATATTTATCTGTTTTTTACCCACACCCATCATATCGCTTCTAAAGATATGGATTTAACCACTGGAGACGTAGGGATTACTTTTATGATGCCTTTATGTGCTTTTTGGATATTCTGATTTCTGGTCACCATTCACTTGCATTGTATGGACCTTCTAATGATATGGATTTAACCACTGGAGATGTCTGGATTACTTTTATGATGTCATTATGTGCTTTATGGACATTCTGATTTCTGGTCACCATTCACTTGCATTGTATGGACCAAAAGAGCTGAGATATTCTTCTAAAAATCTTCGTTTGTGTTCAGCAGAAGAAAGAAATTCATACACTCATGCCATCCAAGATGTGCAAGTAAATGATGAGAGAATTTACATTTTTGGGTGAACTACCCCTTTAAAGGGACAGTTCACCCAAAAATGAAAATTCTGTCATTTATGACGTCGATCCGAATCCATTATTTTTTTTTTTTTGTGGAATGCAAAAGGATATGTTAGGCAGAATGACAGCCTCTGTCACCATTCACCTTCACTGTATGGAAAAAAGATGCAATAAAAGTGAATAGTGACTAAGGCTAACATTGTGCTTAACATCTTTTGTGTTCCACAAAAAAAGCAAAAAAAAAAAAAAAAAAACATGGTTTTGAAAAGACATAAGGGTGAGTAAATTATGACTATCCCTTTAAGATTCTTCAATTAATGAAGAAGCACGTTGTTTAAAAGCACAAATTCTCAGTGCAGTCATAATGCTATTCTATGCGCCATACTGGACAAAGAACAAAACGGACCCCACGCACTCATTTATGGTGCAGATTTAATCAGAATCCAATTGTGACATCGTAGTGCATTCAAAATCGAAATGTATCGAATTGTGTATTGTATTGTAAAGTAGTTGTTGGTACCTAGCCCTCCTGTTTAACCTAGTTTCTGATTAAAGTCCGAAGAGATGCAATCATATTCTCAGGTATGTAGGCCTAAATAAATAGAGAAAAATGAACCAAGAGTATTTTCAATTAAACCACTCATTAATGCAACCGAGATCTGTGAAGTAAAATAAGTAAGATGTCAATTACACAGCTGCTATCTAATAACACATACCACTGAAGCTCCTGTAATTTCACATTGCAAAAGAATGTTAGAAAAATCATTGCAGCCCATAGGTTTTTAAAATCTGAAATCCTTGCTCATTGTATTATAATGATGTATTGTAATACATTCCCTGATTTGCTGGAGAAGCTACTGAACAGCAATCAGAGTAATTTCAATAGCACAGTGGAAGCACATCCTGGTGCCAGTGAAAAAGCGAATGCCTAAGCAGAAGGCTTTGACCCGGGAAAAAAAAGAAATCGAGAGAGAGGAGTCAGTCACATAATCATTTGGGGTATCTGCTAAGACCTTAGCTTTCCTGTAGGTCCTAATAACAAATGAGTCGCAAAAATATTCGGCAAGCTTTACTAAGTTTATAGGTGTTTTCATCATGCTAAACATTTAATGGGTGGTTTGTATGCAGAACTTTGCAAACAAGAAATAATATCAAAAGCTAAATTATTCTTACAGAATTTACCATGGAAACAAAGAGCAGATAAAACACAAATGTTGTACAAGTAGTCAACGAAAGCAATAACGTCAATCAACAAATCAAAGCGTGTATGTGGTGGAGGAGCTAGCAAATGTGTGACATTTTCCGACCCAAAACTAATATTTGAGAATGTGACAGACGGTTTGGCGCTCTGCAATTTTTCAAGCGCATCAATATTTTTGACAAATGCCCCAATGGGACCTTTCAACCTGGCCTGAACTGTAATCAACAAGCCGGGTGGAATTCTGAGACGAGCACAGAATTGTAAAACTACATATATACGTTTTTTATGGCACCCAGGTGAAACAGACTTATCTATTAGCCACGTTTCCTAAGTCTCAGCCTCAAAGGGCACCTAGTTCATTCACTGACCGTCTGGTGCATATTGCACACAAAACTGGACAGCACTTTTTTGATCAAGTAAACTGTAATCTGATTGTTTGGCTTTATGCAACTTCTGAAAATAAGGGCAAACATTTTTGAATCGTTTTGCCTCGGAACAAAGACGTGTTTGCAAGGTACAGAGCTGACACAGTAAGCTCACCAAGTAAATAGCATTATATTTTTAAAAAGCATTCAGTTTTGTTTGAGGCATATTTGTTTATATTTGTAAAATAGTCTGCATTTATTTTCTGTACTGAAAAAAAAAACAAAAAAAAAAAGTCGTTACACATACACATTTTCTTTTTTTTTCTTTTTCTTTTTCCCCTTTTTCTCCCAATTTGGAATATCCAATTCCCAATTCCCAATGTAGTAATTCGCCTCAGTCCGGGTGGCGGAGGATGAATCCCAGTTGCCTCGGCGTCTGAGATCATCAACCCGCACATTTTACCACGTGGCTTGTTGAGCGCGTTGCCACGGAGACATAGCGCACGTGGAGGCTTCACGCCATCCACCGCGGCAACCACGCTCAACTCACCACGCGCCCCACCGAGAATGAACCACATTATAGCGATCACGAGGAGGTTACCCCATGTGACTCTACCCTCCCTAGCAACCGCGCCAATTTGGTTGCTTAGGAGACCTGGCTGGAGTCACTCAGCACGCCCTGGGATTCGAACTAGCGAACTCCAGGGGTGGTAGCCAGCATCTTTACCACTGAGCTACCCAGGCCCCCCACACATACACATTTTCCGATTTTTTTCCCAAAATATTACATGGTTACACGTATCGTGGCAGATCCGAGGAGAAATGTCACTAAAAGAGAGTTACATTTTCTCCCAAACAGTAAGGTTAAGATTAATGTTATATCAAGTTTTAAAGCAACAAAACCTACCTCCCTACCCTAAACCTTAAACCTAAGCAATAGTGTCAGAAAAAACAAATGTGACATGAAAAATGCAACTGCTTATGTTGAGCTACGGTTGAGCTGCCGCTCAATTTGATTGTGCTCGAACAAGCTTGTAAACATAGTTGGTTATATAATGTAAACGTTAAAAGTGTTTTGAGGGAACAGAGGGAAAAGTTAGTGTTTATTAACTGATAATCTGCCCTTTTATTTGTGAATTGTGAAAGGAAATAAACATTTTTGTTGTTGCACCTCTAGTTTTCCTTTCATCGGGAAACTGCTACGATACATACAAGTCACAGAAAACCATTTTGCTAAATTGTTGGTATAGTAATGCGATTATGAGACCAGGTGTGTTCTGTACATTGGCCCGCGAAGACTGCTATGTCATTATGTAAATTTTTACCATAGTCTGCATTTTCAAGTCTATTATTATGGTATAAAAACTATACAAACATACAACCAAAATGTAGTGTGATTGAACGATACTGAACCAAACTTCCTGCAAGTGGGCAGTTCTTGGCCAGAACAAGCTGCAGTGTGGACCAGACCTTTTGTTGTTTAGTCAAATGGTCTGGCTACATAAAACTATGTTTTCCTAGTGCTAATTTTAGCTCAGTGCCCCTCTGTTCATCACTGTTGAAATAGCACATCAATCAGTTTGGTCAGTTTCTGGAAAAAATAATGGATGATTTCAGATTGAGCCCGAGTCCAACAGCACTTTAAAAACACAGTGAAACCGGGGAGCGAGGAATGGAATGGAGCAGTCTGGTGAAAAACGATACTTGGTGGTTAGCGGTTCTGGAGAGAGAGACAGCTGGCCTCAGAAACAATCATACACGTGACCCGCTAACGTCAGGGTGAATCAAATACCATGATAGAGAGAGAGAGAGAGAGAGAGAGTAAAGAGGCAATAACTAGTCCATCTAATCAAGGACTCACAAAACAGCATCCTCTTCTCCCACAATTCAGTAATAAGGGACAACAGCTCTTGATTAGAACCAAGAAAGATGAAATAAATCAGAGACTGAGACCCAATATCACACATGCTAAATCCACACTGAGATAGTTTAAGCCAACAGCAAACCACACAAATATAAAAAAAAAAAAGACTGAATGCCTATAAACTTAATAATGTTGCTGCCTCATCCGATTTAATAACGGAGGATAGGACTGTCAAATTAAAAGTTGAATTTCAAATATTCGTCAAATAAAAAAAAATAAAAAAAATGCACATTCGAATGCTAAAACTGTTATTCGAATTTTGGATTTGTGCCAAGCACTGATGATGACTTCAGATCAATCGCATTCTTGCGCTAAAAAGGCAAGACGCAGCGCAACATACAGTTTAACAGAAAGCAGGTGTCTCAAGATACTTTTACATTTCTTTTTAATTAGACACGGCATCTAAAAAAACAGCACTCCTGCACGAGACACTGAATAAACAAAAACAAAGTGAAAAAGACGTTCGTCTAGTGCGCGTTTACATAGAAAAACAAATGGATGGTTGCAAAAGTGTTCGGTGTGAACACCCCCTTACAGTTGGTGGAGGTACTTGGCCATTGCGTCTTGCTCTCTTAATAAGCGTTTCTCAGATTAAGCAATAGTTTTTTTTTTAAATGCTCTTGTCAGGAAAGGAGTTCAACTTGAAATATGTGTCTCGAGATTCTCGTGTTCGTTCCAGTCTGTTGTGCTCCATCTGTTTGAACAGCCCCTCGCCTGTGCTCATAGTCTGAGCCGCTTCACCACCGAGTTCAGCCGAATACCACTGCTATCTGTGAATATTGCTACCCTACATACACTGTAATGAATAAAAAACAATGTGGTATTTCGCTGTTATCATGAAGCTTGAGTCTGGAGTAGTAGGAATCAGTGCAAGTGTAACATCATGTGAACCATCTATTGAAGCGTTTCCACCCTCATTTTTCTTTTGACATAACATTTGAAAATATGGACTGGCTAAAACTTTATTTTATGCACATTAGTTGAAAATAGAATGCTAGGAATGTTATTTGCAGTAATATAACTGTGGCGTATAGTTTATGTATTTAATGCGCCCTCTTGACTGGAGTCTTCTCATGTGAGTGTACATTAAAAAAGTTATTTGCGGGGTTTCCTTATAAACAGCCATGTACATAAAACAAAACCATTGTCAGAAATGGAATAAATGCCTTCAAGCCTAAGTGAACTGTTAAAACATTCCTCCCATGCCTCCTGTTTTCTACAAAAATACTGTTTTAAATGGAAAAAAGTGAAAAGTAAAATAAAATCCAACCCATTTGATATGACTGACAGAGCTCCAGGCAAATATCAAATACTGTGTCTGTTGGCAAGAGTCTGTCATGAAAATCTGCGATTCAGTCATCAACTGACCACAATTCTACTGAATCAGCAACACTTTTTTTTTTTTTTTTTTACATTTATATCTATTTGGCAGATGTTGTTACCCAAAGTAATCTACAGTGAATTTAAGGTATACATTTTATCAGTCCACTCATCAGCTTTTAGGCACTGTAGACCAGCTTAGCAAGGCTGAGAGACCAGTTTCACCATCTTAAACCAGCTAAGACCAGAAAAACAGCTTTGGCTGGTTTAAGATGTTTTTTTGTTTGTTTGTTTGTTTGTTTTTCAGCAGGAATCTGTAGAGGCAAATCCTGTACACATGAAACTAAAAATTCGGCAACGTATGAATTGTGCCAATAGTCCTGAACATTATGAGTTTTCAGGGTCATATGACGTGGTTCTCCAATGTGTCCATGTGTTCTACAATTATTTCCTCTTTTTTTTATTTTGGTTTTTCACTCCTGAAATGACTGTCAGTGCAGAAAAAAAAGGATCTATAGCAGAAACTCAACTGTAAACGTGGAACATAAGTTAAACTAACTTATATATTTGATATTTTAGGACAAATTTTCACAAGAATTTTACAAGAAAAAGTGAGCGTTGATTGCCTGTGGAAAGGTTGCGGTCACTTAGGTGTTCTCAGCTGATATTAATTCGTTGCTATGCAGTAGCTAGGGTGTTCTGGGTGGTTGCTAAGGGTTTGCTTGCAGGGCCAAGTCAAAAAAGCCCACCACCAAGTCTCTTTGATATTCTTGTCCCTAGATATGACTGGAGTCCATGGGAGTCTATGGGATTTTTTTCACCTGTTTTCTTGTCCTCCTGGTAGAAGACAGAAAAGTTTGATTGCTCAGAAGAAAAAGAAAATGGTGTACCCCTCATTAACAAGCCAAGCAATTTGCGGTAGCATTCAAGTTTAATGTACAATAGGTGTGCCATGAGTTAAGGCCCATGTATATGTTGTCTCTGTGCATTCCGGATCAGGGATCGCGCCTGGTTGACCGTGTTGCCTTTCAAAATCTTCTAAACGCGTTTGACGCATGCTCACTACAACTTATACTCTTTTAGTACAGTCAACATCAGGCGCATGCGCAGACGATGCACACATACACGAACCTCAGTCCAATGTGAAAACTATTAATAGACTATCACTTTGGGGCCTGGGTAGCTCAGCAAGTATTGACGCTGACTACCACCCCTGGAGTCGCGAGTTCGAATCCAGGGCATGCTGAGTGAATCCAGCCAGGTCTCCTAAGCAACAAAATTGGCCTGGTTGCTAGGTAGGGTAGAGTCACATGGGGTAACCTCCTCGCGGTCACTATAATGTGGTTCTTGCTCTCGGTGGGGCACGTGGTGTGTTCTGCGTGGATGCAACAAGCCACGTGATAAGATGCACGGATTGACTGTCTCAGACGCGGAGGCAACTGAGACTAGTCCTCCGCCACCCCGATTGAGGTGAGTAACCATGCCGCCATGAGGACCTACTAAGTAGTGGGAACTGGGCATTCCAATTTGATGGAAGAGAGGATTAAAAAAAAAAAACAAAAAAAAAAAAGAAAGAAAATCACTGTCAATTTTCATATTTTTATGGACTGAGAAAATTTGAGCAAAATAAGTGTTATTTCATTCCATTACCTTGATTCCAGTGTGTTTATCATTAGGGCTGGATACAGATGCAGATTTCCCAGCTCGATTCGATTCAAAAATCTTTTCGATTCCGTTTACACTGCAAGGCTTAACGCACAGATCCGATCTTTTGGACTCATCCGATTTTTTGCCCCGCCTGTTTACATTCACTTAAAACATGACTTGTATCTGATATCTGTGTTTACATTAATCTACCGCCCAAACTCGAATGATTCCATTACTGATCACTTTCAGTTATGAGTGCCATGGTTCACCTTCGGTATTTGCATGGCCTTGTGCTATTTAATATTTTCAAAAGTAGGCAAAATTGCACGCGACTGCAATTAATTAGGCAAAAAAGGTGAAAATGCCTTTTTACTGCTGCCATGGTAAGCACACAGTTTTAATGATTTCGCAACCTGGTCTAATAGAATGAACATTACTCTATATACATTTTTGCAAACTGACTCGAACGTATGTGCTGATTTTTACGTTTCCCTGCAGTTTCCTGGTGAAATGAACACTAGAGGTGCTACAACAACTGTGTGGTTTAATCAATGTCACACAAAAGACTACAATTGTTGATTTTGATAAAAACAAAAACTTATTTTTCACTCTATTACTCACCCACCACTATGTTATGATTTCAAAACACTTTTACTTTGACGCATGATTTGAAAAACAAAACATTTTAACGCTTGTTTTACAGACTCACCTACATATACACACTTATTCCTATGTCATTGGCTTACTTGATAGCTCTCCTGATAGAGCATTGGACTTTGGGATCAACAGCCATGGTTTGAGTCCAGCCAAAGACATACGGAAGTGAAAGTGGCATAGAAGCAACACAAAATGACGTGGATGCTTCAGTTAATGTTGAATTTTAAAACACTATCGGTTAGGGTTAGGTGTTGGTTAAGGGTAAGGATGTCTGTTTTATTAAAGTCCCTGAATAATCAAAATTAAAGTTTTGATGCTTTTAGTCTATGCTTATTCCCTTTAAGGTCATCAATATGCTAGCGTACTTCCAAACGCTGACAAAATTCGTTTTCAGAAGATACAATCAGCAGTCTCTCTTTTCCGGCTTGACAGACCAAGGCACAGTCATGACGACATGAAGCGCCTGAGAAACTATGTCCAATCAAATGCCAATTCTCTGGCCAGACCAACAAGAGTGACAGGATGTCCATTAAGAAGATGGGAACTTGTAGTGTTATGTACTGTGAGGAGGTACAATTTATTGTTTTTTACAGAACTACCTGTTACGTATTTATTTATTTATTTTGCATGGATGTCATTTTGTGGCAATTTTATGTTCAATATATATGACTTTACATGTAAGATGTGTAAAAATGGACATGCAAATGTGAATTTTCTGTTTACATGTAACACACTGCTACCAAAATAAATTCACTCGTGCATATCCTTTTTCTGTGTACTACAGTAGTGTACAGTATTGACTTTTCCCAGTAAACCTTTACCTACTGTTGTAATCGGTATCTAAAAAGCTCAGTGTGATACACAATAGCATTCAGCTAGACAAAACTGACATTCTTGTATAGTACAGTAAGCAGTCAGTGTCAACAAAAAAGTATCACAAAAATTACATTTGCATATAACAAATATTTCCAGGGTTGATTGCCATGGTGAAAAAACATCTAAACATTTTGACCAGTACGGCTCACACGATGACAAAAACACTTTTCATTTTGGTTGCATTTGGCCAATTTACTGAAACACTAACTAGGTTTTGAAGCATTCATTAAATGTTTTGGGTGAGTTACTACATATTGCAGACATGCAATAGAGTTGTGATGTACCATAAAACTGTTGTGACAATTGCACTTACAGTTTAGAGAATGTTAAGACTGTTTAAAAAAAATGAGCCAAAGCGATTGAGAAAAAAACTGAAAAAGGCTCGAGGACTAGAAAGTGCAGATTTGTGGGCTTTTTACCAACATGTCAATTAGCACAGGATAAATACTACCAGGGGTTATTTTTACAGGCCGTTTTACAGTAGGTAAAACACGCTGTGATTTTTTACCTGCCCGGAAAACCGCAGTCCATAAAAAGTCCTGGGGAAAAATTACTGACATGACCGATTCGCAAGGGATTAAAATTACAGAGAAGCTCTGGTAATTACTACATTAACCAACATCCCCATATAAACCTAATCCCGCCCGAATAGGGCTTGACCAAAATGTCAGGAGTGGTCCAAATCCACACGTTTGACAACAGGGAGTGGGTACAAAATGTTCACCTCAACAAGAGAAGCTTGAATTTTGCTTCATAAGGACACACTGTTAAGAAAAGCAATGCCTGACCACGTTGCCAAGGGGAATCGAATATGCGTGTTTAGACGTGGGTCAGATGTCCAGATATCGGATATGTATCCGATTTAAAACCACATTTGGAAGTGGCTCATATCGGATGCGAAAAAAATCAGATCTCGTGTGGATTCTTCTGTTTACACGTGTGCAACAATATCTGATCTGGTCAGATGGGAGTAAATCAGATTTTTTGTAACCGTGAGAACACAGCCCTTGATTCGATTCTGATTAATTTGGGTATATTTCAGTTAAAATGTCCATTTTGCATACATATGAAAGAAATTCTATCTCAGATAATGCTGTTAATTATACAGGGAACCTAGGCTACTAATAGGGCTGCAACTAACAATTATTTTAATAACCGATTAATCTAACGATTATTAGAACGATTATTCGACTATTCGGCAATTATTGCAACGATTAATCATTAGCTCTTAACCGACTATTCAGCTTGTGCCTCAACTTAAAAGGTTGTATTAATTGTGCTTAATAACAATAAAAGAGGACAAAATCATCTTTAAAAATACCTCTAAATGACATTCACCGAATTAAAGGAAAAGAATACTGTTTAATTTCAGTAAAAAATCCTATTGTTTTTGTCTTGTTTTCCATTTAAAATGGTCTAAAAAATTTTTTAAAACAAGATACATTTACTTGAAAAGCATCATATAAGATATTTAGACTTGCCTTAAGAGAATGTATCTTAAATAGTGTATTTTGTATATACGTGTATTTTTTTACTTTGTTATACATCTGCGAGTGCAGTAAAGACAAAATATACTTATATTCAAGATCTATTCTCTAAAAGCAAGTCTAAATATCTTATATGCTGCTTCTCATGTGCATGCATCTTTTTTAAAGGATTTCTAGATATTTTAAAATATTTGCATTTTTAATATTATATTCAACATTCTCAGATCATACTCAATTTTTTATTCTGCAACATAGCTGCTAAAGAAAATGTACATTGTTTTAAATGAGTTTTAGATTTTATTTTTGGAAATCAAGCCAAAACAAAAACGTATTTTGTTGCAGTGTATAATGGGGTGAAAACTACCCTCTCTCACCTTTTTGTTCACTGCAATCCACCTTTAACTAAAAAAAAAAAAAAAAAAAAAAAAAAAACTCTCTCTTGTTAATAAAGCTGCATATTGCCAATTTTCTTCAAGATAAGAAATGTACTGTGACACATATATTATGATTCATATGTCGCGAGCCATCACGTTATAATCAAGCTGCAGCAAGTGCGCGCTCGAGGGACGAGTGTCCCCGCGACAGAGTGTGCATCAGCTGGGTGCAGTTTCAATCTATCCCCCTTATATCAGGACACTTCACGCAACTCAGAGGAGGCGCTGACTGCACAGACAAATGCCAGTTTCGGAGTATATAGTTATTTACATGACCTGCTTCCTTATTATTTGAACTTTAATAAAGCTATAATGCATTAAATATAACTGCATTAAAGATGTAACACCGGGGTGTTTCCTTTAAAGACAGTTCTGCTTATATCACAACAAGAGTGCTTCTGTATGTGCTTTTGTATAATTCCCTCATACTTTGAGATCTACATCACCTGAAGCTGTTTGGAAAGTTTGGAGTGCATCTGGACTGCGAGCCATTTTCTTCCTCACCTAAATCAGGCACGAGCTGCAGTGCTGCTCTCACGCGTCATTAGAGTTTAATGTGATCTCATGTTGAGTTAAATGAGATCAAACGACTATTCGACAACAAACACTTTTGTCCACATCTTTTTATTGTCGACATTGTCGATAACGTCGACTAATCATTTCAGCCCTAGCTGCTAACATTACAAAAAGATAAAAAAAAAAAAATAATTAAAAAAACATTTCATCACACACACACATACATACGTTACATGTTTATATGCATATATTGTACTATTTACAATTTTTACACTTTCCATTGATTTGTTGAATGTGTGCTAAAATGGCTTGGTCTCTTTAATAGCAGCAGTTTAGCAAGCAATTTAAGAATCGATACTGAGATTGTTCAAATTAAGATAGTGATTCACCTGAGAACCCATATTTTTACCCAGCCCTGGTGGACAATATATCCCAAAAATTTTAATGTCAAAAATGTAACTAAAAATATTGATTCTTGGCGTATAATTTTGATCCAGTATCGTGATGTAAAATATTGAGATGCTCTAAATTACAGACTTTCCCCTCACCTCTACAAAGGAGATATTGGAATCTGTCATTAATAAGCCCACATTGGTTGACAACTAATGGGGGGGGGGGAATAAATAAATCCACCTTCCTGATTCAAAGCAAAATCTGTGAATTCATATTCCAATATAGGAAGGCAGGGAGAGAGAGAGAGGGAGAGAGAGAGAGATGAATTTGAGAACAGACATTAGCTATTGTTTAGTGTTTAGCATGAGCAATGACTCCACATGGCAGTTGTACTCATGGCTTACTCACAGATGAGAGCACAGCGCTGGTGTTTTATACTACACTACAAACTCACTCAAGGATACAGCACTGCTTTGTGACATCACAAGGCCAAATAATGCAGGATAATAACCTTCAGCGTTTGCAATCCCTTTGACAAACAAATCACAGCTCAGATTTACAGTTCAGGTGCTCAGCCGGTGGTGATCAAACAGACAACTAAATAGCATGTGCCCTGATGAAAGGTGTATGTGTGTGTTGATATAGAGATGATATAGAGATCACAGCAAACACAAGGTCAGCGGTACTGTGCTTCTATTGATGAGGACAGGTAATTAATAAACCATCGCTGATCTAATCAAACGTCTTCATCTAATAAAGCAGCCATTCTTAAAGGGATAGTTCACCGAAATTCTGTCATCATTTACTCCCCCTTATGTTGTGCCAAACTCTGTATGACTTTATTTCTTCTATTAAACACAAAATGAGATATTAGTTAGAATGTTAGCCTTAGTCACCATTCACTTTTATTGAATGGAAAAAAAATATGCAATGGAAGTGAATAGTGACTGAGACTAACATTCAGCATAAAATCACCTTTTGTGTTCCACAGAAGAAAAAGCAAGCACTAATGACTACATGCTCCTTTTTCGTGATCTATCCTTTTTAGAAAAACAGATACGGAGCAGTCTTGTTTTGAATTCAGAAGGTGTTCCTTTAATGCTGGGGGTGAAACGCATCAAATGTGCCTTATAATTCATCTACACATGTACGTGAGCAGAAAATCAGGTAACTGATGATACATATCTGTTCACATCCACACAAAAACACACCATACCGCAAACGGTAACCTCCCAGTTTAAAAGCAGCATTCTGTTTTTACCTCAGTGGCAAATTGGTTGGTTAATGCACTGACTGAATTTATTTATGGAGGTATTCCCAGCCTAAATCAATCCATTTTGGTCTGGTACACTTAAGTTTTCTGTACTAAAGAAAATGTAATTACACATTGGCGCCAATGGAGCAAAACACATTAAATGTATGCTGTTTCTATTATTTTGTGTCTCCAATATATAGGATTATCAAATGAAATACAAAGTGCTGTATAATATACAGTATATTACACACATAATATGTATATCTATATACACATATACATACATGTGTGTGTGTGTGTGTGTATATATATATACACACATATATATATATATATATATATATATATATATATATTAGTATAACACAAGATATATAGATAGATAGAAGCATTTTTATGATCTATTTTAATATAGTAAAAAAAAATTTTTTTTATATAGATATCATTTTTTTTTTTTTTACATGGCAATCTCAAAATATATGGCAAAATAGTAATAAAAACATTGGCGTTTGTTTTTTGTGGCACATTTGTTTTCGCCTAAGTGTAAAAAACAGCGTGTTGCCAGTTTGTTGACGCTTCCCCCCATCATCGCTTCTAACAGCGGAGCTCACACCAATCTCAGCCCGGGTGAGAGCATCCCTCGCTCGGCTACCGCATGCAGCCACAGCTCCTCTTCTCTCCACACCCAAACACGGATCAAAAACACAAACTGGAACCAAAGGCTTTGAAC
Organism: Myxocyprinus asiaticus; assembly: GCF_019703515.2. Classification (NCBI taxonomy): domain Eukaryota; kingdom Metazoa; phylum Chordata; class Actinopteri; order Cypriniformes; family Catostomidae; genus Myxocyprinus; species Myxocyprinus asiaticus. The sequence goes on along the minus strand of NC_059376.1, from coordinate 38,010,122 downwards.
GATCAGATTTGGGTTCAAACTCATCAGCTGCATAGTTCATGATGAATCTCAGGGCGTAAATTACTCATGCAACACAAATACAGCTACAGGGAATACATGAAATCAATGCGAAAACGTGCATTAGGCAATATGTTTGATTTTAGTTTAGACTTTAATGCTTGGGAGCAGCAACATTTGGGTCATTTGCCTTGAGGAAAACAATATTTCAGACATGTGACTGGGTTTGTTACAGATGTGACAGAAAAACAGCTCATATTTAGCTAGTACATAAATTCACCTCTCTGTATATTTCAGTCACTGCACTGCACTACTGTCACTACGGAATGGCATGTCTTTTTTAATAAAAAAAGAAAAAAAAAGAAAAAAAAAGCCCCGTTTATGGTCTATAGTGGTCCAAACCAACTTTCCATCTGAAATGACAATATGCATGTGTTAGATCCATGCACAACCACCAACAGGCGAGACTGTAATAATCATCTATAGCGTTTTTAATGCGTTTCCAATGCACACCACAGATGCATTGATATTTTACCTCCTTTTAGCTAAAGACGAGTTGTAATGCCCCCTTTGTTCTTGCTGGCTTCATTGACCACATCCAAACGGATTTTCCACCAAGCGTTAACAGATCACTTCCATTCTCTCCTATTCAACTAAACGATTTCATTATGTTTCCTCTCTAAAATACGCATGCATTCTATCTCCAGCTCATGCATCTCTGATTTCATCGCATGCGTTTTACTCACGAGCATCAACATGAATCATCGCGCGACTGTTTGTGTATCACTCATCCAGCCCTACAATGTATCGCCGCGCTCCTACCTGTGTTCAAAGTGCAACAGTTACATCCACAGTTGGCCTTTGAAGAGCCGCACGGTGTTTATCGCATGCAAATTCGGAGATATCTTGTTGTTTTCTTGTGCAAAACACCCGAACGGATCACTGAAATGCGCTCACCGCGTCGATGGCATGTTACTCTCCAATCCGTACCTCAAGAAAGCGTCGCGCTCACTTTAGAAGCGTGGAGTTGGGAGCTATCGCTTTAAAATGGAGCGTACCACTCGGATAGTAAGGGTGCTCAGAGATTATTCTGTAACAAATAAGAATTCTAAGAACTTATACCATCATATTCAGGCATTTAATAGATTTTCTTTGATTCTTATTAAATAAATTATATTTATATATCTCAACTGATTAAGGATTTAGTAAATCTTGTAAGTGAATTGTTGTCAATCACTCCTATCACCATGAATGGCATCGTCCCGCCCTTCATTTAGGATTCTCTACCAACCCCAGATGTTGAGCACAAGTGAAGGCAGACTGTAAAGAAAGACTGATATCTCTGGATTACAACAATTAAGGTCATGATGCTGTGAGATCTGAAATTGGTTGCATCATATTGTTGATCACTGCAATCTAATCATGACATTTACAGTCAACCAAAGTGTCCAACTGCTAGATGCAAAATTATCTTTGGATAAACATGAAATTGCATGATGCACTCATGCAATCTGTAGCAGCATAAGTAATGTAAGAGGCAAGTCCATAGGAAAGAAAAATCACAAATGACCGAGATCTCTTTAAAATATTACAGAGTTTTCATTTTGGCTAAACTATCCCGTTAAAAGTATAGTTCACCCAAAAATGAAAATTCTCTCATAATTTACTCACCCTCATGATATCCCAAGTATGTATGACTTTGTTTTTTTCTGCTAAACACAAACAAAGATTTTAGAAGAATATCTCAGCTCTGTTGGTCCTTTCAATGCAAGTGAATGGGTACCAACATTTTGAAGCTCCAAAAGCACATAAAAGCAGCATAAAAGTAATCCATACAACTCCAGTGGTTAAATCCATGTCTTCAGAAGCGATATGATAAGAGTGGGTGAGAAACAGATCAATATTTAAGTCCTTTTTTACTATTAATCTTCACTTTCACATTCTTCTTTTGTTTTTGGTGATTCACTTCTTCGTGCATATCATCATCTACTAGGCAGGGTAGGAGAATGTTTAGTAAAAAAGGACTTAAATATTGATCTGTTTCTCACCCACATCTATCAAATCACTTCTGAGGATATAGATTTAATCACTGAATTCAAAGTCTTATGAATTACATTTATGCTGCCTTTATGTGCATTTTGGAGATTAAATTTTGGTACCCATTCACTTGCATTGTATGGACCTACAAAGCTAAAATATTCTTCTAAAAATCTTTGTTTGTGTTCTGCAGAAAAAAGAAAGTCATACACATCTGGGATGGTGTGAGGGTGAAAAAATTAAGAGAGAAGTTTCATTTTTGAGTGAACTATCCTTTAAGGCCCTTTTTTTGCACCCTATTAATGGGAAATGGCAAGTACAGCTACTAAAATCCATTTTGTATCTGAACTCCAAACTACAGAGGTCCCAAAATAACCCAGCAGCTGGGTGGTAGTGGATGGTAGCGTTTGACTCCCCCACCCCCCCCCCCCCATGATCCAGGCAGTGTTTGTGCTTGCCACGTTCTGCCAAGCCCTGTACTCTTTCTCTGTAATTGTGAGCATCTGTAATTGAAGCCAGTCAACCCCGGCAGCCTCTGTTCGTCAGTTCTTCAACCACATCAGGTTTTTGGAGGATGATACTGCTTGGTGCCACTGTGTGCAATAGCCCAGCAAGACGAGGTGGAAACGACCGGAAAATGGAGAAGTACGAGAGTGGAAATTTCTAGAGAAGAAATGAGAGATGAAAAAGAGTGTGGTTTTTTTGTTGAAATTATAAAGCTAATCAGAGCAAAGTGCTGTCAGATCCCAAAAAGTAACATCCTGGTTGCTGGTCTGTTCGGATAGTGTCATGAAAAACCAGTGCTTAATGCAAATAACAAAATGTAGATAACCATAATCCTGCATAGTTCAAATACCAAAATAGGCTTATCAACTTTCAAAAGGGAGGAGAAAACACATCCCATCTTCTGTTGGCTGTGCGTGCAATCAAAATCTGACTTTTGTGCAAATTCATTTTAGAAGTTTAGTACATCCACTCATTCTCCAAAACCATGAACAAAACTACACAAGGAAAATACACAGACTATATTAAAAATACAGGTTCACTTACAATGAAATGGAATGGAATAAACATTGTTTGTGCCTATCACAATGTGTTTTGTGCAATGAATTATTGGCTACTGAGATCACGAAAGTGTTGAATTCAAGAGACATGTAGAAATCAAACACTCAAACTTTAAAGACTATTAATCGAAATTCTGCTGTTGTTTAAGCATTTACAAAATTGTCCTATTCAGCTTATTTCATGTTAATATTTGTGCATATTTTTTGGGCCTATGCAGGTCATGGTTTCATTTAAGAAATTTCAGTGTTTGATTTTAAGGACATTTTTGTTCACTGTTTTATGATAAACAATTTTGGTACTGTGTTGGGTCACTACTAGATGTAAAATCTGGATCCTGAAGCAAAACTGTCCATAAAGATGACACTGCATGAGTACGCTGCATGTCTGTAGCAGTGTTTAGATGGAGGACCGTTAGTTTAATTGGGAAATGGGTTTTTAGCTTCTAAGAGCCACTCATGCGTTTCAAGTTCCCATGTTCAGTTACACAACATGTTCTCTATCAGTAGTTCTTATGTTTTTGTGTGTGTGTCTGGACCAAGATTTTACATTTGGCATCAAATAGTGATACAACACAGTGCCAAAAATGTTTCTTACAAAGTAAAAAAAAAAAAAAAAACTAAAAACTGAAATTAAATTGTATAATTTTTTTTAAGGATGAGAGCATGTCATGCAACCTGTCCATGTTGACATCTGCCTAATTTGGTGAGCTTATACCAAGTGACAGTGTCAGAAAGGATGAGACAAAAGATCCAAGTGCGGAGGCAAGGAATAGTTAATTTATTAAGCACAGCTTAAGCTGGTGAAGTGTCACGGGTACCCGGCACCGACTGCAGCATGGAGATGGAGAGTGTGTTCGTAGGTTTGAGTGCGTAGTGGAAGTGTAGAGTGCAGATCTGTGAGGAATCCTCTGGAAAGTAGTGTGTTCGTAGGTCTGTGCGCGTCATGGTAGTGTGCAGAACAGATCCAGTGCAGTGAGGTAATCGCTGAAGGAAACTCAGGAGAAGCGTCAAGGAAAGCGAAGCAACAGGCTGGAAGGTAACCACAATCCAGGCGCACATAGCGCAGACTGGCAACCAATACAGAGAACACAAAACAGGACTGACTAGGGCAGAGGGAGAAAGTGGTAAGTAACAGGACTCAAACAACAATCGAGCGACGAACACAAAACAGAGTGAGGTATATATAGGCAGGGAACTAATAGTGATCAGGTGCCGCTCGCCCGCAGAAAGTTGGAATGATCAGCGTTCCCATGGAAACAATTAGGGTTCCCATGACAACGCTGATTACACAAGCCAGCAACACCTGAATCAATAGAGGAAACATGTAAACACAAACTGGAACAAACCAGCGGACTCACCGAGACTGTGACAGTACCCCCCACCCCCTCAGGGACGCCTGAGGGACGTGGCGTACCCAGAAATGTTACCATGGTGAAGATGGAACAATTGATGAGGGTGCGGTCCAGAATGTCCAGAGCCGGGACCCATCGTCTCTCCTCAGGACCATAACCCTTCCCAGTCTACCAGGTACTGAACCCCTCCGCATCTGACATCGAGTAACTGTTTAACGGAATAAGCCGGGGCGCCCTCCATCAGGCAAGGCAGGGGTGGGACGGGCATGGAGGGATGAAGATTAGACCGGACGACGGGCTTGACACGGGAAACATGGAACACAGGGTGGACACGACTAAGGAAGGGGGGCAATTTGAGATGGACCGCCACCGGGCTAATGACCTTCGTGATGGGAAAAGGCCCGATGAATTTGGGCCCCATCTTACGAGAGGGGAGTCAGAGAGGAATGTCTTTAGTTGACAACCAGACCTTCTGCCTGCAGACGCAGAGGTTTAGACTGGTGGAGGTCTGCCGACTTCTTAATGCGAGTGCCAGTCCGGAGGAGGGCTTCTCTGGCTATCCGCCAGGTGCAACGGCACTGTTGAATAAAAGGCGTGTGCGGAAGGGACCTGGGCATTGGGTTCTTGGGCAGGGAACAGAAGAGGCTGGTAACCTAGGGCGATAGCCCCGTAGACGATGACAGAAAGGAATTGTGGGCATACTCGACCCAGGTCAAATGAGAGCTCCAAGATGACGGATTGCGGGAAGCAACGCAATGCAGGGTTTTTCAAGCTCTTGATTCACCTGCTCAATCTGCCCATTAGTCTGGGGATGGAATCCAGAGGACAGACTTCAAAGTGCCCCCTATGGGTGTTAATAGCTGTCTTCCACTCATCCCCCTTCCTGATCAGAATTAGGTGATAAGCACTGGGTAGGTCCAACTTCATAAAGATGGACGCTCCCTTCAAGAGTTCGAAATCTTAAGACATCAACGGCAAAGGATAGCGATTCTTCACCGTGATATCATTCAGCCCCCAATAATCAAAACAGGGTCTAAGTGAGCCATCCTTCTTCTCCAAGAAGAACCCACCCCTGCAGGGGGAAGAAGGGCAGATGAGATCGGCTGCCAGAGAATCAGTAACATTCTCATTCATGGCCTCCCTCTCGGCAGCAGAGAGGGAATAAAACTGACCTCATGGAGGAGAAGTCCCAGGGAGCAGGTCGATTGCACAATCGTACAGGCGATGAGGAAGGGTCATGGTGCGGGACTGACTGAACACCACCCCCAGATCATGGTATGCCACAGGTACTCCAAATAAATCCGCTGCTTCATCCTGAAAAGACACACAAGACTGGACAGGAGAGACAGCAGAGTTAAGACAATGGGGATGTTTTTACCACCAGAATCCACCATCTGGAAGCAGTGGCGGCATCTAGGAAATTTCCCTCCGCTCCGGAGTCCACCAAGGCAGACACAGAATGACTGGTAGTTCCGTGCTGCAGTCAGGCCGGGAAAAGAGGTCATTGTGCTGGGTTTTTGCTCAGTGGATTTGCGCTCACCAGTAACCCCTTTCCTACTGACAAGTGTGAGCTCTTACTGGGCAATTGGCGATGATGTGACCAGGACCAGCACAATAGAGACAGAGCCCCTTGGACATGCGACGCTGTCTCTCTTCTGGTGACAAGCGTGTCCTCCCGATCTGCATAAGTTCTGCCTCGGGTAGCTGCTCCGAAGCCTGGCCGCAGGAGTGGGAGGAAATTAACGGTCAGCTGACTTGTGAGGTGAGGAGCGACATCGGCTATGTCGGAGTGTAAGGTGCTGGTCAGCCCTAATGGCCAGAGCGACCAGGTCATCAAAGCGAGGAGGCAAGTCCAAAGCATAAATCTCATCCTAGATCGTATCTGACAAGCCATCCAGGAACCGACTCCAATGGGCTCCCTCATTCCAATCGCCAGACATGGCGAGGGTGTGGAACTCAGTGGCATAGTCCGTGACAGAGCGGTTATCCTGAAACAAACCAGACAGAATCCTAGTAGCTTCACGACCATGGTTAGATCCATAGAACACTTGAAGAATCTCAGCTGAAAACTCCTGGAACGACGAGCAGCAAGGGTGGCGACTCTTCCACATAGCGGTCCCACACTGGCTGGCCCTCCCAGTCAGTAGCATGATAACGAAGGCGACCTTAACTGCGTCTGTGGAGTATGTGGAGGGCTGCAGCGAGAAACAGAGTGAGCACTGCGTGAGGTATGTGTGGCAGGACCCCGCCTCACCTAAGTATGAAGGTGGAAGATTGATACAGGGCTCTGAACGTCCCGTGCTGGGGGAAACCACCGGGGCCAGTGAAGAAACTTCCGCAGTGGAGTCAGAATCAGGAGGCTGATGGAGTTGTGGGAGTCGCTGGACCAGTGATGTGAGCTCCGCTAGCTGGAACGCCATCATCTCAATGGCGCGGTTGGAGGCAGAGATCCGGTCCTACTGGCGACCCAAAAACACTCCCTGCTGAGAGAGCGCGGATCGCAGGTTGATCTCCTCCACTGGATCCATTCAGGCTCGATTGTTCTGTCAGAAAGGATGAGACAAAAGATCCAAGTCCAGAGGTAAGGAACAGTTTATTTATTAAACACAGCTTAAGCTGGTAAAGCGTCACGGGTACCCGGCACCGACTGCAGCGTGGAGACGGAGAGTATGTTCGTAGGTTTGTGTGTGTAGTGTAAGTGTAGAACGCAGATCTGCAAGAAATCCTCTGGAGAGTAGTGTGTTCATAGGTCTGTGTGCATCATGTTAGTGTGCAGAGCAAATCCAGTGCAGTGAGGTAATCGCTGAAGGAAACTCAGGAGAAGCGTTGAGGAATACGAAACAACAGGCTGGAAGGTAACCACAATCCAGGCACACACAGCACAGACTGGCAACCAATACAGAGAACATGAAACAGGACTGACTAGGGCAGAGGGAGAGAGTGGTTAGTAACAGGACTCAAACAACAATCGAGCAATGAACACAAAACAGAGTGAGGTAAATATAGGCAGGGAACTAAGTGATCAGGTGCTGCTCGCCCGCAGAAAGTTGGAATGATCAGCGTTCCCATGGAAACAATCAGGGTTCCCATGGCAACGCTGATTACGCAAGCCAGCAACACCTGAATCAATAGAAGACACATGTAAACACAAACTGGAACAAACCAGCGGACTCACCGAGACAGTGACAGACAGATTTGCGCCAAAATACAGCAGAATTAGATTCAACGCACAGCCTTTGACATCCACAACAGAAAATATGGGAAGTGATTTCTCCTAATTTAAAAAAAAAAAAAAGTTGATAAGCCTGTTTAGTTTGATATGCTAACAATAGTTAGGAACTATTGTTCTATAACATTCTTAACATCAGTTGAATGCATTTATACAGTGAAGTGTGCAATTTCTGCACCACTAGCGACACCAAATAAAATTGCCATCCTGATCTCATAAAATCACGTCACTATACCAAAATCTTTGATAAATTATTTTTAAATGTCTTGTCGTCACGGCAGTTTCCAGTTGAAATGAACACTATAGCGCTACAAAAACAATGACTTTTGTTCACTTTCACAAAAATGGCAGATTATCAGTTAATAAAAACTTACTTTTCGCCCTGTTCCTAACACAATGCTATCTTATGACATAGAAACAATTTTACTGTAGCACATGACTTGTCAGGCGATACATTTTTACATTTGCATAATCACCTACATTTACAAGTATATTCAATAGTACTCAAGCGGTAGCTCAACAGATAGAACGTTGCACTTGTAATGTGAAGGACTGGAGCGTGAATCCTAAAGACCTGGTTGATTTACAACTCCAATGAGCATGAACTTGCTTTTAGTGCCACACAGTGGACATTTCACCACGGAACTGCCGCAATACATGTAATGAGTTACATAAAACAATTTTGCAAAAATGTCACCACAGTCACATACTATAGTTTTCATGATAGCAGAATAGAAAATGCAAAAATTATGACTGTTATCAAACAAGTTTCCTAAAACTCTCCACTAATCTGCCATTGTTTAAACAAACAGATAGCCCCGCCCTAAACGTAAGCCATTGGTTGAGCCAATGTTGCTGTGTCAGGCTGGTCGAGATACTCAAACAAAAACAGCAATGTTTTGATAGTGCCACAGGGCCAACACAAAAAATCTGTTAAATTTACCATAAATCCCAGCAACAGTGGTTGCCAGAAATTTATCGCAAAAAATACGATGACCATGTTTCAGGTTTTACAGGATGTAATTTTGATGCCTATATTTTATGATTAGTATATAACTTGATAAATTAACCTTCTGGAACTATAAAAGTCTGCTTTTCACTTTAAAATGTATTTTTAATTACCATAGTAACTACAAAAATGTGACCAATTAACTTTTTTTTTTTTTTTACTGTAGCTTTACATTCTTTGATGGTTAAAATTAAAGACATTTTACAGTGAACAAATGGCTTACTTATAGTTGTCTCTGTATATTAAGCTGGGATAGAAGTATTTTAGCACTGGTAAGACTACACACTTCAACTTTAAATAGAAACATGTCTTTAGTTTAACTGTTTTCAATCTTAAACAGGGCTGCTTTGCTCCTCTGAATGAATTAATTTGTGCAATGACCTCTCATTTAATGCAGTACCAGCATTATCAAGGGGAATAAACCAACCTTTTCATCAAATTTGATGTCTGCTCCTTTTTATCAAGTCATGCAGTCCCACAGTGAATTATGATTTATTATGACTCTTGGGATATTTGATTTTGCCAGTAAAATATTTTGCAGGATTCATGTGACGTCTCCTCTGAAGGTCGAAATGGGAGACTAGTGAAGCATATTCATGAGATAACAGGAGAGAAATGCCACACTTATATAGTGTGTTTAGGCTCGCCTGTGGCTCGTTGAAACTTTATTAACCTTGAGAAGGCACTTTAATGGTTACCGCCAATTTTTGTTGTCTTTTACATGCTCGTTTTCAAGTGTTAATTTATGTGAGTCGTTTTTGGCACTGACAAAGTCACACCACAGTAACTGTTATGTGCTGTTTATTTGTTTGTTGTTTATCTTTAAAAAGTACCTTGGTATTATCATGTGTTTTTATCAGTACTATGGTGATACTCACATAGTTTTTTTGGACACTGTCATGATGGTAATATGCAATGGTATTCTTCGAAGTACATCGGAGGTTTAGGTAAATGGTTTTCTAGAAATTAGAAACATTTAATATCTCAAATGTTTCTCCAGTACAACGAGATTCAATGGAAAGCAAATGGAGCTTTTGCTTAAAGGGATAGTTCACCCAAAAATGAAAAATCTGTCATTCTCTTGATCTCAACAAACTGTCAAACTGTGCTCAGATTATCAAAGAGATCAAATGCGGCAATCAAAATCAAATTGCGCTAGTTGTGTAATCGTTTTATGCATTAAAATGCTTTTGAACAACAGTGAAGGAGGGCCATTTATGTGCATGCTCTTTATCCCTTTTCCCTTCACTGCCTTCTGGTGGTTGGAGGAGGACTGTCAAGTAGTGATGCTGGGTTTATTTTATAACCTGTCTGGTAGCAAGATGATTTCCATACAGCTGGGAAGACACATGGCCTCATGATTGTCATGGTAACGCAGATTTAGACATAGATTACTAATCACAGTATAATATTTCAGTCTGGGCTTCGTTTATTTATCATGTAAAACAGAAGTGTAGGCGACACTTCCTCTGGCGTCTCATCATGGGCGTTGTAAGTTAAATGATCGGGTTAACTTGTCATGAAACAGGAATAAGTATTTGACCATTTTAAAACTGAAATAAATAAGCATAAATAAATTTAAATGAGTGATGCAAGACAGGAGTGATTGAACTAAACAACAGACCTTATTCACAATCATGCGATAATATTTGATTTTTTACAGGAATGGAAATGAGTCTGTGAGGGATGGACTTAAATAGTTTACCCAAAAATTAAAATTCCCTCATCATTTACTCACCCTCATGCCATCCCAGGTGTATATGACTTGCATTTTTCTGCTGAACATAAACAAAGAATTTTAAAATAATATATCAGTTCTGCAGGTCCATACAATGCAAGTCAACAGGGTCCAAACATTGTAGCTCAAAAAAGAACATAAAGGCAGCATAAAAGTAATACGACTCCATCGGTGTAATCCATGTCTTCAGAAGCGATATGAGAGGTGTAGGTGAGAAACAGATCACTTTTTAAGTCCTTTACTATTAACTTTACTATTAATCTCCACTTTCAAACAGCCATTCTAAGCGCTCTTTTCTCCCAGCAGTAATTTTATATGGCGATTCTTCAAATTCTTTGTGCATATCACCACCTACTAGACAGGGAGGAGAATTTATAGTAAAAAAGGACTTACATTTTTTATCTGTTTCTCACCCACACCTATCATATCACATCTGAACACATGGATTTAACCACTGGTGTCGTATGGGTTACTTTAATGCTGCCCGTATGTGCTTTTTTGAGCTTCAAAGTTTTGGACCCTGTTTACTTGCATTGTATGGACCTACAGAGCTGAGATATTCTAAAAATCTTCATTTGTGTTCTGCTGAAGAAATAAAGTCACATCTGGGATGGCATGATGGTGAGTAAATGATGATGAGAGAATTTTCATTTTTGGGTGAACTATAATGGCATGCACTGTATAAAGCTGTTAAAAGATCGCATTTAATTTTCACAACATGTGCTTTCTGGAGTTTGTTGTTCGCTTACATTTTTTGTAAAGCTGAAAAAAAAAAAAAATTATTTCTTTTTTTTATGTTTTGTCTGCAGAATGATCAAAAACACTTCATTTTTGCTACATCAATATCCAGTCAAATTATTTTTCAATCAAACCAGAAATAATAAAAAAAAATCCTTAAGGGGTGCCTTTAGTTTAGCCCCATTGTACACTAATACTAATTTAAATCCTTTGTTCATATGTCAATATGACCCCTCTCAATGCATACTGTATCGCTGATAAACACATATTAGCAAAGCAAAAATATAAAAGTCTATATTCCCACTGAAAATTTAAAATAATATACATTATACTTGGTGTATACATTTTTAATGCTGTAATAATACACTTTGTACTCCAGTACATTTTTGGATGATTTATGTTATATTCAATTTCAGTTTTATATACGGTCCCTTTAAAAAGATACGTGACTTTGCCTCTAAGTGCTTTCCACGTTTCAACTAAATGGGCACACTGAATTCTAAGTGGGAAAAAAGCACAGAACATTGTACCAGAAAGTTTAGCAGGATCTCATAAAGCAAGTGTAAATGGTATGACATTTTTTGGAACACACAAAAGCTAACACACACCCAGCACACATGTAGATATCAAGCCGTGGCAAACCCCCATGTGAAAACTGATGCCTACGTCCTTGTAATTTGCAGAAGTCACCATAAAAAAGCAAGCAGCATGCATGACAATGGCTCTCTCTGGTTTTACTGCTGGCTACTCAAGCCCCCTAACAGGGGCATATTTTTTTTTTACACCAAACCACTGTGCTCGGCTTCTCCACTCTCTTTAGACTTCACATCTGGCCCCTATAAGCCACTGCAGCTGTTAGCCAAATTATGTGTGCTGTTTGGATGGTCCAAACCACAGAGCGCAGCTCTCCCCAATAGATGGGGGAAGGGGAGGGGGGCAGGCGATCTCTCTTGGCCCGGCCCTGATGAAGGATCTTATTAAACTACCACCAGTCGTCCTTCATTTGCCCTGTTGCTGTAAAGCATTTAATTTCACCCTTTCATCTACTGTTTTATGCTCACTTGAAAGTTATTTCTTTGCACCGTATGTCTAAACACAAGACAAAAAGGCCAATAACATTCAAATAAGATCTTTGAGCAGTTTACAGTGGAAACTTGATTTTTATATTCTCTACCACCATGGTGCTAGGGTGTTGCAGGTGGTTGCCAGGGTGTTGCTATGTGGTTGCTAGGGTGTTCTGGTTGGCTTCTAGGTGGTTGCTTGGGGGAGAAGCTTGCTCCCAAGTCTCTATGCTGTTCTAGTCTCCGGACAAAATGCTAAAATGTTACTAAAAGAATCATGGAAAAGGAGAAAACGTACCTCTTACTTACCTCTTTGGTTACAGTGAGCCACTTACAGTAGAAGTGAATGGGGGCCAATCCTTAAACATTAAACAAATAGCCACAAGACATACACAATATGTGTGTTAACATGATTTTAGTTTAATAAAATCGCTTAATAACCGTTCTGTGTAAAGTTATATCTAATCACTTTGTTGCCATGGTGACTTAATGCCGTAAACCCTAAAACCCTAAATCGACCCTAAAAACTACAATTTAAACAAATTTACAGCTCAAATTATCCACAGGCTTTAACAGAAGAATTAATGTAAGTGCTTTTATAATCTTCACATTTCTGCCTTTAAATCTTTGAAAAATTGGCCCCATTCAGTTCCATTGTAAGTGTCTCAATGTAACCCCAGTTTTTCTTTTTTTAAAGGAAATGAGGGATTACTTTTTGTGGTATTCAACATTATGGCACAAATGCTGTAAAGTGAGCTTAACTTGTACTGAACCTGAAATATTCCTTTTCAGTGAAAATATATTATGTATAAAAATACAATAAATTTTATTTTACTGTAAAATATTGCCTGAAATAATGTCTTTTTTTGAGTGCTATAGTTTGAATGGCTTTATACTGTAATTAATGTTGAAACAAGAGAATACATATACTTTTAGAGTAAAATATTTAGAAAAATGTTCTTAATAAGTAAAAAGTATGAAAAATATACAGTTACCAAAATATCATCCCAGAATGCCTAAAAACATTGTCAGTTTACTTTTATCACAGCTGCCTTTTTTGTTTTTAAGGTGTATGACTCGAGTCCCTCCTTCAGTGCAAGTCAATGAGATTTTTACCTATTTCATCGAAAATAAATAAGTCAGATCACTCAGAAAAGTAATAGCTCACCTCTCTTCAACAAGCACGATTTGAGGCATCATTCATGTGTATAGCACAAACTGTGCGGGACCATTTACGTGCCGTTTAATATAATATTTAGGGTTAGGTATTTGTTCAAATACCTAACCCTAAGTATGAGCAATGATAACAGTGATGCTTGCTTCAACAAGCACTAATAAAGAGCAGGACATGAAATCAGACATTTTGTTACATGCTGTGTTTTGTTGTTTTATCATGCTGGAGTTTTCATGTGCTGTTTCATGGCTTTTTGCCATGCTGCAGAAAACATTTGTAAAACTTCAAAGTGGAGCTCAAACAGTTGCCAAGCAACAATTCTTTTTGTACAGTACCCCAACAGCAGGTTGCACAGCATTGTTGTCAGTGTGGGGTGCCCTCTGGGAATTACTCAGAGCTCAGTGTTTGACAGAATATTCGGAAGAGGAAAATACAGACAGAATTTAAAATCCATGTTTCAATAGTCTCAACAGCAATCATGATGATTAGCTTCTACATAGGATTATTTGCCACATTGCACAACATTATCACACAGGAAGTCGGCATGTTGTTTGTTTCCGAGAGTTCCGCTATCTCAGGATCAGCCGCATTATGTCGACTCACTCACAAACGGCATCTCCTATACATTTTTGCATCAGCTCCACTGCATTTACCTTCCCCTGTAATGGGATCAGAAGTGTTTTGCAGCAGCATCGAGGGAGACCCAGGTTCAGATTTTACGTTGAACCCAGGAAGTAATCGTGGTCACATAATCAATGATGAGAGCAATTCGGAGGTTGCTTTTTTCCATCTGACATCACATTTTTACTCCACTGATGGTTAGGTTTAGGTTTGGGGTTGGGAGGTACAGTTATGCACACATCTTCAATGTATTACAGCCTGTACAGCTGAAAACAACTCACTTTACAACTCGCTTTTGGAGCTCTTCCATGGACACGCGATGGGAGAAAGTTGCCATAGGTTGTTACTGGCAGGCTACTCAGACTTACAGGCTCCATGTGGTTTATTAGGGTGGGGGCGGGGTTAGGGCATCTGCTGCCTGCCAGGAACAAAATGAGGCTCCTTTGTACAATGGGCCAGTGGACATTTCACCCAGAAAATGGAGCTCACACATGCCCATACACCCAGCAACACTTACCATGTTTGCCACTGAGGGGCAGTGTTTCACATTTCAGTAAGCACAGACCAATTTTAGCCATAGAAAAATCAACCTACTGTTTCCGATTTCACTCTGAGATCATGGTATAACCATGTTTTTTAGAAACTACTATGGTAATGCCATGGTATTCTTTGAAGCACTTTGAAAGTACCATATAAATAAATACCATGGTATGTGAATACAGTACTCATACAGAGCTGTGGTAAATGCTACAGTTTCATGATATAAGGGAAGGCCGGGGCTAGTTGTCACACTTTTTACTCCAGTGAAATTGCTCAGAGATGGTTTGTTTTTGAAAATCAGTTTCTGTATAGGCACATGAAGTCTTCATGTGTATATCAGTGAGTGTAGTTTTATTGTGTTTAATTGTTTACCCAACAAATAAAATGCAAAAAATGCATAAAAAAATGCAAAAATATGATATTTGAATTTTAGTTTGGAGGACAAAACTCACAAAAATTATTCTAATTTAAATCAACTGAAAGCTGAACTGAAAACCTTCAATGCACTATGTGACAACTAGCCCCAGTCTCCCCTATCACAATGGTTATTTGGACATGGTACCATGGTAAAACCATGTTTTTGGACATTACCTTGATGACAATGGTTCTATGTTTTTGAGTAACATGCAAATACCATGGTATCTGTATATGGTAATCAGTCATTATATTGTAACCGGTCTTGCTTGACCTGCTCTGAGCGGGATTTGAACTGGTGTCTCCGGCATGGGAAGTGGGCACGCTAACGAGGAAGCTAAAGGCTACAGCCTCTAGTGTCAGCCACTAGTGCACCACTTGAGGCCAGGGGAGTGAGGTTTGCACACACTGCACAGCATGTACCAGCTGGCTACCGTTACAATCACCCCCCTAAACTTCACTCCCATCCGGGTCACGGCACCACTGTAACTGGTCCTGCTCGATCCACTCCGAGTGGGATTTGAACTAGTGCGCCTCTTGTGACCAGGGGAGTGAGGTTAACACCGCACAGCTATCACGTACCAGCTGTCTCCCATTACAATATAAAATATCAAAGGATTTCCATCTGATATCATCATAGTACCATTGTATCGTCTCTGTACTTTTTTGGAGTAGAAAATATTATTTTGCTAAAATTATGCTTAAAAAGATGCAGAACTCAAGAAATTTGTTGGTATGAAACTGAGTTGCAACAATTTTGACCGCAAAAAGTGCATTTGTAAATGATTTTGCCTTCTAAACCACAACTCAGCAATCTTTGAAATTCAGCTCACATCACACACTAGCTTTTCTGTAACTGTCCCACCCGTTATGAGACAGATATTAGCAGAATGCAGAGACATAATATCCTTTTTGTCACGAAATTTTTACAACTGTTTTATGTAGTCTTTTCAGTGCTCTTGTTAATTGAAACACACGCTGAAAATTGTGTTTTCAGCATAGCAACAACGTCAAAGTCTATATTCAACGGAGTGAAAATGAATAAACACACAGTTAAGAGGGCCGTCATGAGGGAGTATGTAAAACCAGCCCATGTGACACAGAGAGAAATGATATGTCAGCCACTGTTGCTAAATCTTACGATGTCACAGGTGGTGTATACAACAGTGAGTGTGCCAAATAAATACACTGCAAACTACAACAGAGCAAAAATCACTTGATCACAAGCGCACAGTGTACACAATGTCAGCAGAATCCACTCCAGTTACTGATTCCACCAGGAACAGCATAATAAGAATGGACACATACGATTGAAAAAAAAAACCAGATGCACAGCAATCTTACACAGTCTTACAAATAAAGGTAATTCAACAGCCTAGTCTCATAGAATGAACGTTTCTATAACTACATTTTTGCAAACTGACTTTTACGCGCTGCGTTCTATGTTTAGCTGCATTTTTCTGGTCAAATTAACACTAGCCTCCTGAGACTGAGTGCATTTTCTATTTTTCTTTTTGATTTGTAACTACTAGCACCTAATAAACATGTAATAAATAAATAAATAAATAAATAAATAATAATAAAAAAAAATTCTAGAGCAAATAGCTTTCCTAAAAATGTATGTCCCCAAATGACAGCGGGACTAAGTTGTGAAATTTTAAATAATACCAAGCTATAGTGAGTCAGATTTCTTTAATCAAATTGTTTATGTTTACAGGAGTGTTGGTTATTCATGTTTTTGAGACGTTACAGACAATATAGCTGATTTTCTGTAAAGCTGCTCTGGAACAATGTGTATTGGGAAAAGCACAAATAAAAAACCATACAAAAAAAAATTATTTCACTTCATTTGACTTTTATGTTACAATGTTTTTTTCTACTTTAACAACAAAATTTCAATGTTCTCTCTTTGCACTGTCAAACAAACATAGAGGTAAAAGCATTTTACCAATCAGAAATTAGCATAAATAATTCTGATTCAAAGTAATGGCCAGCATCATCCATTCACTGCTAACCATGTTAAAATAAAATTATACATTATAAATTCAGAATCTATGTACTGATTACCATTGTCCCGTGTCTACAAAACATGTTGAGTGGTCCAAACATCATCTGCAGCCTGAAACTGAACTTTTGTTCGGAAGTTAGGGGTGAACCACGGAGTGGTGGTGGTGTAGTGGGCTAAAGCAAATAACTGGTAAACAGGTTGCTGGTTCAATCCCCACAGCCATCACCATTGTGTCCTTGAGCAAGGCACTTAACTCCAGGTTGCTCCAGGGGGATTGTCCCTGTAGTAAGTGCGCTGTAAGTCGCTTTGGATAAAAGCATCTGCCAAATGCATAAATGTGAATGCACTTGGCTGCATAGGAAAGCTATAGCATGCCCCCTTGCTCCCTATTTAGTGAATGACTTAACCTCCAATGTGCTATCTGTCTGCACTGGTCTCAGAACAGTTCTAAATGCACCTTATTTTCATCCTAACTTCATATAAAGCCTCTGAAAGGTTTTGGATGAACCCATTGATTTTCAATGTGATAATGCACAGAAAATACAGGATTTCTATGGGAAAATAACACTCTTACACACTATAGTGTACGTTGTTTTTAGCAGCATGCCATTTTGCAATAAATCGCTCAGATTTTAAAAATGGCATATCAGATGACACTAGAGACTCTAATCTTTTGACTCAAACAGGTTTCAATGTAAAAACTTAATTAGGTTTCTTACCAGATGCAGTTTTGTTGGCATTTCTCTCAAAGACAAACCCCCCTGTGATCGGCGCCATGTTGTTTTGTCACGTGACTCTGTGCGTCTAAAGTTTAACCCTTTACTGACAGCCCAGAGTGTTCTGAGCTGAGATCAGTCAGTTTAAATGAATTTAAATTATGCTTTGCGTATAGCGAAGCCAAAATACAAGGTCCACACATGTGTGGATGAGAGGTCGACATCTGTGCGTTTTGTTCACTTTCACAAAAATCAAGGTGTACAACAGCTGATTATGACTTTATAAAAACATATTTTTCACACTATTACTCACACACTGGTATGTTATGATACTGTAACACTTTTAGTGCAACGTATCATTTGAAAAACATTACATTTTAACACTTGTATTACAGACACACCTACATTTACACACTTATTTCTAAATGATTTGCTTCCACTGTAGTTCACTTGATGGAGTGTTGGACTCTGAATTCAGAGGACCACAGTTCGAGACCAGTCAAGCATGCAAGATGGCATGTGAGACGAGAGTGTCATAGAAGTGACACGTAATGATATAGCTGCTTCAGAAAATGAGCTTTTTCATTTCTCATTTTGTTTTTGGACACTATTGGTTAGGTTCAGGCATTGGTTTAAAGTAAGGATGTATGTTTTGTGTAACTCCCATTTTATTTTCAATTGGTTAGGTTTAGGTTAAAGTTTTAGATTAGGGAGGGACGTTTTACTCATTTAAACTACTCATCTAATATTGACCTTAAAACCTCGTCTGATTACGACACCATTTCACTCACTTATGGCATCCCCTGCTGGATATTTCACTGTGAAACTTCAGTCAAACTTGTAATGAAGCACTTAATTTAGTTTTGCAAAAATGTTGCCACGGTCATGTACTGCTCATGAGATCAGGCTGTTATTCAGTGATGAAGTATTAGAGAACTATATAACATTTTTATAGTTGCATGCATGCTAAATGGTTTGCAGAGGGGATCATGGCTGCTAGAGCATGCATTTGTTGTTGTTTTTAAACTCTATCCCCCCTCCCCTCCACAGAGCAGCCTGTTCCACTCTCAGGTTGTCAGATAAACAGGAGACAGTGTGAGTGTGAAACTGGCGTAATGAAGTCGTTTGCACTTTTGTCAGTGTGGATGAATACAGATCTCTCTTTCGGGAAACGTGGACATCTGTAAGAGAGAGAGAGAGAGAGTTGGCTGTGCCAGGTCTTGGCATCCCACTGTTGAATCTGGATTGGTGCTGGCTCTTTGCTGAGAGCATCTCAATAGAAACAAGCTGCCTGCTGCAGCTGACTCGAATATTGCGTAAAGCTTTGAGATCATTGCGAACTCCCCGGGTTTAAAAATATTAATAACGTTTTAGTAGAAGAGATTGCTAAGGCAAGTATTACTGTAACTGTCACTCATACTTAGGGTCAGGTACCGAAACAAACCCCTTACACTAAGTATTAAACTTTTGTATGTAACTTGTCCAGCAATTGTGCTACAAACATGAATGATACCTCAAATCATGCATCATGTTTATCTAAACAATAAGACTTATGGTTTTCACTTGGCAAATGATAAAATGGATGAAAAAACTTACACTGAAGGAGGAACCTGAGCCCTATCTAGAGACCAGAATGTCATAGAGACCT
The DNA here is from genome assembly GCF_019703515.2 of Myxocyprinus asiaticus. Lineage (NCBI taxonomy): Eukaryota > Metazoa > Chordata > Actinopteri > Cypriniformes > Catostomidae > Myxocyprinus > Myxocyprinus asiaticus. Next base: position 37,990,776 of record NC_059376.1, on the reverse strand, counting down.
GGGGATGGACTCCTTTGACATAATAAACAAACCAGGACACCCTAGCAACCACATAGCAATGCCCTGGCAACCCAACAACACCCTAGCATCTTGTTGGTGGGTTTTGCACAAGCAAGCACCATTTTACTCACTTTCTAGAAAATATAGCCTGAAAATCTTGTTTCAGATTTGATTGTGACCATGATCACTATCAAATACACTTTCAAACAGGTTTAATACCAAACTGGTTCCACATGACATGGTTGCTTTGGCAATTTCATTTTTCATCTCACATTTGCTTTTTATGACACTATCAATTAGGTTTAGGTTTAAGGGTTAGGGTAGGGAGGTCAGTTTTGTTGATTTAAACATCGATAGAGCATTAAACTTCAAAACCTCATCTGTTTGGGCATTTAACTTGCTTTTAGAACTACACAGTGTACATTTTACCTCGATATGTGTAAAGAGCCACATAATATCGTTTTGCAAAAATGTCACCACAGTCACGTAAATTTCATAAAATCAGGCTGTTTCAAGTTTGTTTTTACTTGTTGTTTTATAGTATAATAGTTATTTTGTTAAAATTGTGTTGAAAAGTAAATCAAAATGGGTTCAGCATATTTGCTATAACTTAAATAATCTGTGTATAGATGCAAATAAAAGAATATAGGTCGATCTCTAATTTAAAAATAAACATTACTCACATAATCTTTAAGCCCATTTTGTGGCGCAAACATAATTTTTGCTGCAACACAAGGGCAGCAGTAACAATGTGCATTGGTATTGGTGTGTGCATGTGTGTGATTTTTGTCGAGTGTGTGCTGTGTTGCCAGTGTATATCACACTGCGGTCCCCCTGGGGCCCCGAACTGTAAGACAAGAATTGAATGAGTTTAGAGATCTCAGCATCAACACCAGCTGCTGTTCCCAGAAACACACACACACACACACACACACACACATATATTCATGCTCATGCTTGTGGTCTCTCTTTCACCCATGCAGCCAACACCCAGAGCTCAGCCCACGCCATGCAGCGTTCATGCTCACCACCAGCCGCCCTCCCTCTGAGAGAGAGAGAGAGGGAGAGAGAGAGAGAGCGAGAGAGAGAGAGAGAAATAGAATAGTCTGGTTGCACAGTTTGCAGCTCAGTGTGTCCCTAGGGGAGTATAATCTGTAGTTAACCACAGTTCTGAATACTCTCACTGCATCATAGAAGTCTAACTCTGCCTCAGAGCGGACACTCTTCAGCCCTGCAGGGAAAATGGCATGAGAGAAGTGTTTTTTAATTTAAAGATTTTACAACATGATTATAAAGCATTTATGCCATGTTAATAATGCATTATTAGAGTAAGTTCCATTACATTTATTTGAACAAATCGAACCTGTACAGTGTTTCCTACAGGAAAAGTATTTGAATTTAAATATGTTATAACATGATTATAAATATTTTTTTAATCATATTAATAAAGCATTATGCATAGAGTTTCAATAAATTTGTTAGTAAAACAAAGGGAACCTGTACATTGTTTTCTGGAGAAGAAGTATTTTAATTAAAAAATGTTGTAACATGATTAGAAAGCATTTATGACATTTTAATTTAGCATTGTTAGCATAGAGTTCTATTAAATTTATTAGAAAAACAAACTGAACCTGTAGAGTGTTTCCTGGGGGAGAAGTATTTAATTTAAAGATGTTATAACGTGATTAGAAATAATTTATGACATGTAAATAAAGCATTATAAGAGTTCCATTAAATTTATTTAAAAAAAAAAAAAAAAAAAAAAATTTGAACCTGTAGAGGACAATTTGGTAACACTTTCTATGAAGCCCATATTTATAAAGCATTGTAAATGCATTATAAATGTATTATACTGCATTCATAATGTCTCATAATACACCTTACAATAAGTTATAACTTCTCATAAATAATTATAACTACAGTTATAATACATTATAAGACTTCCCCAATTCATAGTTATACTTTAGAGTGTAATGCATTATATCATAAGCAACATCCAATTTTAATGCTGCAGAAGTTAATAAAGTTAATCGTATAAGTACTTTCATGCAAAAGCAGCATAATATAAACAGTCAAAAGGCTATATGACGTGATCATATTATGAGTGGTCTTTGCCTGCATTAAGTAAAATTACAAAAGACACAAAAGCAACATCTTCTTATAAACAGCCATAACATAAACTTGTAACATACATACAATATAAGTCAAACTTATATAATCAAAGTTATTTATAAAATAAGTCTCCAAATAAGATGCACAAACATTAAAGTTTATTGAGTAGAGTCCAGTATAGAATCAGTTTTATTTTTTATTTTTTATTTTCTTTGATGTGTTTAAACCCAAGAAGATTGGCTACATGAGTGAAATACATATAGATATTCTGATATACTTTAACCTTAAAGCTTTACAAGTATTTATCGTAATATCTCAAAATTTACATTTAATGTGTATTATTTTGTATTGTGTTTATGTGTACTGTATATAACTTCCAGCATGACTTGTAATGTCTTATAACCACTTAAAAATATCTTATGGATGTTTATAAGAAGACATTGCTTTTGTCACTTTACTTAAAGCATATCTATTATATATATATAACTTCTGCAGATAAAAGTGTGCTTGTGTTATAATGCATTATACTCTAAGGTATAACTATGAACAGGTAATTATTAAAATTTATTATAAATGTGGTTACAATTATTTATGAGAAGTTATAACACATTATTTATAGTTATTATAAGACTCATGCATAAGTATGCCTTACAATGCATTATAAATATGGGCTTCGTAGAAAGTGTTACTGAAAATGTTATTGTTTAGAGGTTGCTCTTTCATAAATTAATGCTCAGAGAAGACTTGATGGAGTTCTCATTTATGACTCCATTAAGTATCAAGTTTTTCTCAGATGTGTCTCCTAAAATTCCCTATAGGTTAAATAAAAATGGACATGAATGAGACAACTGTAGATGAACAGTAAGAGTCAAAGTAATGTTGATAGCATAGCTCAGATAATTTAGCTTCTAATGAAAAATGTTTTAGTTCATATTTCGATCAACGACAATTAGATTGCAGACTTTGATTGTAGATCTGAGCACAGTTTAAGACATTGTTGAGGTCTACTTTGAAACTCTAGAGCAGCAGAAGACAGAGTAAGCAAAAGTTTCTATTTGGTTTCCATTTAATCTCATTGATATTCCTCATGTGGGATCTTTCTTTTTGTTTATCTAGTTGCAATGGTGTGAATTGTTAGATATACACACAACCGAAAATATATTATAAGCATTCATGAATGCTTATCTCTAATCAGAACAACACCTATGTGTTATGCAGTCCATTTGTTGCATCAAATTAGGTATGCGATTAATTCTAGAATAGTTTTTCATGCTCTTAACATAACAAAACAATATGAACACAGAACACTAATGAATATGTCAAGACTAAAACACATCCTGACCTGTGGTGAATGAAGCAATATTCTGGCCAGAGTGAGCGGAAAGCTGAGTGAGTCAGACACAAAAGCAAATGATGTCAGAGATCTGATAAGGTAATAATGAAAAAGGCAACCGTAATTAAACAGGAAGTGCCTGTGCAGGATTCTCCTGCATTGTGCAAATGAGTGATTTTAACAGTGCTTGCAAGGCAACGTTGTATTGATATTCCTCAAATATTCTAGTTAGGGTTTGTTCTAAAATCAAATGACAGCCTCAGTCACCATTCACTTTCGATGCAATGAAAGTGAATGGTGACTGAGACTAACATACTGCCTAACATCTCCTTTTATGTTTCACAGAAAGGGGAAAAGGTATAAGGGTTTGGAATAACATGATGGTGAGTAAAAGATGACAGAATGTTAATTTTGGGGTGAACTATCCCTTTAAGAATTCATCATTCTTGAAACGTGCCTAAAAAAAGCCCAGTGGTGCGTGTGGACTTGCATGTTGAGCAATGAGATTGTCATATGTGCAGCAGTGGAGTTTTATGACAGATGCCTGCGAGTCCATTCATTATCTGAGTTTCATTTCAATTTAACTTTCACTTCCATGCGTCTTAGCTAAACTACTGGGCCTTAAATCTGTCGAGCTTCTTAATCAAAACCAGCCCGAACTTTTACAGCAAAAATGTCATCATCTTTCCAAACCTGCACCCTTGATCTCTGTCTTTCTCTCTAATGCACTCCTTATTTCAGTTTTGGCCCAACTTCTGGAACTTCTGGAAAAATGCACCCCCCACCCCCCTCAAAGCAGCTCTCTATAATCTGAGTCCAAAAGAACTCATCAAAAAGCCAGTGGCTGACCCGTTTCCCTCCCTCTTCCAAAGACTCTCCAGCACCTTAGTGAGCACATTTACCACTAAACATAATGAAGATGTGGAACCAATATCCACTCTAAAAAGAATGCTGGTTTAAAGATGACCGTGGTGGGTTATTTGGGAACCCATTTCTGGGTAACAATTGGACAGAACACATGCTGGAATATTTTTGACTCAGTCAAGCACCAACTCTGGTTATACACATAATCCAATGCTGAGTTAAAACTACCACATATTGGAGGTTACTAATTTGAGATAATAATAACAATAATAATAATAATAATAATAAGGAATGTTTATTGATTACAAATAATACCAAAGGGCTTATTTTAAAAAAAATCCAAATAAATAAATAAATAAATAAATACATAAACAGACAAATGTAATTAAATAAATACAAATAACAACAAAATAAATGCAGCAGAATAAGACTGATACACTTATGGGGAATTTTCCCTACAACATTGCACTATAATTGCAATGTTTAAACAATGTTGTTCAAAAATCTTTTTTAAAGGGGACATATCATAGAAACCAGGATTTCTTTTTTAAATAAAAAAGTCTAGATGTATACATACTCCATGTTCACAATACAAAGCTCCCTTCCCAGCCCACACATACCAATTATGAAAACTAAAGTGAAAACTAAGTGAAAAGCTTGAGAAATAATAACCGCATAGAAGTCTTAAAAGTTCAATAGCAAATATAGCCTCTTTAATTTAATTCAGTTTAGTTTAGTTTAGTTTATTGTCCAGCCATGGCTGAAAATTGATCTTTGGTCTTGACAAAACACAAACAATTACATTTACTACTACTATTAATAATAGCTATTTTCTTTCAAAGGGTCAGACAGAAAATGGTAGATTACAATTTTTATTATTATCAACGATGACTCTCATTAAATTACCATTACTGTAATACAGCAATTTGTTTTACTCTATTACAAAAAATAAAGAATAAAAATAATTGTAAAAGGTTTAAATAAATAAATATATACACACATAGTAATGTAAAACTGAATTAAGTCCACAACATTATTTAAATAAATTATAATAAATAAAAATACATTTAAATAAATTTAAATAAATACACTGCGTGCCCAATTATTAGGCAAGTGAGTATTCTGATCTTATCATTATTTCCATGCACATTTTCCAACTCCAAACCATGTAAACTTGAATGCTTATTGGATTCAATCATTTTCAGGTGGTATGTATTTGTGTAATGAGGGAGGGTGTGGCGAAAGTGACTAACACCTTATATCAAGGTGTGCATAATTATTAGGCAGCTTCATTACCTCAGGTAAAATGGGCCAAAAAAGAGATTTAACTGACACTGAAAAGTCAAAAACTGTAAAATGTCTTTCAGACGGATGCAACACTCTTGAAATAGCTAAACTATTGAGGCGTGACCACCGGACAATCAAACGTTTTGTTGCGAATAGTCAACTGGGGCGCAACAAACGCATGGAGAAGAAAAGGTGCAAATTAACTGCAAAAGACTTAAACACGAAGCTACCAAGAACCCATTATCCTCTAATGCTACCATATTCCAGAACTGCAACCTACCTTGTGTGTCCAGCAGTATAAGGTGTCAAGCGCTCAGAGACATGGCCAAGGTCAAGAAGGCTGAAACACGACCACCACTGAATATATTCACAAGTTGAAGCGTCAAGATTGGGCAAAGAAACACATGAAGACAGATTTTTCAAAGGTTTTATGGACAGATGAAATGAGAGTGACTCTTGAAGGACCAGATGGATGGGCCCATGGCTGGATCACTAATGGACACAGGGCACCACTTCGAGTCAGGTGCCAGCAAGGTGGAGGAGGGGTACTGGTATGAGCTGCTATCATTAAGGATGAGGTAGATGGACCTTTTCGAGTTGAGGATGGACTGAAACTCAACTCTCAAACCTACTGCCAGTTTCAGGAAAGTACTTGTTTCAAGCAGTGGTACAGGAAGAACTCCTTAGCATTCAAGAAGGCCATGATCTTTATGCAGGACAATGCTCCATCACATGCATCCAAGTACTCCACTGCTTGGCTAGCCAGCAAGGGCCTCAAAGATGCCCAAATAATGACTTGGCCCCCTTCCTCACCTGACTTAAATCCTACTGAGAACTTGTGAGCCCTTCTCAAACGTGAGATTTACAGTGAGGGAAGACAATACACCTCTTTGAACAACATTTGGGAGGCTGTGGTTGCTGCTTCAGCGAAAGTTGATCATGAACAAATCAAGAAACTGACAGACTCCATGGATGGAAGGCTCATGGCAGTTACTGAAAAGAAGGGTGGCTATATTGGTCACTGAAAAGGCCAAAAATGTTATTTAATTGTCATTTTGTGTTACTTATTTGTTGCACCTACTCTAAAAATTGAGAATAAACAACTGAGTTGGGAGAAATTCTTTTTGTAATTTAGTTGCCTAATAATTGTGCACACTTATATATTCCCCTGAGAAAGACAAAACTCACTTTTTCTATGTGAAACATTCAGGTTTGAGGTTCAATAACATTTTGGATTGACTGAGAGCATTGTGTTTGTTCAATAATAAAATGAATCCTGAGGAATGCAATTTGCCAAATAATTGGGCACGCAGTGTAAATACACATTTAAATAAATGTAAATAAATAAATACATATTTAAATAGTCTTTTAAAACTGAATTAGGTCCACAACGTTATAAGGGGACTAACAAATTTAAGTTAATTGTAAGTGGAAAGGCAATAAATAAATAAATAAATAGTAACACAAACCTGAATTGAGTCAACATTTTATGGGAACTAAAAAAATGCAATTTAATTGTAAGTGAAAAGGCAAATAAATCAATAGTAATGTAAAACTGAATTAAGTCCTCAACATTATAAGGGGAATAAAAAAAGTAAGTGAATTGTAAGTGAAAAGAAAGCTGAAGTGAAAAAATATAATACTGCAAAAAAATATGAATGTGCCTCTTTTAATTATCCACATTAATGAATTCAATATCATTGAAATGTATACTGTATTATTGTTGCATTACTTCTGTTTTGTAAGCTTTTGATAAAAGCATCTGCTAAACAGGTACATTTAAATGAATAAAACTGTAGTCTAATCAATATCAAAGACAAGACAAAGATAAAAAAAAAAAAAAAAAAAAACAGATTGGCAATCATAACATGTCCTCACAGTGTTTTTCCCCTGCTGAAAAAAAAAGTTGCCTGATACTGTAATTCAGTAGGATAAATGGATTGGTCTCCATGGAGACGGCTGGCAGGAGTTGTACTATGGAGGTATCGCAGTCTTCACCCAAACAGATGGGCGGTCAGACAGCAGGGAGCAGATCAATATCCATGTGCTCTGCTGAACACAGGCCTCTCTTGTCTGTTGGATCCAAATCAGCCTGAGGGCCTCCACAGCCTCAAACAACTGAAAGTCTTTGTCTTCCTCAGAAGTGTCCATTTTTCTTAGAGTGGACTCTCTGGTGAAAGGGATGTCCATGATCCCCAGGTCATGAAGAGACTGGCGGCTGTCTTTGGAGGACACTAAATGCTTTTTAAAGTCTTACCCTGATTAATAATCTAACTGATGAGTGTGAAGCCATCTTGAAACAGCAATGACTGAATCTCATAGTGTGTTAAATGATTCCCTTTATGGGAACTGGTAAATGTACCAACTGTTCTGGTTGCCCTATGCGGCATGCTGTTCTGTAGCTTTTACACTGAGTGTGACTGTGGTGTAAAATTATGACAATAATTCATTTAAAGGAATAGTCTGGGTTTTGTACAACATAATATCAATGGACAGGGCAGTTGACATGATGTGAAAGTTGACATGTCTTCCAGTGTGGCATGCTATAGGCCATCCTCCAAAAAAAAAAAAAAAAATAGCTAGTTGTTGTTTTATAATTATTATGCATGCATGTTTTATGAGCTCAAATTAAAGGGATAGTTCACCAAAAATGACAATTATCTCATTATTTACTCACCCTTATGCTATCCCAGATGTGTGTGACTTCCCTTCATCTGCTGAACTCAAATGAAGATTTTAAGAATAATTTCTCAGCTCCTATTTTAAGCTCCAAAAATCACGTAAATCATTATAAATGTAATCCATAAGACTCCAGTGGTTAAATCTATATCTTCAGAAGCGATTTGATAGGTGTGGGTGAAAAACAGATCACTTTTAAATTTTTCTTCTTGTGTTTTTGGTGATTCACATTCTTCATGCATATTGCCCCCTACTGGGCAGGGAGAAGAATTTAAAGCAAAAAAGGACTTAAATATTGATCTGCTTCACACCCACACCTATCATTTCACTTCTGAAGATATGGATTAAAACACTGGAGTAGTCTGGATTACTTTTAAGATGCCTTTATGTACTTTTTGGAGCATCAACATTTTGGCACACATTCACTTGCATTGTATGGACTTACAGAGCTAAGATATTCTTCTAAAAATCATAATTTGTGTTCTGCAGAAGAAAAAAGTCATAACTATCTGGGATGGCATGAGGGTGAGTAAATGATGAGAGAATTTTCATTTTTGGTTGAACTATTCCTTTAATAGAGAGATTACATGGAATATTTCTACTTTAAAAGTTCATCACACCTCATTAGCATATTTAAAATGAACTCATCAAGGCAAAAAGGCGATTACAAATGCTGAAATTCTTAAAAGAAATAATCAGATCAGTTACAGGACCTAAGACGTACTTTTCCATAATGTATAAATCTTAATGTTGATTAAAAAAAAGGTGTTGGACATATTAATTCCCTGATAACAACAAGGCATTGCATCAGGATGAACATTAAAATGCTTGGCTTGCTGTACGTTGCAGGAGGGGCGGAGTTACGGCTATGACACTGGTCTGACAAAACAATTGTAAATAATCGAGAAACTTCAGTAAAGACGGCACCTTACAAATGTGAGTCGAATGCTTTACCATCACCCCAAGCTGTGTGAATATGAGCACGTTTGATTTGATTGATCACTTGGCTTCATTACTGCGTTCCCAATACAATGTGATAAATGAAGCGTTTTGTGACGCTGCAGTGTTACTCGTTGGAAAATGTAGCTCAATACTGGAAATGCTACATTATTGTGAAAATAGCTTAGCTACTGCCATGCTACAGAAAACTTAAGTTAGTTGCATTGCATATTTTGGTTAACTACCCAGATAGCACACGTACATCTCTGAGGTCACAATCTAATTAACATCTGATGAACATCTTAAAAAGATCAGATTTTCGGATTTTTACGTCTTTCAGATGTAAACACTCACATAAAATAGACAGCTCGGTGATGTACGTGTGCTTTCAGGGTACTCCTCAACATTCAATGTGAGATGCTACCATAAGCATCTAACTAAATTACATTACTTAACTTTTAAGTTCATACATTGAAGTTAACTTTGAAAAAAGACAAAAGAGATCCACCCCCAAACTCCTTTTCGCAGCACAAGGGATTGATTGTGCAATATTGGAGGATGCATTCTTGGAAAATCCATTGGAAATAATACACAATCCATGCCAATTTTGGCATACTATTTTCAACGTAGGACTATGGTTTAGAACACACTTATCCTAATTTCACACACTATATAGAACAGATAGAATGCAAATTGAGATGTAGCCAGAGACCATGACTGTAGTGTAAAAATCCAATAATAATTTACTTAAACCATAAAATTACACCCACTCTGTGTGATGGTGTGGATAAGAGAGATTTTATGGTAAGATTGTGAGTGCAGGTTTGTTCACTAGCATGCTTGTGTGCCACTGTGTGGGCGTTCTTGGAGAGAGTGTCTATGGGTGAGATGTTGCTACGAGATCGCTCCAGGCCGGGGTTGAAAAGCCATGGCAGAAGGTCATTAGATTCTAGTTTCACATTAGCATGCGCTGAATGGGATTACCCAGCCAGAGGAGCTCAGAGGAGACCAACACACACACACACACACACACACACACACACACACACTTAGCCTACAGGCTTTGCTGCTAACAGAGCAGCCATTAGCTGAACGCTAGCAAACAGCCTAGCTCTCTGTCTGTCTATCTGTCTCTTTTTCATTATTTTTTTCTCTCTAAATGTTTCTCTCCCTCTTCACTGTCTCTTCTCTTTCTGTCTCACAAACACACACACACACACAGTTCTCTGAAGTTGTTGCAGATCTTGAGTCCCTAACGTTAACTTGAGGTAATGTTCACTGCATGACTATAAATGGAGTCTCTTTTGACTGCAACACCTTCAGAGAGAAGCTCCATCAGGCTTAAAACACATCTACAGGGACATTTTGATATACTAATCATGTTATATTTTGTGCTTTGGGCAGCTCTTTTAGAGTGAACCAACAACACCTGTCCAAAACATGTTTAGGTCATATTTCCCCTCAAAAAAAAAATCGAAGGAAATAAATAGGAAATTATATTTAGCTTAAATTTAAGCTTATTTTAGAGCAATTAAAGGGATGGTTTACCCCAAAATGAAATTTTTTAATCATTTACTCACTCCGCATGTTGTTCCAAATATACATACTATACTAAATAGCATCTTAATAAGACTTTTCATGACTATATGCATATCTTTCGTATTTGCTGTAGCCACAACAAGCAATAAGTCTTAACCAGGTGATGTATGTTTAATATGGTGTAAACAGCAGAAGAGAGTATCACACAGCATTTCTGCATAATTCTGCTGTTATACTGTTAGAATGATTCATCATCAAAGACATGCATCCAGGAACACTGCCAATTGACAAAGCATCTGGGAATACGTTCTCTTTGCTTTAAGCACAGTTAAAGATTCCATTGATTTTCATGACCGAAATAAAATTGCACCAGAGTTAAGAGGGCAAGCTTTGTAGTTTTATCAATGATGAGTGTTCGTGTTTATACAGGCCATCCACACTGAATTTAGAACTGTGATGCAGAAACATGTTTATGGTTTATTATAAATTCATAGATAAATATGGCATCAAAAAATATTCATACACATTACACTGTCTCTAAATAACTTTATTAGAATGACCTGAGCTGAGTCATACGTCCGGTCCAAGCCGGGACATTACCCCTCAACACTGCCCTCTATTGAAAATAACATTATATCACAACAACAAGACACACTTCATTAATCTCATTAACATATAAGCTTTTGATTTAAAGGGGTCATATTGTGAAAACTCATATTTTCCTTGATGTTTTGAATAAAAAATAAAAAAAATCTATAAGAAATGAAAACATGACTATGTATTACTGAAAATAAGCTTTTAAAATGACTTCACTATCTGTACTTCAGCAACTTTCTGATATCAATGAATTTGAACACATAACTGTCTACATTTAGACTTCAGTAACACCTATTTGTTGTTCAGAAAGTAATTCTGAACAAACAATACAATTATTTAAAAAAATGAACTCATTTAAATCACACAAGTACTTTATTCTTACACGAGAATTCACACTTGCATTGTTAATCTTAAATTATTTGCATTGCAAAAATCAAGAAATATACGCAATGATAAAATCAATTATAAATTTCAACCGTAAATAAAACAATTATATTAACAAAAACACAGACAGGATATTAAAAACCCAGTGCAATGAAAATAAATAAACGAATTTATTAACCAGAGAAAAATAGCTGCATATCTACAGGATCTTGCAGTGATTGGAAAAGCTAGCTTGCACTGATTTTTTAAACCTTAAAACCTGTCGCTGTTTCATCTTTCTGTGCGGCTCCATTCGGTCGGTGGATCTCGAGGGCCTTTGGGTTTCTTTACGCGGCAGTTGAAACCTGAAGCGAAAGACAAACAATGTGAAAAATGTCCTGACACTTGCAGAAACCCATGACACCAGTGCATAGGTTAAATAGATAAATCATTTAGATTTTAGATTTAGATGGATCTTGGATTAGGATCATATTCAGGTAAACTATATGCACATTTACTTGCTGCCATGATGTTAGGCTGTTACAGTTGCTAAGGAGTTCTGAGTGTTCAAAAAGTGCCTTTTTCGTGGTTTTAAACGTGTGGTTTTAAATTGTTCTAAAAATCTAACCATTTACCCATTGCAAAGCAACAATTTATTTGCTTTAATTTACAAAATGACAAGTAAGCAATTTACATGTGAACTAAAAAGTGCATTTGCCAACCCAAATGCTAGCTCATAGAGTAACTAGAATAATTAGAAGAACACTAATTTGTCAAAAGACTTAACAATAACCCAATAATGCAATTACTTAATCTAATATATGTGTAAACAGTATATGGGTTACCCACCCAGACTGCCAGGGGCAAACGGGCTGCTGGTGTCCTTGACTGGGTTCGACACATATTCATAATCATCATCTATAAAGGACTGGCTTGCAGGATTTTCAACTAGGGGAAAAATACAGTTAGAGGATGTTAACAAACAGAGAAATGTTTGTGTGTGAGATACAGTGAATCTGAGACAGTGATCTAACACTTCCTGTTTACTGTTTGATCCCGTTTCACACTCACTGGGTCGATAAGGAGTCTCCAAGGAAGGTGAAGACTCCTACCCCATCCTAAATCCTTTGTGACTCTAAATTTGAATGGATTTATACAGTAAGTACTTTATAAGTTATAAGTACATTATATGTACATTTATATGTTTTGACATAAACATCTTTAGTTTGTTGAATAAATAAATGTTTGCAAAGCTTAACAACTTGACAAGCAGCCTTTTTCTCACACAAAACGAAATAAATTATGAAAAAATGTCATAACAAAATTCCATCAAATTTGAGTGATCTTTAATAAAATAAAATAAAACAAATGTTTCCATTTTTTATTAATTTAATTTAGATAAAAATTACACTATTCAATATGATGGAATTTTGTTATAAAATGAAAATGCATAAATCTTAAAAACATTTACTTTGTTGCTGAATCTATCTTATTTTCAGAGTGACTATTTGAACAAGGTGTAAATAGCACCTGCCACATAGTGCAGCAATTTGCATGCCAATAGTCTGGTGGAAACACAGAAATTCAAGAGTAACGGCAGCCTTTAGTATTGATGCAGTGGCGTGGGATGTAACGACAGTGTGGATGTGCTTTTATCGTGCGGATGACCCAGGCTCGATTTCACCTTTTAGTCCCACTTTTTCCCATCCTGTTTTCTGTCTCCACTCTTAAAGGGATAGTTCACCCAAAAATTTACTCACCCTCATGATATCCCAGGTGTGTATGACTTTCTTTCTTTACCAGAACACATTTGAAGAAAAACAGAAAAATATCTTTGCTCAGTAGGTCCTTAAAATGCAAGTGAATGGAGATTTTTCTTTTGAAGCTCCAAAAATCACAGACAGTCAGCATAAACGTCATCCATACGACACCAGCTGTTAAATTAATGTCTTCTAATGTGACACGATCACTTTTGGTGCGAAAAAGATAAATATTTAAGTACTTTTTAAACTCTAAATCATGCTTCCGGTCGGCAGCGGTACGCACGTGACATAATCGCATTGGCATTTGAAACACATGAGAACTGACGCACGTGCGTCACATCCGGATGAGCATTGCTGTTTACAAGTGAGAAGGAGGAACGCTGTACAGTAGCTTGGTTGGTTTTGGTTTAGATCTGTATTGATCTGTTTCTTTACTCACAATGGTAAATTTATGTGCTCATCCTGGATGTCTCAACCGAGTGAGTTCTGTATCCATGGCAACACGAATACGTTGCACAAGAGACTACTTGGACTCCACCCTTTTGTAAAGCGTTGGAAGTACTTAAATATTGATCTTTTTTCACACCAAAAGCAATCATGTCGCTTTAGAAGACATTAATTTAACAGCTGGAGTCATATTGCTGACATTTATGCTGACTGTTTGTGATTTTTGGAGCTTCAAAAGTGAAATCTCCATTCACTTGCATTTTAAGGACCTACTGAGCTGAGATATTTTCCATTCTTTTTTCCAAATGGGTTCTGGTGAAGAAAGAAAGTCATACACACCTGGGATATCATGAGGGTGAGTAAATAATGAAAGAATTTAAATTTTTGGGTGAACTGTCCTTTTAATATTTAATTTAATACAATATTTTTTGTAAGAGAAGGTTAGGGTTAGGTTTAGGGGTAGCAGTTGGTGTAAGAAGTCTGTTGGTCTCTAGATAAATAATAAACACGCTGCAATGATGCCCCTATACTGTATGTTAGCATTTAATTATGGGTGCAGATGCTTTTTGTTGCTATTTACACTTAGCGCAAATAGCCTCTGCCTTAAAATGTACAGTCTTTCTCTTTCGGGAAAACGGACCAAAATATTGATGACTCATCTTGCATGTAGAGATGTAAACAACTTTTTGTCTAATAAAATGCTCCCTTGAATAAGTATTTGTTTTTGTTTTGGATTTATAATTTAGTGTTTATTACTATTTTATGTTTAATTTGTCAAACCAATTTAGTTTAATTTCTGTTAGTTTAATTTTTAATTTTCTCAGTGCTTTCTAGTTTCAGTTTAGTTAGTTTTTATTTTAGTTTTAGTTTACACTGCCAAAGCTAAAGCAAGTTTACTGGTAACATTTAAATATGTGAAATTTAATAACATCATTAAATTTCTCAGGGAAGTCTTGTGTTACCTCTGTCTAGTGGCATTTTCATGTTTAATTAAGGTGGATTGTAAATGTTTAATATATATATATCTCTATATATATGTATATATATGTATATATAAGTATGTATATATATATATATATATATATATATATATATATATATATATATATATATATAAATATATTGTGTATCAAAAACTAAAACTAAAATTAATTCAAGGTCATTTTTGTTTTAATTTTAGTTAGTTTTAGTCATGAAAAATTATTTTAGATAAAAAACATTTTTTCATTTAGTTGTTGTTTGAAAACTGATGTAAACTAATGCCCAATGGCTATTAAAAAAAAAAAAAAAAAAAAAATGGCAGCCTGGTCTCATGAAATTTACGTGAACATGACAACATTTGTTGTACATGCTGTATATCATGTTTAGCTGCAGGTTTTCAGTGAAATGTCCAGCTGGGGGCGCCTGAAACAAGCAAAATAGTGTCTTATTCAGGCGCAGGTTTAGAAGTGAATTTTAAATAAAAACATTTATTGTTTTTAACCTAACGCTTTTGCCTGAACCTAACGAATAGTGTTTTAAAATATAAATGAGACATTTAAAAAAGACATCCTTACCAAATCAATACGTAAATCTAACCATTAGTGATTAAAAATGCAGAAGTGAAATGAAAAACCACATTTCCTTAAGCAACCACCCCATTTCATGTTGCTTTTATCACTCTGTAATGTCAAGTGTCAGCTTGAGTTCATGTCAGGACTTGAACCGCAGTCCTCCGACTCTACATACAACAACCTATCAGGTGGGCTACCGCGTAAGCTATCTGTGTTGGAAAAAAATATATACAGTATATGTACAGTATATGTAGGTGAGTCTGTAATAAAAGCATTAAACTTTGTTGTTTTTCAAAAGATGTGTTTGAGTAAAAGTGTGTCAATATCATAAAATAGTATGGTAAATGTATATAGAGTCATGTTTTCACTATGAGACCAGGTTGAAAAAGGGACAAGCCTTTAAATATGTCCCGCCCCAACTTCCTGTTTGACTAGGAAATACATCAACACTGGAAAGAAATCTTCACATGTCAAGCCAATTCATGGGATCTTTAATTGTCTAGTGACTAAAGTGTGACAAGTACATTTTTAAAAGTATAAATATTCCTTGTAGTCTTTTGATTAATATGAGCACATAAAAACTGCATATATGATAATTATTCAAGAATTGTCATGTCAACTACCCAAATAATGTTTAATCAAAAACTAAGCAAATCAAGTCATCTCTTACCTGGCAATATCTCATAACCTTCAAGGGCTGTCCCTTTAGGCCCCACCCCTCCTGTCTGATTGGCTGTTGCTCCGTCATACACAGGTGTGGTTGTATGGGGCATGAATGATACAGGTCTGTTTTTAGGTTTGACTGTGCTGTAAAGAGCATTGTTGTTGGTTTTCTCTAAATTAGCATTGTCATAGTGATGGACGGTGAATAAAGGGGGGGACGAGGCGGGCGGCTGTAGTTTGGGCTTGCTGACGACGGCATAAGTGTCGTTCATCCTGGTCTGAGGAAGAGGATTAGAAAGCTGTGGCCTCAGAAGGGGATTTCTGTAAAGTCAGAAAGTTACATATGAATGAGTTTTCAAAAGCAACTAACAATGCACTTATTACAGGAACAATCCAGGTTTGGAACAACATGAGGGTGAGCACATGATAAAAGAATTGTCAATTTTGGATGCCCTATTCCTTTAAAAATTCATTTTTGAGACTGTAATTTCACTCAGTTTAATATTCACAAAAATATTATGGTACTAGTTGCTTGTCAATGTACATACAGTATGCCTTTAAACCCGAAACATTGTAAACACCATATGGAACTGAAACATAAATTTGCATTGGACTTGTTCACGCCACTGGCTGCAAGAATATTCGGCTATACACTGATGACTCATGAGATTAACTAACATTAACGCTGATGTAGTAATGGGTCAGACGAGGACAGTTAAATTTCTCCCTGCAGTGTACGAAACAGAACTGATGACAACAGCTTGCATATTGTCAACATCCACCTGCGTAACACACATTGCTAAATGTTAGATTACATGTACAGTTACATGTTACCACAGTTTTGCCCTGGTTGTCAATCTTAAATTGGTCCCTGGCTGTGTTGCCAGATCACAGACGACTGCAAACAGTAAAGAGAGGTTAGAAAATGTGGAGCGAGGGTTGTTTTTAGTCATACCTTGTTTTTCGAGGTGTGCCGATGCTGCCTAACGATCCTGATTTCAGCGTTGGCTTTGACGGGAGTGCATTGATGTACAAAGAGTCTGAAGTCTTTTGTTTTATATATGAAAAACAAGAAGAAGAAAAAACAGAAACAAAATGTGATACACGTACAATGTGGAACAACTAGTTAGACAGAGCGTCTGTGTTAAACTGTTAAAGGATGTGTAAGCATTTGCATAGAGGAAGCACAGAGCGAGCCTGTTTCCTGCTAAACTTCTTTTTTCAAGCTCACATCTGAAGATCTGGAGGAAGTAAAACATAACATGATGTGACAACAAAGAGATGCAGCTGCAGATTCATTCATTTCAATTACAACACTTGCCATAGAGGAAATTTTGGATGCTTTTTCACATGATGAAAACAAGCGGAAATTGCTCCTTCTCTCAAAGAACAGTCACCTTCCACCAACCACAAGCACTGGAACATTAGTACATCGGCCCATAAAAGCATTATATAGTAGTATACCATGTGCTATTAAAGATCATAAAAATGGAGAGATATTTTGTAGAATGTTCAAGTGACTCTGACGCTGACACCGTCAAGCTCCAATAATGACAAAAAAAACGGCATAAAAATAGTCCATACAACTAGATTCTAAGTATCTGAAGCCATGATAGCTTTGTGTGAGGAACAGACTGAAATTTAAGTTATTCCCAGAAAATCTTGCCCTCTGCAGAAGCTCCCTTTTTTGGACTTTGACAGTGTTCGTCCCTATTCACTTTCATTGTACGGAAAAGAACAGCTTGGACATTCTTCAGAACATCACCTTTTATGTTCCACAGAAGAAAGAAAGTTATACTGATTTGAAATGACATTCCGGTGAGTAAATGAAAGAATTTTCATTTTTGGGTGAACTTTGGGTGAAGTTCTTTGTTATGTCCTACCTTGGTATGATTTTGTTGAGATTGCAAGACCTTTTGAAACATCTGAGCAACCATATGATAGACAAATCCATACTGCTCCTGCATAAATTCACAACAAACATGACACCTGACATCAGGATGTGTAAACACCAAAGGAATTCACTGAGTGTGGTGAAATATACAGTACCAGACATGGGTAAATGGATATATCCATTGAGCATCCAGCCTTACTATTGTTTAATTCAATGGGTAGATTGTTTAATAACAGTTCACAAATCCATAATGTACTGTAGATTAAACGAATGTTCTAGGTTCAATACAAATATTGAGGTTACAGTGAGACACTTACAATGGAAGTGAATGGGACCAATCGTAAACATTAAAATACTCACTATTTCAAAAGTTTAGCCACAAGACAAAAACAATATGCATGCAAACATGATTTTAGTGTGATAAAATCACTTACTAACCTTTTCTGTGTAAAGTTATATCCAATTTTACAACCACAACACTGTAACGCCGTAAACTCTAAAACGTTGATTTGAACATTTGAAATGTCAATTCAAACAATTTTCCATCTGAAATAAAGTACATGTTTTAGCATAAAAGTGCTTTTATAAAACTGTAAGCTTCACATTTCTGCCTTTTAAACCCTCCAGAAATTGGCTCCATTCACTTCTATTCTAAGTGCATCTGTTAACTTTTTTTTTTTTTTTTTTAAATTAAAGGAGGGACAATTCAAAATATTTTTTGTGGTAATCAACATTACGCCACAAATGCTGTCGATTGATTCTTAAAGGGGGATAGTGCATTCAAAAATGAAAATTCTCTCATCATTTACTCACTCTCATGCCATCTCAGATGTGTATGACTTTCTTTCTTCTGCAGAACACAAATGAAGATTTGTAGAAGAATATCTCAGCTCTGAAGGTCCATACAATGCAAGTGAATAGTGGCTAGAACTTTGAAGCTCCAAATAGGAGATAAAGTCAGCATAAAGAAAATCCACAAGACTCCAGTGGTTTAATCCATGTCTTCTAAAGCGATCCAGTTGGTTTTGGGTGAGAACACACCAAAATCTAACTCCTTTATCACTGCACATCTTGCCATTGCAGTCTCTAGGCACGATCATGATTGCAAGCTAGATTACACTTCCTAGTGCTTGGTGCATGCGCAAGTGCTGGATGGCGCTATAGGAAGTGTAATTAAGCTTGAAATCATGATCGTGCCTAGAGAACTGCTGTAAAAAAAAAAAAAGGACTTAAATATTGATCTGTTTCTCACCCACACTTATCATATCACTTCTGAAAACATGGATTTAACCACTGGAGTCTTATGGATTACTTTTATGCTGCCTTAATGTGCTTTTGGAGCTTCAAAATGTTGGTACATTGTCAGGACCTACAGAGATTAAATTTCCTTCTAAATATCTTTGTTTGTGTTCAGCAGAAGAAAAAAGTCATAAACATCTGGGACAGTATGAGGGTGAGTAAATGATGAGAGAATTTTCATTTTTGGGCAAACTATCCCTATAAGGCCATTCTATGTGCTTTGCAAAAAAAAAAAAAAAAAAAAAATTGTTACCTTAGTCTGCACAGCTGAGGGTCTCTGTCTTCTAAGCTCTAACACCAGGTCCAATATATTAAAATCTTTATTTATTTGCTGAGAGAGAAAAAACATTAGTCACAAATTAGAGCTACCTGTACTTTTTCAAGTGTGTAATTTCTGCTATTTCAGCACCAAACAGAAATGCCAATGTAAGTCAATTTTTACATTTTCTTAAGAAATGTGTGTGGTCCTTGCCCATTAAAACACTGCCATAATGCTAGGTTGTTGAATTTTGTTGCCAGAGTGTTGCTTTATGGTTGTTAAGGTGTTGTTATTGGTTTTGAGCACGTTCCTGTACTGTCGCTAGGGTGTTCTGGGTTGTTTCTAGGGTATTGCTAGGTGGTTGTCAGGGTATTTTGTGTGGTCAAAGTCAAAAGAGCCTACCCTCAAGTTTCTATGATACTCTGGTTCCTAGATATGGTTTGGGTCCCTCTTTCAATGTAAGTCTATGAGATATTTTCACCCGTTTTATTGTCTGGCACTAGAAAATCACACAGTGCATGATGAGTTAAGTGCTAAAGTTTACTAGGTTCACAAGTGATACCAAGTAACCCTAAGCACAACTACTCCCGCCCCAACTCACGCCATTAGTTGAGCCAGAAGTTGAAATGTCAAGCTGCTCAAACAAACAGAGCAATGTATTGAAAATGTCACAGAACCACAGTATTTAGACGTTTCTGCAAATCAACCTACAAATGGCTTACTCATTTGTGGTCTCTGCACATTACACTCGGACAGGAGAACATATTTTAACATCAAATAAAATGAAACACTTCACCTTTATGCACTGTTAATAGAGATTTGGGTTGGTTATGGAGTTAATACCTGTGCAAGCAGTAGATCGTTGACATAGTCAATGGCACAGATCACCCCTGTTCTGCCACAGCCAGCGCTGTTAAAACAAGACAAGCCGACACAATTCCATATCATGATATGATCCATTCTCTCCTGCATCTCAGTTCAGAGGGTCAAGGGGGTAATTATGGGCCATATTGTTAGACAGCACCTCTCTCATAAATATAGAGAGAGGGTTATGAGTGAATCTGGAGTCTGGACGTTAACTGTTTTTTTTTTTTTCCAGCTTCACATCAGGTGCTGAATATTTAACATCTCTCGCTTCATTTAAATGGTGACATTAAAATGCATGGAACTGCAGAAACACAGGCTGGCCCCGACTAAACCCCAACAACAAGGACGGACACGACCTGATGAATTTTCATAGGCAGATGGGTCATTTATCAGAAGCCAAAATTTGTAACAGTAATGCTATAATATAAAATATTTCAAGATACAAGCTAATAAGAATTATGGAAATGAATGGATAGTTCACACAAAACAGCACTTATTTCACACTTTTCTTTACTATTTGGTCCAATTCATCAATTTCAAAAACTATTTTTTTTTTAATTACAATTTAGTTTTATAATGAAGTAAATTAATATGGTGGCACAATTATAGTTTTGTCTACAAAACTCATTTCAAACATTTTAGCATATGCCTTCAGACCAAAAAAAAATGTAAGATCATGAGAAACATTTCAGTCAAGTGTTTCAAAACTTTTGACCGGTAGTGTATATATATATATATATATATATGCATAAAATAAATTGTTATTTGAGGGGCATTCTCAGCTAATATTTATATATGTGATTAATTTGATTAATTAATCAGGACACCATGTAATTAATTTGATTACAAATTTTAATCGATTGACAGCCCTAATTAGTATATGTTGAAATACAAAATTTACTAGGATTAAAAAAAGCTGTAAAAGTATTGTTCATGGTTAATTCATGTTAACTAATGATTACGAATAAAGTCTTTTTGTAGACCTGCAATGGATTACTATGGGGTCTGTCTGGTTGCTCTGTTTTTGCCGCGTCAGCTCCATCATGCCCAAAATGCCATCCGGAATGTTTGGAATACCACGATCCGGCCAGGACGTGTACTGGAAATGAGATACTTTGCGAGTTTCCTGAGTGAAAAGATGAACAGTTTTGACCTGTTAATAGATTACAGTTACACGTATATTCTGTACATTTCACAAAATTGGCATGCATGAAATGAGCTAAAATGGGAAACTTTCCACATTGAGGCAGTTCCTCATTTGGAACTTTTTCAGAATAAACAGCATTTTACAGGATATTCAAAATAGAATGCACTGCATTTTTGTGGCTGACACGTTTCTCTTTAAAAACACTATTTTTTTTCCCTTTTGATACTGTTTGAGGTTTAACACTTTGCTTTTTGAATCGTAAAGCACTTTGGTTCAACCTGGTATTTTAAAGTGTGCTTTATAAATAACCATTGACTTGACAACACTCTTAAAGGACTAGTTCATCCCAGAATGACAATTTTGTTATCATTTACTCACCCTTATGTCATTCTAAACCCATATGATTTAACATTCTTCAAATATCTCCTTTTGTGTATCATGGACAAAATAAAGGCATACAGGTTTGGAATGACATGAGGGTGAGTAAATGATGATAGAATTATAATTAATTATAATTAATCTAAAAATAAAGGTTCCTCAATGGTTCTTTGCAGCACCTTAAATTGAAAAAAGAACCTTCTTCTTGAGCTGCTATGATACTTTGGAGATTAAAAAAAATTCTTTCTGTTTCAGATTAGTTTTTTTTTTATTTTAATAATGACAAGTTACTTGCCCTTTAATACAGTATACTGTATACTTCCATTTTAACTGAGATGCAGTACTACACTAAATGCATCCACAGACTGGGGTTCTTTAAAGCATTTAAAAAACACTTAAAAAAGAACTTTAAAAAGATTTTCAGTGACATCATGCTGTAAAACCCTTTTGGTTCTAATTTGACCCTCTATTTGAGTGAATGTGACAAATATTGAGAATAAATAAATTCCAGTGCCATGACGTCAGATCCTTATCATATGTACTTCGAGAGCTGGCACACTGGAGACACCAGGGAACACTTACATCACAATATTTTAATGCCAACGTCCGAACAACGATTTCCTCATTCGGTCGAGACTCCTTAAACTGTAGAAAAATTAAAGTAATCAGTAAGAAAATGAGTGTGTGCAGACTATGTGTGCATAAAACTGCTGACAAAAACCTGACAAAACTTGCATGTTTCAGGAAGTGATGAGATAACATCAATAGTGGCTGTTGTGAAACATGAATATCCTTTGTGATGCAGCTGAGCCCCAACTTTTGAATTACAAACACTGTTCACATAAGTTTATGAGGAATACAGCAAACACTTACGGTTGAAATAGTAAAAGGACCAAAAGTGGTTGTTTCTGTGGTTGGTGCCCAGTAGACCTCACATTTTTTCTAAAAAAAAAAAAAAAAAAAAAAAAAAAAGGTGAAAACAGTTAAAGAGTTATCTCAACTAACGTGGTTAAAGGGATAGTTAAAGGGACAGCAAAAATAAAAGTTCTGTTTCATGTACTTTATGTACAGTATAATTCATGTATATTTTTTAAACACATATTAAAGCAGAATGTTAGGGACCAATAGCCTCAGTCACCATTCACATTCATTCTATGGAAAAAAGGTGTTGTCATTTTGCATAACATCTCCTTTTGTGTTACACAAAAGAAAGAAAGTCATACGAGTGAATGATGACAGAACTTTCATTTTTGGGTGAACTATCACTTTAAACCTTAAAAACAGTAAATGCACAAAAGTTTTAGGCATATGGCAAAGAACATTAGAGGAAAATTGAAGATTACCTTTCCCATCTCGATTTCTCTACATACCATGACTATGACCTATCAGGAAGAGACTGACCAAAATCAATGCATTTCGTCCCACAATAGAATGCTTTAATTTTATAATGAGACAATTAGGCAATTAGCTGAAAGCAATTCAGTGAAAGGGAGATAACACATAATTATATTTAAAAAAATATATATATACTTCTAAAAACACAGTTCACCTTAACATTGTGTTGCCAAATCATACGCCAGAAGTCAACCACAGTGTTGTTTAGAGGGCCTTGAGTGGCGATGTACGTTCTGCTCCCAGTGGCACCCTATTGAAGATACAGTAAGAATTGGTCTTAATTAATAAGAAACCTCAAATAAGTCACTGGAATCGTTCTTTCTTTCTATCCATCCATACCTTCATCCATCCATCCATCCATCCATCCATCCCTCACTTGGTCCGTCGGTCCGTGCAATATTCTATCTATCTATCTATCTATCTATCTATCTAAACCACTTCTTTTTCTTTTTTGTTCTTTTTTTCTATCCATCCATCCATCCATCCACCCATCTGTCTGTCTGTCTATCTATCCAAATAAGTCACTGGAACAGTTCTTTATTTCAATTCTATCTGTCCATCCATCCATCCATTCATCTATCCAAATAAGCCCCTTCTTTATATTTTTTTATTTTTTTCTATCCATCCATCCATCTACCCATCTGTCTATCTGTCTGTCTGTCTTTCTATCTATCTATCCATCCAAATAAGTCACTGGAACAGTTCTTCTGTCTGTCCATCCATCCATATATCTAAAAAGCCACTTTTTTTTCTTTTTTTGTAATTTTTATTCTATCCAACCATCCATCCATCCATCCACCCATCTGTCTTTCTATCTATCTATCCAAATAAGTTACTGGAACAGTTCTTCTTTTCGACTCTGTCCATCCATCCATCCATCCATCCATCTATCCAAATAAGCCTCTTCTTTTTCTTTTTTGTTCTTTTTTATTATATCCATCCATCCATCCATCCACCCGTCTGCCTGTCTGTCTGTCTATCTATCTATCCAAATAAGTACATGGAACAGTTCTTCTTTTCGATTCTGTCCATCCATCCGTCCATCTGTCCATCCACCCACCCACCCATCCATCCATCCATCCATCCATCCATCCATCCATCCATCCATCCATCTATCCAAATAAGTCACTGGAACAGTTCTTCTTTTCGATTCTGTCCATCCATCTATCCATCCATCCATATATCTGTCTATCTCTCTAGACTGTGATTTCAGTAACTGTCCTAATTTTGACACACTCCCAATTGAGGTTGAACCTGCAACCTTTGAATTACCAGGTTCTTCACCTACCATCTTGCCAACATGAAATGTATGGTTTAAGGTTAAAAATATTGCAGTACCTTGATGAAGCTGGCATTAATATAATCAGACTCATATTCAGATGTGGTTGGAGTCAGACAGACTCTGGTTTGATCATCTGTGATAGAGAGGAAAAATATCAGTCTTATGATTATGATTCTTTCATCAGTGTGACAAACATCATTGTGATACTTCATTGTGGTACACAATTTGGAGACTCAATTATGAACTATTATGACAGCGTTAATGGCATTGTGATGAGAAAAAATATGAAATATAGGAACCATAGGTGGCATGTTTTGACAGATTTGCTCTAATATGACAGTGAATGCAAAATGATGTGACAGAGAATGCAGTAAGACAATTTCACTGCATCACTGTGTCACACTGAGAGCTACTGTGAGTCACATATGTTTACAAACTGATGCGGTCTGCGCTCTCTGTTAAGATAATGTTGAATTCACAATAGTGCTGCGATCAAAACAAATCTAATCTAAATGCACCAGAGATTATTCATTTTATCCCAAAATATATTTTGTAATATACAGAGTGTGTGTGTATATATATATATATATATATATATATATATATATATATATATATATATATATATATATATATATATATATGAGAGAGAGAGAGAGAGAGAGAGAGAGAGAGAGAGCAAAATACACCTTAGCAAAATACATTTAAACTTTAAACCATTCCTGACATTTAATCGTAGAAAACATTCCCTGTCTTAGGTCAGTTAGGATCACTACTTTATTTTAAGAATGTGAAATGTCAGAATAATAGTAGAGAGAATGATTAAGTTTACATACAATTTGTTAATATTTGGTAGCATTGCCTTTAAATTGTTTAAATTGGGTCAAATGTTTTGGGTAGCCTTCCACAAGCTTCTCACAATAAGTTGCTGGAATTTTGGCCCATTCCTTCAGACAGAACTGGTGTAACTGAGTCAGGTTTGTAGGCCTCCTTGCTCGCACATGCTTTTTAAGTTCAGCCCACAAATTTTTCAGATTGAGGTCAGGGCTTTGTGATGGCCACTCCAAAACCTTGACTTTGTTGTCCTTAAGCCATTTTGCCACAACTTTGGAGGTATGCTTGGGATCATTGTCCATTTGGAAGACCCGTTTGCGACCGAGCTTTAATTTCATGGCTGATGTCTTGAGATGTTGCTTCAATATATCCACATAATTTTCCTTCCTCATGATGCCATCTATTTTGTGAAGTGCACCAGTCCCTCCTGCAGCAAAGCGTCCCCACAGCATGATGCTGCCACCCCCATGCTTCACGGTTGGGATGGTGTTCTTTGGCTTGCAAGCCTCGTCCTTTTTCCTCCAAACATAACGATGGTCATTATGGCCAAAAAGTTCCATTTTTTGTTTCATCAGACCAGAGGAAATCTCTCCAAAAAGTAAGATCTTTGTCCCCATGTACACTTGCAAACTGTAGTCTGGCTTTTTTATGGCAGTTTTGGAGCATTGGGTTCTTCCTTGCTGAGCAGCCTTTCAGGTTATGTCGATATAGCTCTCATTTTACTGTGGATATAGATACATGTCTACCTGTTTCCTCCAGCATCTTCACAAGGTCCTTAGCTGTTGTTTTGGGATTGATTTGCACTTTTCGCACCAAACTACGTTCATCTCTAGGAGACAGAATGCATCTTCTTCCTGAGCGGTATGATGGCTGCATGATCCCATGGTGTTTATACTTGCATACTATTGTTTGTACAGATGAACGTGGCACCTTCAGGCATTTGGAAATTGCTCCCAAGGATGAACCAGACTTGTGGAGGTCCACAATTTTTTTTTCTGAGGTCTTGGCTGATTTCTTTTGATTTCCCCATGACGTCAAGCAAAGAGGCACTGAGTTTGAAGGTAGGCCTTAAAATACATCCACAGGTGCACCTCCAATTCAGTGCACCTCCTATCAGAAGATAATTGGCTAATTATCTAAAGGCTTGACATAATTTTCTTGAATTTTACAAGCTGCATAAAGGCACAGTTAACTTAGTGTGTGTAAACTTCTGACCCACTGGAAGATCTCCTAACGACTTGTCAAAACTATAATTTGCTAATATTAAATCTGTGGAGTGGTTTTAATGGTAGAGTTTTAATGACTTCAACGTAAGTGTATGTAAACTTCTGACTTCAACTGTACATATATATATATATATAAACAGGTATTAATAAAATATGTATAGTTCTTTAAATTTAGCTTTCACTTAAATTTCTTAAAAACTAAACTAAAATAAATGTAAAAAATAAATAAAAAATAAATAAAAATAAAATGATTTAAAATAATAGTTTTTTTTTTTTTTTTTTGCTGTTTGCCATAATTTACACTGAATTCATTCAGCAAAATGTTTACACTTAGATTTTTCCTTTCAAAATATGCAAAGATTATAAAGAAAAATAAAAAATGTGCTTAATAACCCACACTCTCATAAAAGCTCTGAAAGAAACCTGTTGATAAGACTACATACAGGGCAGAATATCCCTATAGCGGTTTTTCTTCACATTTTCTTTGATTCCTCCTGCCTCAGTGGTCAGTCCATAATCATCTTTCATTAATACACTTTTCTGTCGTACCAACTGCAGAGAGAAAGAGAAAACACAAAGTTACCAGACTAAAAACAAGTCTACTTTCTATGTTTTAAATACAACACTAGTTTTTCTTCATCGCAGGGTTAGAGGCGTTAGGTTGTACCACACCATCTGACCACAAGGTGGTGTCCTGTTGCTTGTTTGCCTCAGTGTACCGTAGTTGTTTTCTAAGCAGCATCTGAAAGCAGAACTTGACAGGAGCTGAATGTCTGTGTATAAAATGCTGGCCTGTGCTATTTGAGGACAGATGTGGTTTGTGAAACATAACAAATCCCCATAAACACAAACTTATAATACAATGACCAAACACACAGAGACCACAGGTAAGGCTGTAGCAAGGTAATCTGGGCCCCCTGACTGTATATTGCTCTGGGACCCTTTCCTATTAAAAAGTACAGTTTAGATTTTTTGTGGGGCCCCCTGTACCTTTGGGTCCATAGAATCATTATCACCTTTCACTCCACTTGCTACGGCCCTGACCACAGGTATAACTAGTCTATATGTGCCAAAGTTTAACCTATAAGACAATTATCATTTTAAGCCACACAAAACCTCTCAGCATGTTGCCATCAATAGAGCAGTTCATAGGCCAACACGGAAGGCTAATTCGCCATGGGTTCTATTAGTAATAAGATGACAGGACTACAAGATAGGTGTTGTCACTATTGTCACTGTTGAAGAATAACTTAAATGTATCACTGTGAGATTCTAAAATGAAAAAGCAGGAATAGCTGTAACAAGATTAGAAACAGTGTGAAGGAGTGGAATGTCCTCCTGAATTCCTCCCATGCCCTACTATCTCTCTCTCACTCTCAGTATAAGTTTTTGAAGTGTGCTAAAGGCACATCTCTAAATTGTTTTATTTTTCTTTTGATTTACATCTCTAAATTGTTTTCTTTTCTTTTGATTTTCTTTTCTTTTATATGGAAAATGATGCAATTTGACAATAATGTTAGATACAGTGATATGAAGGAGAGGTTCAAACAGCTTTCCTCATCATGATTAAGGATTTTATATATTCAGAGGGCAATATGTTAAGTGAAGAAGTTAAGTGTATATACTAAAGACAAGAGATTCAGTTGAAAGTTCATCTGAAAGAATAAATGTAGGTTCAAAAACTATCTAGAGACTGTTATTGAATTAAGGTGATGTTTTTAAATTAAGCTTCCTAGAAGCTTGACAGAGGCTACCTTTATTTTGTTTTGTTCTGATGTTAGTCCCCACCGTGATGCATGGTCTTATGTGACGTTTGCTAAAATAGCAGAAATACAACCTGAATGGAAATTAATGATCTGTAAATGAGTTCAATTGTAGCATTTGACTTTTAATTTGGACAATTTTAATAGATTGTTAGAATTTGAATAATGCTTTTTGAATTTAACCATGTTCTGAACTGTCTCCATATTTAAGCAGTTGTAGATGGTTTCATTGGCTGTGACGGTTCTCAGGTGATACTCCCTGAAACAAAAGAAAATATCTGTTTACTGATGCCAAATTGTTAAGGATTGGCTAATAGGACTGAGCGGTATCGAGACCACTGGCATGAGGTGATGACCCAATGATGGGTAAGGCTCTCCAATGGCAAAAAGGGGGGCAACCTAAGGCAGGGCATCACCGCCCCTGTTAGCCTGCCCAAGAATGGGTGAGATGGGTTTAAGGAAGTGGATGGATGCTTTTAGGTCGGAAGCATCAATAGGGAGGTCTAGAAGAAACCTGCCCGAAAACTGTGAGTTCCACTCAACCCGGCTGCATTTTAATAACCGCATACTAAAACAACTTATCACAGTGTTAAATACCAAGCATTCTGTCACACATACATTTTAATATTAATGGTGGTGACTAAAGATTAACATTTCTTGTGTTGTTTGAACCTACATTTTAAAAGCACACATTTATATCTCAAACATGTATTTTGACACCACTGTGTTTTTAAAAACCTAAGTTGCTAAATAAGGACTACAACTACCACAAGGATGCAAGTTTAAGCCCTTGACGAATCGAACAGTCGTTGTAGTCCTTAAGTAACAACTTGCTAACAACTTACGTTTTTAAAGCACATAGTCACACCTCAAACATGAATATTGACACCACTGAGTTATTAAAAACCTAAGCTGCTAAATAAGGACTATAACTACTGCAAGGACATGAGTTTATGTACTTCACAAATCTGACAGCCATTGTAGTCTTTAAGTAGCAACTTGCTGGCAACGTACAGTTTTAAAGCACACAGTAATACCTCAAACATGAATTTTGAAGCCGCTGTGTTGTTAAAATGTTGCTAAATTTATGTTTATGAAGACTACATGACAAATTTGTAGTATTTAAGTAACAAATTTTTAGCAACTTACATTTTTAAAGTGCACAATGGTTTCAAAATTTACATTTGAGGTATGACTGTGTGTAATTTATGGTGTAGAACAAAACGTGAACGTCTCTTCAAGTAGGCTAATGTTAACAAAAGACCATATTTCCTCATAAATTGAAAAAGGCAATTCTAAAAAACCAGGGAACTCCTGCCTCGAAAATGCTACATCTCTTCCGAATTTGGACTACAATCTGAACAACTTTGTACTTGCATTCATTGAACATATGAAGGCTATAAATGGCTGCAATCACGTTTCATGGCTAAACCTGCTATCTGTTGTAATACCAAAGAAACACATTTACATGTACTGTTTTCAGTTTGATTCTCTCAATGGTGTCTCAGTCAAAGAACCCACAGTACATTCTTACCCACTTCTGTTTCTTTTTACCACAAGCACTACAGCCTAGGCTGCTGTTTCTTTCCACATATGCTTTAAAACCTACCTCTGAACACTGCCCATAGTTAATAAATGACTGTTGTTTAGAAACTCAATGAGGAACTGTAGTTCGTTCTTGTCATAAATGCCTTCTTGCTTTCACTTATGAAGCCAACTGAGTCAAAAAGCAACAGACACTTCTGTAAAACTGTGGCATGTCCTTTTTTTGGCATTCTGAGTTCTGGTCACCATTCACTTTTATTGTGAGGACCAACAGAGCTGGGATATTCTTCTCTTTTTGTTCTGCAGAAGAAAGAAAGTCATACACATCTGGGATCGCATGAGGGTGAATAAATGATGAGACAGTTTTCAATTTTGAAATTTGAATTTTCATATTTTCACGCCCAATAAAAAAGTACTGTGGCGGTACCAGTGATGGTATCAAAAGATAATATCAAGATATTTTAATATATTCCATGGTACTATATCATAACCAGATTCATATAGGCTGCTGTGGTATTTCCATGGTATTCATAGGTACTTCAAAGAACACTATGGTGTGGCGCCATGCGAGGGTTGGACGTGTGAATGGCGAGCTCTGCGCACTTTGTTAGTTTTTAATACTTTTTTTGTCATAAACCGGTGAGATTCTATACACCCTGATCCATAAATATTCTACGAAGACAATATGTCAAAGTATTCAAAATCCTCGGGCTCTGGAGACATTAAAAGACACTTACGTGCTCAAGCTGATACCCCAGACAGGGCCGCAGATCAGGGACTCGTTTTGGATGGCATGGCGAGAGAGATTCAGCATCAACTGTTGAGCATGTCGGCAATGCTGGCGAAGGTTGTAGCTGACTTGGAGGATCTTGCTGTAATACGTCGATCGATCACTCCATGGAGACGAAATTCTCTGAGGTGATTACAAGAGTGTCGGACGTTGAGAAACGGATCGATTATCTGGAGTCATCGGAGAGGGAATTAGCTGCTAACCTGCTAGACTTGGAACGCATTTGGGAAAAGTTGGAAGACTTAGAGAATCATAGCCGGCGAAACAACATCCAAATTGCTGGAATGCCTGAGAACGAAGAAGGCCAAGTGTAAGGGGGTTCAGTGGAAAGGAGGAGGCAAGAACCGGCTTGACAACTTAAATAATAATTTAATGAACAACTTAACCAAGAGCACACAAACATAACCACACACAGGGCAGCTGCCTGTAACTCTCTCTCTCTCTCGAACTGTCGTCCCCAGCCGCATTTATCCCTCGCGCACCCCATCAGGCTGATTGGGGACCGGGCATGCGTCATTCCAGCCCGGCCCTGCCCTCCTCGGCTCTACACCAAGATATTGTGAAATTCCTGGACGAGCTCTTCCCGAGTCTGCTCGATATAACAGGCCATAAGCTGGAAATCAAGTGAGCTCACAGGGTTCCGGCTCGGAGATCCACTGAGAGAGACAGGCCCTGATCAATTCTGGCCAAATATCTGAGATCATCCATAAAGATCTTGTGTTGTATGGGGCGAGGAGTAAAGGAAGGCTTTCTTGGAAGAACCACAATGTTTTCTTGTTCCCAGACTTTGCGAATTTGACAAGAGAGAAACATGATCGATTCAAGGAATGCAAGAAACTCTTACATCAACGGAAGGTCACTTATGCACTGATGTTCCCGGCCAAATTGAAAATAGATACTAAGGATGGCCACAAAAAATTTACATGCCCACAGCAAGCAATGTCCTTCGTAAATCAATGGAATGAGTAGTTCATTGTTTGATACTTTCTATGCAGCCGAGTGTACCTGACTCACTAAACATTCACTCGTCTGTCCGAGGAAACTGGGCACCTTTTTTGTTTCTTTTTGTGCTGGTTCTGCCTAGCGGCTGGAGATTGTTTTGTGGAGGAACACACCTTTGGAACAGTTATGTGGATGAATCTACACATCTTTGTGTTTATCCCGCCTATTGGCTGGAGTTTGTTTTATAGATTATTTTCTGCTGTGTCATTCTGTCTCACACAATTTGTATAGAAGCACCGGACTTGAGCAAACCGATGGCAAAGTTGTAGCGGGGACTCCCGTAGGCATACATGGACTGCTTGAGTTTAGAGGGATGGATGCCAGTTGGCACTGTTGTGTGCAGGGTTAATGCACACATTTTTCTTTTTTTTCTTTTTTTTGTTCTGGGGGAAGTTCGGGGTTTGTTTGTTGCTCTAATGTTGGAATGCGGTCTTTATAATTTTGTTTTTGACACACAATCTATTTTTTCTAATATGTCAAAATGTCAAATGTTAATAGGAGTGGATTGTCTCTCTCCATGTGGAATGTGAATGGGTTGGGGCACCCCATAAAAAAGAAGAAGGTTATTTATTTTCTTAAACGTAAGAAATATGATATTGTGTTTCTTCAAGAAACGCATCTTTCCCCAAAGGAAGCTGAAAAATTTAGAAAGGTATGGGGTGGACATGTTTTCTTTGGTGCTGGCTCAAGTAAGAGCAGGGGAGTCATTACATTGATAAGTAAACATTTACAATTCAAATGTCTCAAACAGATTAATGATAAATTAGGAAGAGTCATTATTGTTTTAGCAGAAATTCAGGGGTAAAGGTTGATTCTGGCTAATATTTACACACCTAACGTTGATGATCAGGGCTTTTTTATATATCTTGAAGGGATGTTACAAGGCAAAGCACGAGAACTCGTGGAGTTGGAAGGGAATATTAAAAGTGCTGAGGCAGATGTCGTCTGATGGCCTCAGAGAATTGACCCGATTGAAATACAGATATAATACTATTTTGTCGCGGAAGGTGGAGTTTTGGCTAATCAGGGCAAGACAGTCATACTTTGAGTCGGGGGACAAAGCAGGAAAGCTTTTGGCTAGATTTATAAAGCAGAGAGAGTCTTTTTCTACCATTCCCTCTGGTGGTGAAATATTTACCTCAGCCATTGATATTAATAATGCTTTTAAAGAATTCTATCTTGATCTTTATAGTTCCACATCTTCGTCTACTGATGAAAATATTAGAAACTTTGTGGAACCATTAGAACTCCCTAAACTGACGACTGAGCAAAAAAATTCTCTTGATTTTGAGATAATCTTGGATGAGCTTTGCAAGATAATTAAGGCCTTGCCTACAGACAAGGCTCCAGGGCCAGATGGTTTTGCCGCTGAATTTTTTTAGATTTTATGCTACAGAATTGGCTACACTTTTGTTAGAAGTTTATATGGAATCATTAAAGAATGGAAATCTTCAGTCTGATTCTTAAAAATGACAAAGATCCAAGCGAGTATAAGAGTTACCGTCCAATTTCCCTGATCCAGCTAGATGTAAAAATATTGTCAAAAATTCTGGCTAACCAATTAAGTCAAGTTATGACATCTCTTATACATACAGATCAGGTGGGGTTTATTCAGGGCCACAGCTCTTCTGATAACATTAGGTGTTTTATCAATGTTATGTGGTCAGTGGCGAATGATCAGACTCGGTCGTGGCCATCTCACTTGACACTGAAAAGGCGTTTGATATGGTAGAATGGGATAATCTTTTTAAGATTTTGGAAATATATAGGTTCGGGAATCCTTTTATTGGATGGATTAAGTTACTTTATAGACACCCTGTAGTGGCAGTACAAACAAATGGATTAATTTCAGATTATTTTTCTCTGGATAGGGGCACCCGGCAGGGTTGCCCTCTTTCCACATTATTGTCCTGTTTTGCCCTGGAAACATTAGCAGCCGTGATAAGAAAGGAGGATGATTTTCCAAGGGTGATGGCGGGAGTTGTGGTGCATAAGCTTCTGCTTTAAGCAGATGATATTTTATTATTCGTCTCTGACCCTTCTAGATCTATGCCTTGCCTCTACCGAATTATTCATTCCTTTTCTATGTTCTCGGGATACAGAGTTAATTGGTCTAAATCCAAAGCTTTGGCTCTGACAGCGTACTGCCTAATAACGGCTTTTCAGCCAGGCGCCTTTCAGTGGCCCAAACAGGGCATAAAGTATTTGGGTATTTTATTCCCAACAAATGAGTGTGATTTAGTTAGAGTTAATTTTGACCCTTTAATAAAAATGTTTGAGCGATGTGGGCAGGTGGGCTTCATTACATTTATCGATGATTGGGAAGGTTAATGTTATTAAAATGAATTGTATTCCAAAATTCAACTACCTGCTACACTCACTCCCTATCGATTTCCCCCTCTCTTATTTCAAGCAATTTGATAGCATAGCGAAGTCCTTCATTTGGAATGGTAAACATCCCAGATTACATTTCAGTAAACTGCATAGGCCGATTGACAAAGGTGGGCTGGGCCTACCCAAGATTTTGTTTTATTATTATGCGTTCGTTCTCAGACATTTGGCTCATTAGTTGCTTCCACCTGAGAGAATCCCTCGCTGGTTTTGTACTGAACAGGAAGTTCTTGCCCCTATTTTGCCATTGCAAAGCCTTTCTATCAAACTAACCGGAGAAGTTAAATTACACCCCACATATCTCGCATTTACACTCGGTATGGACAAAAGTGTCCAGAGTGTTTCATTCGGACATTTATTTAAATGTTGCCTTGAGCTTATGGCTGAACCCCAAATTATGTATTAATAAGTCCCCTTTCTGCTGGTCAGAGTGGATTGTGAGGGAGGTTAATACACATGGTGACCTATATGAGAGCGGAGTGTTCAGATCCTTTGAAAATCTGGTTCAACATTTTAGGATTTCCAGATCTCAGTTCTTTAGATATTTACAGCTGCGCCACCTGCTCTGTACTATTTTTGGGAGTAGCATACACCCCCCTAAAACGGCAGATACTCTGGGAGTGGTGTTTACTTCTTTTGGAAAAGGTTTTGAGGCATCAGTGTATTACTCCCTGCTAATTCAGAGTCTGGGGGATAGAGTTTCAACTTCTCTCAAGAGAATATGGGAGAAAGATTTAAACTTGGTATTGGAGGAGGGAGTGTGGGCTAGGATTCTAAAAAACGTCAAGTCTGCATCTAGAGATGCAAGGGTGCACCTTATGCAATTCAAGATTTTACATCGATTCTATTGGACCCCCTCTAGATTGTATAGGCTTGGTCTTAAAGACACACCCACCTGCTGGCGATGCCAATCAGAGGATGGAGACATAATCCATGTCTTTTGGGGGTGTGTTAAGATACAGAAATTTTGGTTGAAGGTTTAGAGTCTTGTGTGTGATGTACTGGGCACTCGGGTTTAATTAAGCCCTAGACTCTGTATTCTGGACGAAGGGGCGGTCATCGATGTTGAGAATAGACACATAAAGAGTTGGGTCCTAACCAGCATCATGATCGCCAGACAGATTCTTTTAAGGGTTGGAGGTCGGCTGGAGCGCCCTCATTTCAGGAGTGGTGCTCGGAGATGGGAAGGGTGGCGGCCTTTGAAGAAGGGTCATTTAGAAGACTAGGGAAATTGAATTTGTTTATGGAGAAATGGGGCAGATATCTGACGTTGCTGGATGTGTGATAATTATTATTTTTTATTTGTTTGTTTTTTTAGTTTATTTTTGTGTGTGTGTGCTTATAATCATGTACGACCACTGGGATGTTGTTGGGGGCCAGGGTGGGGTTGGGGATTTGGAGGGGGAGGGGTGACAGTGGGGGTTAATTGTTGATTCTGTATATATTTTTTTGTTTTTCTGTTCAATATGTAAATCAATAAAAAATTGTTAATCAGAAAAAAGAACACTATGGTGTTATTAACATCACAGTAGTGTCCAAAACATCAACTTCAACATATCATTGAACTGACATCAACTATAGATCTGTAATGCATTTACACTGTATTTACAGTGGCCCCAATAAGTACAGTATTTGGACACTTATGCCACACTTAAAATGTATGAATATCATTGCAGTAGAAAACAAAATATCAATCCAAGTGTCATTTATTTCAAAGAAAGTTTGTTAGGTTTTAAATGATAAAACTGTTCAAAACAAAAAACTATTTTGATATGTTCTGGTTGTCAAACATTAGTGGAACATGTCCATAATTAATATGATGAACTACAAATGTGGTTACTCTATAGGAAACCTGTGTGAACTTGAGAGGAACTGATTTTATACATCAGTTGTATAAACTTGCC
Source organism: Myxocyprinus asiaticus (assembly GCF_019703515.2). Taxonomy (NCBI): domain Eukaryota; kingdom Metazoa; phylum Chordata; class Actinopteri; order Cypriniformes; family Catostomidae; genus Myxocyprinus; species Myxocyprinus asiaticus. Next base: position 37,954,661 of record NC_059376.1, on the reverse strand, counting down.
TTTAGGCAAGCTGGTTAAAGTAATTGCGGAAATCAGGAAAGTTGTTTTGAGAACAGCTCTAGCATCATTTGTTTGCATATATACCACTTGTTTTGATATTTTGCAATGGCACTTCATTTTTAATTGTGACTTTAAAGTCCAAATATGTACTTTACCATGGTAAATAATGGTATCAGATGGTTATTCCATAGTATTTTGGTATATAAGCCATCTACAGCAATCTGGTTATATTTACACAGTATTACATGGCTACATGGCATTTATAAAATATGCAAAAAAATTTAAACAAGTGAAATCATAATTGAACTGATCTGTTAAGTATTATATAATGTTTGTTGATTACTTATACTGTAAGTTATTCTAAAGTTCCCACACTAATATATAAATAAAAATAATGAATGCATTTGTTTATTGTGGAAATGACCCACTCACGTTGAACTCGGAGGAGATGAGTTGATCTCCTCTGCTGTCACTGTCGGACAGACATCGGACCCGCTCCACGAACCGCAACAGGTGCGTCTCCATCGTTATACAGTCACTCTCAACAGCATCTTCCAGTCTAGTCCCAGTAATATTATGATTCTGGACCTCCGTATCCTATTCTGAGCGCCTACAGTCTCTAATAGAAATTCATGGAGCGCCTAACAACAGCAGCGAAACTGTTTCCGTCTTTGCAAAGCTGTTCAGCAAGCAGAAGTGACACGGGGAAGTTTCTCCCGCTGATCTGAGATCTGTTAACAGCGGTCAGTTACCTTCTCGCATCATTTCCAGCAGCGAGTCACTCACCAGCCGCAGCCACGCCAAGTTTCTTACTCTAGTCAATCCGCTGTCAGAACCTCACCTGTTATTAACATGTAGTTGTTGTGATCGCACGAACCAACCAACCAAAAACTTTTTTGATACGCGGGGAATTACTGACCGCTGTTTTCTGCCATTGTTTTGTAGATCGACAGTTGTTGATTTGCAGGGGCGTAGCAGTCATTTTAAAAGTGGGGGGTACACAGCTGTCAGTATGTGGCGCACAGACCCAACACTTACAGTGCAGTATTCATATATTCAGGGTTGGGAGGGTTAATTTTGAAATGTATTGCACTACAGATTACAGAATACATGCTGTAAAATGTAATTTGTAATGTATTCCGTTAGATTACTCAAGGTCAGTAACGTATTCTAAATACTTTGGATTACTTCTTTAGCACTGGTAGATTTTTTCACTTGTTTTGACTGTATTTTGTACAGTAAGACAAAAAAACACATGTTAAAAATACATTCTCTGAAAAACCTAAATATCTTATGCAGTGTTGTTTCTAAAACAAGATAAATCAAATTCTTGTTTTAAGGATTTTTAGATATTTTTACAAGAAAACAATACAAAAATTATTATCAAGAATATAATTTTTTTCCCTAATATCAAAGGTCTTACTAGAAAAAAGAAATTATGATCTAACATGATTTTTCTAGATAAAAAAATATGATCGTGCCTGGTAACGTGTGCATGAAAAATGGCTAGAAATAGCATTTTAGCTTAGTGTAAAGCTGACAATTTACACAAGGTTTATTTCTATTTCTTCTGCTCCAAACTTACTTCAAACTTACTTCTCTGTCTGCTTGTATGAATGTAACACATCATAAGAAAGTGTTTCACAGCTGTTCAAATGCACTTTGGATCACATCATTTATATGTATAAATGTTTTCCATCTGAAAGGACTAAATATTAAATGAAACAAATGACAATAAAATGCAAAGTAATCTCTTCAGTAATCAAAATACTTTTTGAATGTAACTGTATTCTAATTACCAATGATTTAAATTGTAACTGTAGTGGAATACAGTTACTTTTATTTTGTATTTTAAATACGTAATCCCGTTACATGTATTCCGTTACTCCCCAACCCTGCATATATTACAATATATATTAATATATAATTATGATATAAGTATATATATATATATATATATATGAATTATTTACTTTTAATATTTGTAGTATTTTAAAGATTCAAGAATTGCACTTAGAGCACTTGTTTCTGTTTCACACATGACAATAAAAGACTGAGCACAAGCTGGTCCTGAATAAATTATTTAATCCAATACAATAATGTCAAACGTGCATGTTTGAGCCACTTGGATTTAAATGTATCCCAAGTGGCTCAAATATTTTGACTACGTTCACCAAAATTCGGTCAGATCAATTTAATGATTCAGTGACCATTTCGGGTGATGCCAGAAAGTGGTGACAAATGAGTGCCTTGTGTGAAATTAGTCACTGAATCAACGATCAAAAGAAAATTTTAATCCTTTCTACAGACTTACAAATAGACTTTAGTAGAGGTTTTAAGCATTAGAAGAACAAAGCAAATCTATAATTTCCCTACAGTTTGTGAGCTGCTGAGCATGACTTTTATCAAAAGACAATAATAATAGTCTTATAATAATTATAATGAGTTTGAATAATGTCCGTACATTTTTATGTACAGTTTAAGTCATAAGTTTACACACACCTTAGCCAAATACTTTTAAACTCAGTTTTTTACAGTTCCTGACATTTAATCTTATAAAACATTCCCTGTCTTAGGTCAGTTAGGATCTCTACTTTATTTTAAGAATGTGAAATGTCAGAATAATAGTAGAGAGAATTATTTATTTCAGCTTTTATTTCTTTCATCACATTCTCAGTGGGTCAGAAGTTTACATACACTTTGTTAGTATTTGGTAGCATTGCCTTTAAATTGTTTAACTTGGGTCAGACATTTTGGGTAGCCTTCCACAAGCTTCTCACAATAAGTTGCTGGGATTTTGGCCCATTCCTCCATACAGTAACTGAGTCAGGTTTGTAGGCCTCCTTGCTCGCACATGCTTTTTCAGTTCTGCCTACAGATTTTCTATCGGATTGAGGTCAGGGCTTTGTGATGGCCACTCCAATACCTTGACTTTGTTGTCCTTAAACCATTTTGCCACAACTTTGGAGGTAAGCTTGGGGTCATTTTCCATTTGGAAGACCCGTTTGCGACCAAGCTTCAACTTCCTGGCTGATGTCTTGAGATGCTGCTTCAATATATCCACATAATTTTTCTTCCTCATGATGCCATCTATTTTGTGAAGTGCACCAGTCCCTCCTGCAGCAAAGCACCCCCACAACATGATGCTGCCACCCCCATGCTTCACGGTTGGGATGGTGTTCTTTGGCTTGCAAGCCTCGTCCTTTTTCCTCCAAACATAACAATGGTCATTATGGCCAAACTGTTAAATTTTTGTTTCATCAGACCAGAGGACATTTCTCAAAAAGTAAGATCTTCGTCCCCATGTGCACTTGCAAACTATAGTCTGGCTTTTTTGTGGTGGTTTTTGAGCAGTGGCTTCTTCCTTGCTGAGCAGCCTTTCAGGTTATGTCGATATAGGTCTCATTTTACTGTGGATATAGATACTTGTCTACCTGTTTCCTCCAGCATCTTCACAAGGTCCTTAGCTGTTGTTTTGGGATTGATTTGCACTTTTCGCACCAAACTACGTTCATCTTTAGGAGACAGAATGCGTCTCCTTGAGTGGAATGATGGCTGCGTGGTCCCATGGTGTTTATACTTGCATACTATTGTTTGCACAGATGAACGTGGTACCTTCAGGCATTTGGAAATTGCTCCCAAGGATGAGCCAGACTTGTGGAGGTCCACAATTTTTTTTTCTGAGGTCTTGGCTGATTTCTTTTGATTTTCCCATGATGTCAAGCAATGAGGCAACTAAGTTTGAATTTTGGCCTTAAAATACATCTACAGGTACACCTCCAATTGACTACAATTAGCCAATTAGCCTATCAGAAGCTAATTGGCTAAATGCCCAAAGACTTGACATAATTTTCTGGACATTTCCAAGTTGCTTCAAGGCACAGTTAACTTAGTGCATGAACACTTCTGACCCACTGGAATTGTGAGATAGTCAATTAAAAGTTAAACAATCTGTCTGTAAACAATTGTTGGAAAAATGACTCCTGTCATGCACAAAGTAGATGTTCCAAACGACTTGCCAAAACTATAGGTTGCTACTATGAAATCTGTGGAGTAGTTAAAAAACTTCAACCTAAGTGTATGTAAATGTCTAACTTCAACTGTATAAAAAAGTGTGTCTATATATTTTTCACTTCAGTAAAATGCATAAGTGTTCTAAGAACACAGCAGATCTATCTTTTTTCCTACAGTTTGATGACTGCACACCAACACAGAGGTAAAAAAAACAGGAGCTTAAATAGCTTTCCATATTTAACACCAATCCAGTAATCTGCTTAAATTGGGAAAAAACAACCTATCAAACTATTACCTCACAAACATAATGTAAAAAGCATAATTTAATGAAGAATCATGCGCTGATATAAACTCCACTTACAATGTGTGCTTAAAAGAAGGATTGTCCTTTGTTTGTTATTAACAATTTTTATTGATTCCATTCATAAGATAAACAAAAACAACATAAAATACGGAATCAATTATATACATTAAACCCCTCCCCCCGAACACCCCCCCCCACCCGACGCAAACACGCACTACAGTGGTCACCAACAATTAGAACATAAATATATATATATATATATATATATATTAAACATTAAAAAAAATTATACTTTCAAAAAACAACAAGAATGCACATATACATCTAAACTAGAATCCCTCTCCACTGCCCCTCCCCAAGAACCCTCCAAAAAAGCCAAATATCCACCCCATTTCCTATCAAACAAATCCCATTTTCCCAGCCTTCTAAAAATCTCCTCCTCGAATGCTGCCACCCCGCCCATCTCCCTGCACCACTCCCCAAATGAGGGTGCCCCAGCCAGCTTCCATCCCCTGAGGATGATCGTCTGCCGATCATAACTCTGGCTAGGACCCAACTTTTTAAATGACTATCCCCAATATTAATGACCGCCCCATCGCCTAAGATACAAAGTCTGGGGATAAATGAAAATTGAGTGTCCAATACGTCACACATAAAGCTCTGAACCCTCATCCAAAATTCTTGGATCTTAACACATCCCCAAAAAACATGGGTTGTGTCCCTGTCTTCTGATTGGCATCACCAGCAAGTGGGTGTGTCTTTAAGACCAAACCTATACGATCTAGAGGGGGTCTAGTAGACTTGATGTAAAATCTTAAACTGCATCAGACGCACCCTTGCATCTCTAGATGTAGATTTAACGTTTTTTAGAATCCGACCCCACACTCCCTCCTCCAATACCAAGTTTAAATCTTTCTCCCATAATCTTTGAAGAGAAATTGAAGCTCCATCCCCCAGACTCTGAATTAACAGGGAGTTATATACTGATGCCTCATGTCCTTTTCCAAAAGCGGTAATCACCAATCCCAGAGTATCTGCCGCTTTAGGGGGGTGTATGCTACTCCATAAAATAGTACAGAGCAGATGGCGCAGCTGTAAAGAACTGAGATCTGGGAATCCTAAAATGTTAGGATTGTCCTTTGTTATTTTTTCTGCAGTAGCCTACATTTCACGTAATGCTCCCAATCAAGAACGATATGCCGATAAATAACTCTCGTTTATGTGTTCCTCATCTCTAGATTATTAATTTACTGTAGATCAACATCAATGCAGATAAAAATTGGATAAATGAGCATTGTTGAAAGCAACTTTGTAGAAATGAACAGAGCTGCGTTGATTAGACTGTCTGACTGATGGCCTATTACGTAAGGGTTGTTTCGGCTCATGAAACTCACCTATGATTGGCTGGATGGTCGCTCAATCTGCCCAGTGTAACAAAACGCAAAGAATACTGTATGCAAATCCACCATTTGGACTCAGTATGGGTTTAGCTTGGAAAAGTGTGGGGGACAAAAATCACCTTTTTAAAGTGTGCGGGGGACGTGTCTGCTACACGGCTGCTATGCCCTTGTTGATTTGTCATTTAGACTTTGTTGGGCCTCATGTATTCAGATAGAAGACAAAGGCAGGCCTAACAGTCATAAAAACATTCCTCAAGCCCCCTCCTTCTAAGTCGTAAATTTTACTGATAAAAATCGCGCCAAAATCAAACAAAGGGAGTCCAAAACAGACTACAGATCCATGAAGCCCTGCCCTCTAAAGGATCGAGCTCTCAACTCCTATTGGATGAGGCACACAACAGAACGTCCCTCAAACATGACATCATCAGGACTTCAAATAATTCTGAAATGCTTCCAAAGTTGCTTCCAGCGACTTAGTTCACCGAATACGGACGTAGTTTTTTTGCTGCTCTCCGGTGCAGCCTCGTGGCATAAGGAAGTAATGTCCGACTTGAAACTGTAGCCATACAATCTCCATCTTGCTGGACGAGTTGAGATTACTCTGTGTTCAACCGAACACTCTAACGGATCCGAAGGAGACCACCGAGCAATTCGCATCTTCATCCGCTAGCCTACAGAAGTGAAGAGATTAAAGATTTCTCTTCCATCTTCAATCAAGTAGACATTTCTGAGTTCTCTGCCAGCCCGCCGAGAATCAACAGCCATACCGCCCGCCGACAGAGCGAGGAAACGGCCTCTCGTCATCACCCGAGCCTCAAGGAACTGGGTCAGAGTTAAAGGACGGAGGAAAACACATTCTACCTGTGTCCTCGTGCGATTCAAGTAAGAGGTTTACGTCTGGGCAGAGATAGAATATTATAGCGTGTTATTCTTGTGTTTCAAGGTTTTTGCTTGTACAGTTTACGGACCGCCATGTCCCCTAATTATTAATACTCAGGGTATTAATTATCACAAATTTGTTTTGCTGTATTGTGGTCCAACCAAATTGGACTGTTGTGCATTTTCGCCATCGCGGGTGAGACAGCAACTGAGTTCATCCATTAAAGAGTCAAATAACAAGGGACTTTTACGAGCCCCGCTCGTAAAACCGCGTCTCTGAGTGATGAACACGGCTGCTTTATCTCCAGCTATTGCGAAATCAGCTTTCAGGCTGTCACTTAATCATCTCTCTCTCTCTCTCTCTCTCTCTCTCACTAACCACACTGACACACACACACACACACACACCTTATGTGTTATAGGATTATTTTATTTCCATATCTAATCATATCACTGTTTAGTTTGTAGTTGTAAGTCGGAAGTTTATTGACTGCATTGTATTAATTATTAATTGATATTACTGCATAAATAAACTTTGTTTATATTACAAAGAGAAGTGTTTTGGTTTGTTTTGCATACGCCTGTGTCATGCTGACGGGATGTCAGTGCTCGGATTCAAACCTTCATTCATTGTTTTTTTTTTCCCGAAAATCGATATTCTTCGGATGTCGATTTTCCTATGAAAACAATCTAATATTGAGACTGTTTTAATATTTGGTTATTAGTCCCTGATTCCAGGGTGGTGCCCCGTCAATGTTAATCCTTATTAATATTCTATTGATTTTTGATAATTGATAATTATCTTTGATTGAATTTGAATGATCAATAAGCTAGTGTTAATTTTAATGTTTCATCGATGTTAACAATTAACGATTATCTTTGATAAGTGTTGATTTTAAAGGATTAAAAAAAGCTAACATTGATTCTCATCAATGTTCTATTGATTTTAATAATTAATAATTATCTTTGATAATTATTAATTATTGCTAATAACCAAACTTGCTCCTAAACGTAGCACACTACATTTACTGGAGTCCCATATGAGGTTTTAATGAGTTAGATCCAATTAATTAATTTAAATATTGATTAATAACTACAGAAATAATTATTAATTATTTCTGATAGTAACACTGATCTAAACAACCAGTAAAGCCCTACAACTTGCAGCAATATTTATCAGTTTGCAGTGGAGCTGAGACAAATGTGCTATAACCACAGTTTCCTGTAAAAATATTACACTAAATAATTTTTTTTACTTTTGATATTGACCAACATTGTCATTAAAAAATAATAATGACCGCCGTCCTTGATTTGTGCATGAACACTTGACATGATGCAGATTATGTCAAGTGTGACTAATGATCCTTTTTCTGAGAGCACATCACACCAATCCTTTGTTCAATATCGTCAAATAGCCTATCTAGTTGTAAAATCACCCTCAACTGTAAATAAAATAAAAGATAGGCTACAACAGGTGAGTATGGAAAATGTGTCTTCACACTGTGGTTTGAGTAGTTTTTGGTTTGTCAACCTTACTCTTTACAGAGGGAAAAATCAACCAAATTATATTTGAATGTCGGGTGTTTGCTTTGCACAGTAAGTATCTCATAGTTTCACAGGTTGTAAACTGACATAGCTCTCTAGAACAAACAATGCTCTGTGGACGTGAATCGTTATTTAGCATGATGCACAAGAAATCTAATTTTCGTACTTTTAATACTTCCGTCGTTTATTCCAAACTTTAGGCCTAAACAAACACTAGTAGTGTTTCGAATTCATATTTAAGTGAACAAATTGTTCTCGTTAACTTCCATTGTCTCGGTTGTAAATGGCTCAGTATCGGATCGGTTAAAGGTATAGTTCACCCAAAAATTCTCTCATCATTTACTCACCCTCATGCCATCCCAGATGTGTACGATTTTCTTTCTTCTGCAGAACTGAAATTTAGATTTTTAGATGAATATTTCAGCTCTGTAGGTCCATATAATGCAAGTGAATGGGTGCCAACATTTTTAAGCTCCAAAATCCACATAAAGGCAGCATAAAAGTAATCCATATGACTCCAGTCCATATAAATCCATATCTTCAGACACGATATAATAGGTGTGGGTGTGAAACAGATTAATTTTTAAATCATTTTTTATCATAAATTCTCCTCCCTGCACAGTATGGGACGATATGCATGAAGAATGGCCGCTCAGAAAACCGAATCCTCCATTCATTAGCATTTAACTACCAGAAAGTTTTATATCTCATTGAAGACAATTTTACTCTAGAATAGTTTTTTTTTTTTTTTTAAATAAAAACTGGTAATTTGAAGGATTCATATTTATACAGGTGCATCTCAATAAATTAGAATGTCGTGGAAAAGTTCATTTATTTCAGTAATTCAGCTCAAATTGTGAAACTCGTGTATTAAATAAATTCAATGTACACAGACTGAAGTAGTTTAAGTCATTGGTTCTTTTAATTGTGATGATTTTGGCTCACATTTAACAAAAACCCACCAATTCACTATCTCAAAAAATTAGAATACATCATAATAAAATAAAAAAAACATTTTTATTGAATTGTTGGCCTTCTGGAAAGTATGTTCATTTACTGTATATGTACTCAATACTTGGTAGGGGCTGCTTTTGCTTTAATTACTGCCTCAATTCGGCGTGGCATGGAGGTGATTAGTTTGTGGCACTGCTGAGGTGGTATGGAAGCCCAGGTTTCTTTGACAGTGGCCTTCAGCTCATCTGCATTTTTTGGTCTCTTGTTTCTCATTTTCCTCTTGACAATACCCCATAGATTCTCTATGGGGTTCAGGTTTGGTGAGTTTGCTGGCCAGTCAAGCACACCAACACCATGGTCATTTAACCAACTTTTGGTGCTTTGGCAGTGTGGGCAGGTGCCAAATCCTGCTGGAAAATGAAATCAGCATCTTTAAAAAGCTGGTCAGCAGAAGGAAGCATGAAGTGCTCCAAAATTTCTTGGTAAACAGGTGCAGTGACTTTGGTTTTCAAAAAGCACAATGGACCAACACCAGCAGATGACATTGCACCCCAAATCATCACAGACTGTGGAAACTTAACACTGGACTTCAAGCAACTTGGGCTATGAGCTTCTCCACCCTTCCTCCAGACTCTAGGACCTTGGTTTCCAAATGAAATACAAAACTTGCTCTCATCTGAAAAGAGGACTTTGGACTACTGGGCAACAGTCCAGTTCTTCTTCTCCTTAGCCCAGGTAAGACGCCGCTGACGTTGTCTGTGGTTCAGGAGTGGCTTAACAAGAGGAATACGACAACTGTAGCCAAATTCCTTGACACGTCTGTGTGTGGTGGCTCTTGATGCCTTGACCCCAGCCTCAGTCCATTCCTTGTGAAGTTCACCCAAATTCTTGAATCGATTTTGCTTGACAATCCTCATAAGGCTGCGGTTCTCTCGGTTGGTTGTGCATCTTTTTCTTCCACACTTTTTCCTTCCACTCAACTTTCTGTTAACATGCTTGGATACAGCACTCTGTGAACAGCCAGCTTCTTTGGCAATGAATGTTTGTGGCTTACCCTCCTTGTGAAGGGTGTCAATTATTGTCTTCTGGACAACTGTCAGATCAGCAGTCTTCCCCATGATTGTGTAGCCTAGTGAACCAAACTGAGAGACCATTTTGAAGGCTCAGGAAACCTTTGCAGGTGTTTTGAGTTGGTTAGCTGATTGGCATGTCACCATATTCTAATTTTTTGAGATAGTGAATTGGTGGGTTTTTGTTAAATGTGAGCCAAAATCATCACAATTAAAAGAACCAAAGACTTAAACTACTTCAGTCTGTGTGCATTGAATTTATTTAATACACGAGTTTCACAATTTGAGTTGAATTACTGAAATAAATGAACTTTTCCACGACATTCTAATTTATTGAGATGCACCTGTATATAAACTTCAGCAGTCTCTATAATTTTTTTTTTTAAATCCTCAATAATTAATGACTGTTGCTGCGTCCGAAACCGCGTACTGTCACAGTATGTACTGTATTTGATGAAGGACGCACTTATCTGCTGGCAAAACAGTACGTTCTTTTAGGTATGCATGTGAGTAGTATGAATAGATTTCGGACATACTTCATCTGGGTACGTGGGCATTGTCTCGTGACCTGAATATATGAAGAAAAACAACCACAAAAACTATCTGCTCAGGTTTTGTTAATCAAGAACCATTTAAGCACAGGGAACAATTATCTTGGTATATATATCACTTACATTTGAGAAGAGCTGTCCGACTCATGATTCACTGCCGTTCTTTTAAATCCAGTGTTTTGAACATGATGTCGCCTCAGCTCCTGAGGGATTATGGGATCGTAAAGTGTCCCGTCGATCCACACTTCAGAATCTCACCAGAAATATTAGGTCATCCGGGTACTTTTTGCTTACTGCTTCATGAATACTGTGGATTCGGACATACTACTCCATTGGCATACTGTTTTTAGCATACTATATAGTAGGGAAGTATGGATATTCGGCCACAACATGTGACTGTCACATCCTAGCCAGCGCTGGAAAAAGTAACAAGTATCACGTGACAGCGCCATCAACGTGTTGTTTCGGTAGCGGTCAGGACCTCTGGACAATAATTTGCACCTGATTAATGATACTGATAAACTTTCCGCCATCATTTACTCACCCTCGTCGTTCAAAATCAGTATTACTTTTTAATCCTTGAAACACAAGATTGAGGGACAAGAGGATCATGTTTGTGGCTGTTTGTGGCTCCGAAAACACACACAAAAGCACCATTAAAGTCATCCATAACACTCGTGCCTTAGATTTAAATTCTTCTGAAGCCATATGACAGTGTTGTGTGAGGAACAGACTGAAATTTAAGTGTTAATTCACCTCGTCACTCATTTGAAACTGGCGTGCACGCAAGAATGACCTTGTTTACATGAGCGCACCTGACATCAACACTTTGGGCTGTCGAGAGCTGCATGCGGTGGATGTGATGCAGTGCCAGGCGAAAGTTTAAACAAAGTAGAAGAAAAGGCAAAGGAAAAGAAATTGTGCACTTCGGTTCTTATGTGTATTTTCACTATTTTTGTTGAATGTGTGAAAGTGAATGAGATTTGAGGACAGGTCAGTCTTCCACACTTTGAGAACCACTGCTTTAAATCAATAATTGAAAGAGTCACTCACACCACAAAAAAGAAACGTATTGTTTGCCACCTACTGGCGTAAAGGTGCAATCTGCAGAAAACTGTGTCTGAACGAATACTTTTGGTGAATCTTTTGATTCAAAATACTCAAGCCACTGGAATGCGGGGCCTGAGTAGCTTAGCGAGTAAAGACGCTGACTACCACCCCTGGAGTTGTGAGTTTGAATCCAGGACGTGCTGAGTGACTCCAGCCAGGTCTCCTAAGCAACCAATTGGCCTGGTTGCTAGGGAGGGTAAAGTCACATGGGGTAACCTCCTCATGTTCGCCATAATGTGGTTCTTGCTCTTGGTGGGGCACGTGGTGAGTTGTGCGTGGATGCCGCGGAGAATAGCGTGAAGCCTCCACATGCGCTATGTCTCTGTGGTAACGCGCTCAACAAGCCACGTGATAAGATGCGTGGATTGACGGTCTCAGACGCGGAGGCAACTGAGATTCGTCCTCCACCACCCGGATTGAGTCACTACGCCACCACGAGGACTTAGAGCGCATTGGGAATTGGCCATTCCAAACTGGGGAGAAAAGGGGAGAAAAAAAAAAAAAAGTCACTGGAATGAACACCATAATGTTGCAGCCCTCCCAGAGGTTGAAAACCCCTAATCTACAGAGCAAATCCAGCTTTGTGAGACCTCTTTTCTAATTTTTTTGTGTCAGAAAAGCTACATTTGTGATATAATCTGTCAAATGTTCATGCACTCATAATTTGAAGTTATTTCTCTAAAACAAAGTTGAATGCACTTGAAGTGCAGTTAAGGTGACATGAGTGAGACCAGTGTCAAACCATTTGGCCAGTGCTATGCTATTCAAACAGTTTATCCGTATGACCCACTGTAACCTCTCTCCACAGACCAAAAAGAAATGAACTGTCATATTCATCCTATTACACAGTTTTTAACCACTCTGATCCCCAGACCTTATGTGATACCTTGGGTATTCCACACTGAAATGTAATGGAGAGTCACAGAGGTCCATTGTGTAACATAGAAAAAGTTTTTGCACCCTTAAAAGAGCACAATTCTGGAAACAGAGAACATTCATAGAGGGAAATGAGACACAGACAACATTCTCAAGAGCGAGAATTAAGGAAGTAGGGAGTTTCAACAAGACAACAAACAATGGTTCAACAAATACCTCAGAAGGTTCTGATGAGTTTTCATGTAGTTCGGCCCAGCAGGCAAAACCTAATATGCAGAAAAAAGACCCCTTGACTAATTATTCTGTAGAAATTCCAGGTTTGTCCCATTGGAATGAAGATATGATGGCAGACAATGGGAGACAACAAAGTAAGCATGTTTTTTTTTTGCTGAGCAAGGCTGGTAAGTCCATCTACTGCTCAAATAATGAACTCCATAATAGTTGCATTAAATATAGGGTATTTAATGGGTCTTTGCTGCACTTTTGGCTCAGTACACTTTTTGATGTATTTGGTTCTTTTTTTTCTCTCTTTCTTTTTCTTTTTTTTAACCATTCAGTAAACAAGTTGGGAATTAAGAATTACCAGTCAAATACTTGTCTGGAAAATTGCTCAATTTGTTCCAAAAGTGTTAGCAACTGTGACTGCAAATGTATTCCCACCAAAACTGTTATCGTGATAAAGCTCAGAGTGTTTATTATTTTATTGCTTAAAATCAAACAAAAAAACATTGCAATTCTGCTACTCTGGGTCTCTAAAGGTTAACTGAAACAGGCCTGTTGACATTGTAACTAAAATGTTTCCAAATGAATCAATATCAAGTATAATCAAAACTGAATTATATTGAGAGATTGTGAATCAGAATTCAATCAGGGTGTCGACTGCCATTCTATAAAAAACTGTTTTTACAATTTCAGAAGAAAATGTGAGTAGAAACAGATCAATATTTAAGTCTTTATATTTTCCAGAAATTCTTCTCCCTGTCAAGTAGGGGGTGATATGCATGAAGGATGTGAATCACCAAAAACACAACAAGAAGAATGTGAAAGTGAAAGTGGAGATTGACTGAAGGGAGAAAAATTTATAGTAAAAAAGGACTTAAATATTGATCTGTTTCACACCCAGACCTATCATATCACTTCATAAGATTTGGATTTAACCATTTGAGTCAAATGGTTGACTTTTATGCTGACTTAAGTGATTTTTGGAGCTTCAAAATTTTGGCACCCATTCACTTGCATTGGATTGGCCAAAAGAGCTGAGAAATTCTTCTAAAAATCTTCATTTGTGTTCAGCTGATGAAAGAAAGTCATACACATCTGGGATGGCATGAGTAAATGATAAGAGAAGTTTCATTTTTGGGTGAACTATTCCTTTAAACAAATAATGCATTAGACATTTGACTCATTAGCAGCCACTTTAGCACTTTATGTTTATCTGAATCAGTGGCTTTAGCCATCAAAGACTCCAGATGGCTCTTAATTCCTGATAAATGTCAGCCTATTAGCTAGGATTTCCACATTCTGTGAAAGATGAAACCAACTGCGATGAGTTTTGACACAGTAAGCACTCGATATTTCAAACCCAGCCCGGTCACAAATTCTGAGGTGCCTTTTATGTGAAAAATGCATGCAAAAAAGCCTTATTAGATCAAAACGATGGCTGAAACCAGAGAAGCATCAAGAACCACATGATGTTTGAAAAGAGTAGTGTTTGGCTTTGAGCTGCTTTATTAAAACACCATAGACCGAGGAGGACTGGGTAGCTCAGCGAGTATTGACTACCTTCCCTGGAGTCATGAGTTCCAATCCAGGGTTTGCTGAGTGACTCCAGCCAGGTCTCCTAAGCAACCAAATTGGCCCGGTTGCTAGGGAGGGTAAAGTCACATGAGGCAACCTCCTCGTGGTCGCGATTAGTGGTTCTCGCTCTCAATGGGGTGCATAATAAGTTGTGTGTGGATCGCGGAGAATAGCATGAGCCTCCACGTGCTGTGAATCTCCGCAGTGTCATGCACAGCGAGTCACGTGATAAGATGCGCGGATTGACTGTCTCAGAAGCGGAGGCAACTGAGTCTTGTCCTCCACCACCCAGACTGAGGTGAGTAACCGCACCACCACGAGGACCTAGTAAGTAGTGGGAATTGGGCATGCCATATTGGGGAGGAAAGGGGATAAATATAAATAAAAAACACCATACGTGATATGTTTTTTTTTTTACATGATATGGTTTGTGTTGACAGCCTATGTTTACACATGATGTTTCCATATGACACTTCAACTGGTGTACACCATGAACATGCAACTGTATATGATGTCCTCACGGCTTTTCTTATAACCCTTTACACAGCCCAGAGATGGAGACGCCATACAAAAGCCAGGAGGAGAGGATATGCTTGATTGTTCTGTATCACAACATGCACAGCTGCATCCACAGCATGTCATGGCCCTTTAAATTAATGTACCATTCAACAAACAGAGAAACTCTGCTGGCGTGGGTATGTGCCATTTCATTGTTAAGCTATTCAACTGTAGCGTAGAGTAAGTTTCAAGCCTTAAGGCTATAAACATTTCTACAGTTACACTAACTTGAAGTTGCTCAGCAAGATATTGTGTAAACTGTTGCTTTCAATAGTTGACGTGAAAGACAAAACTGACTGTAGAAGAAGTCCATTTACTAATCTCTCCCTCTTGATCAGTAGGTCACAAGCAAGTTTAAGATGTACGCCTGCTGGACACTAAGAAATAAGCTGTTACTGAAGTCACTAAACTGCTACGGTGGATTAAAAAGGAAGAAGAACGTCTCTTTATCTGTTCCCTCCCAAAACACCCCACCCCACAACCAGGCAGGAGTTCTGCTGAAAGGGGCAGATCATACAGACAGGAAGCATCAGACTGTGGCTTTCTATCTCTCTTATAGCCTCCTGCAACCATAACCTCATAAAGTTACTTTTCAACAAAGCAGTTAATGTTTAAGTTCTGTGTTTTATGGTTTTGGACTTTATAGTGTACGTGTCAATATTTGAAAATATGTAAACCCTCCTGCATTTGTGTCAGAGGGATTATGGAGCAGACATGTAAATTCTGGTTTTTTTTTTTGTTTATTATTATTTTGTATTATTGTTTGGGAGATGCATATGACAGCAGCGAACGTATTTTCCTTTTTTGTGTGCTTGCATCCCACCTGTTTAGGTAACTGTCACAAGTCCAATATATTTACTGTATGTACAAACAAGTATACTGTACAGTAGGGGAGACCGGGGCTAGCTGTCACACAGAGAAGTTGTCACTATTCAATCGACTAGTCAACTATAACTAACGTAGCCGGAAGTCGAACTAGTCGCTCACTGGGGCTAGTTGTCACACAGGGAAGATGTCACTATTCAGCAGTGTGACAACATGCCCCAGCATGTCACACAAGGTCAACATATATTCAATGAACTGTATCTTTTTTACTGGGCAATAATGGTGGGTATGTTTGTTTGATTAGTGCACATGTGAAATATCTTCAAAAATAATGCCATAAATAGTTTTAATTTATCTCTTTAATTTAATTTTTAATTTTACCCCAACTCTGTGGGGGTCATACCATCTGTTGTAGGGCACCTTGTTCTTCTTCTACTCAATTCTATTTGCAAAGGGAATGTTGAAATGTAAAACTGTTATTTCCTACTGATACACTAAAAGCAGGATATGTAAAATAATCGTTTTAAGACAAATGTTTTGCAAAAAATATAATGCGCCTAAGACTTTTGCACAGTACTGTATATATATTTGTGGTTAGGTTGATAATAATTATTAAAAATGCTGAATCTTAAATCAAAATCAGCTTGAATTTTTATGCATGCTACTTTAAATCATGTTGCATTGAACTGGCAACTTCCAGGTAAAATAGTAACAACTCATGTTACTAAATGTGTTACTAACCCCTGTCTACAGAGACAGCATTTCTTTTTTATTTTTATTTATTTTTATCCCCTTTTCTCCCAATTTGGAATGCCCAATTCCCACTACTTAGTAGGTCCTCGTGGTGGCGCGGTTACTCACCTCACTTCGAGTAGCGGAGGACAAGTCTCAGTTGCCTCCATTTCTGAAAAAGTCAATCCGTGCATCTTGTCATACGTCTCGTTGTGCATGACACCGCAGAGACTCACGGCATGTGGAGGCTCATGCTACACTCCGCGATCCGCACACAAGTTACCATGCACCCCATTGAGAGCAAGAACCACTAATTGTGAACATGAGGAGGTTACCCCATGTGACTCTACCCTCACTAGCAACCGAGCCAATTTGGTTGCTTAGGAGACAAGCTGGTGTCACTCAGCACATCCTGGATTCGATCTCACGCCTCCAGGTGTGGTAGTCAGCGTTAATACTCGCTGAGCTACCCAGGCCCCTTGCACCACCTTCTTAAGGCAAGACTTAACTAGTAGATTGTAAGCTTTCCGTAAAGTAACGCGTAGTCGCATAATATGACGTTTACTTGTATTGATCCAATAAACAGCCTTCAAATTTGTACACAGAAGTGTTAAACAGCCGTGAATTTCAGTTTGATCTTGTTCAAACCTTGTTTGATTGAAACTGTCGTAACTGTCAGCTGTAATAAATGATATCCCCATTGAAATACGATATGTAATAAAACAAGATTTCATTTATGATATACTGTATTTAGCTAATGTAAATAACAATATTCAATAACTAGCTAAAATGAATAAGAGACAATATATAAATAAATACTAATACAACAGGCTGGAAAAATAGACATTTATTCATATTAAAATCTATTTCGTATATGTTGAAATGTGACATCGGGCGGCGTAGGCCCTACACAGGATTAGATCAGTTTCATGCTGAAGAGGTACGTTTTTTACATAATGTTATCTCCCTTAAATGTAAACGAGTGTAAATGCCAACACCATCATATATGTCGAAAGAACTGAAATCTGTCAACCAAAACATATATGTTATTAAGTGAGTCTGCTTTTTTATTCCAACCGTTACTCCTGGTCAGAGGCTTCCATAAATATTTAGTTTATACGTAGGGTTACGTCCTACTTAAATTTATTGGTGCAACGCTCAAATATTTAGTAGTGCATAAATTGTGCCTTAGTGCCCATTAACGCCACAACTAGGCTAAGCTGTAACGTACGCATAGATGGTGCAACCGGCCCCTGCTCAGACGGAATCCTTCGCAAGAGGACACCGCACAACTGGATGCCACCACTTACTCGACTCTTGCCACCCCTTTGCCACCCTGGCAATAATCCTGGACACGCCCCTGAGTATGAGGTAGTCCTAGCTCATCTTCCCAAACAGTATGCATTATGTCAGTGCGCCATCTACAGGACAGGTGCGGACTTAACACACGGATGCGTGTGTGTCAACAAGCCAATCCGTTCAGATGAGAAGATGGGAGAAACCAGAAAGTTGCAGCTTTAAGCCTCATATTATCAGAATGGCACGTCGTTTGGCCACACAGAGCTGTCAGAAAATACAGTAATTGAGGTGACAGTGTTACTTTATTCCTTCTAGCAGTGTTTTGCTGTGGGTGAAGATGGCGCAAGCACTGTCAGAAGAGGAGTTCCACCGCATGCAGGTACAAATCACATGATTCACGCTTTTAATAGGTCTCTTATTTAACCTGTAATAAAGACACGAGACTACTGATGTGATTTGAAATGATTTTGAGTGGGAATATGTGTAAACTTGGCTTTATCAGGGCTGTATGCATGTTCATCCTGTGAGGCGGAGGGAGGAGGCTGTTAGCTTTAGCCGGTAGCATGCCATGTTTACTGTTAACATGCTGGAAAAATAGTTTGATGGACTACTACAACGGTTTTCTTGAATTAATAATCTGATTTAGTCACTAAGACGACTTTTTGGCGAAATGACACAAAATAAAGTGTCTATTTAACGAGCCTGTGATATAAGTTAGCATGCTAGCATGCTAACCTGTTATTTATGGCCATTAGTCACCGTTAGCACAGTACGTAGATGTTAAAATCCATTTAACTAAAGGTCTTTTTTAAATTATAAATGTTTGAATTAAAGTATTTAAGCTATGTGTCCCGGCAGTGATGCTAAATATCAGGCTCTTGGATGTAGCATAATTGTTTTGTTTTGCACTAGCATCCTTGTTTATAAGCTAAGATGCATCTAATATTCAGTTTCATAGCAACCAGTTTGCTAGAATCATTAATTAAATGTTTCCATTACGTAAACAAACCCATAACATGTTACAAATCAACATATTAACTGGCCTTAAGGGAGTCATATGATGCTACCATCATGTTATATTGTGTTATCTTGGTGGTTACCATTGCTATCAATAATCTATAATGAACAAATCAAAGTTTTTCTTCTGTTTTAACCTTTTATTTAAATTTGTGTCATTTTAGGCTCAGCTTTTAGAGCTCAGAACGCAAAACTACCAGTTATCCGATGAGCTGCGGAAAAATACAGTAGGTAAGTAGAGACTGCATAAAATTAAACGTTTATTTATTTTCTTTTTCTCCCCAATTTCCCAATCACCCAAGTCCGGGTGGTGGAGGACGAATCTCAGTCGCCTCTGCGTCTGAGATCGTCAATCCACGCATCTTATCACGTGGCTTGTTGAGCGCATTACTGCGGAGACATGGCACATCCATGTATCCATGCACAACTCCCCAAGCGCCCCACCAAGAGCAAACCACATTATAGCGACCGCGAGGAGTTTAGAGGCCATGTGACTCTACCCTCACTAGCAACTGTGCCAATTTGGTTGCTTAGGAGACCTGGCTGGAGTCACTCAGCATGCCCTGGATTCGAACTTGCGACTCCAGGGGTGGTAATCAGTGTCTTTACTCGCTGAGCTACCCAGGCTCCCAAACTAAACCTTTATTAATTCAAAACATGGGATAACATAGGTGATTTAATTTTTTTTTTTAAACCCAGCAGATTGTAACCCAGCAGTTCCTCATAACCACACTTCTGGTTAGATAACAGATAATTTATGCATTTTGCCAAAATAGTGCACATCTGTACTTTTTTTTTCATTTTTCATTTTATTTTTTTTACATTTTCTGTGCTTATTTGGGATAACAAAATTGGCGTAATTCAGCAGAATGGATTTAAATATGGTAAAATGTGTTAACGGAGCTGAGAGTACTACACATAAATACAGGCATTGACAGACAAATACACTGTATAGCATCAAATAAAGTGAGTTTATTATCTTGTTTCTAGTTATTCTCTGTTTTAACTGTGTTATAGAGCTCAACAGTGTCCGTCAGAAGATCTCGACCTTGGAGAAAGATTACATCAAAGCACAGAAGGTGAAGGCCTACTTCAGTTTTTCACTCATTGCCATGAGATAGAGATCAGGTCTTGCTGCAGGCCTCTGTTAAAAATGCAAGGCCTTGCACATTTGCTTTGTATGCTGTTTTCTTGCCTTGTTTTTTAATGAGCTCTGAGTAATTGACTGTGCAGGTCATTGCATGTCAGTTTTTTTTTGCCCTGTTTTCACACTTCTCTACAGTGACTGAACCAGCCGGGTGATTATTAAGTAATTTCCTGATCTCGCACTTAAAGTTCAAAAAGTCTTCCTTTCATTGGGCAGGAAGAGTGATTGCACTGTGACGCAAAATCACTTACACTGATCATGTTGTAATGCTCAAAATATAGCATAGTACAAAGTGTCCATGACGCAGCATTGCCTAAAACATTCATAAATCTACAAGAATGTGTAGAAATGATGCACTGATCACTCAGCTCCAGGGTTTTTCAACAATAGGCCAGTTGTCAGATATTTAAAACACGTACAGTGCATATAAAGTCCATTAGGGAAAATACTTCTGTTTTGAAGATTTTGAACAAACTGAAAACCAATAAAAGCATTTAAAATGAAAGAAGAAATGTGTAATAATCTGCAGTATTTCTTTGTATAAACATAGTGGTATATACAAATATATATAATTTATTTCCAAAGAATAAAAATGTAAATAAATAATATTAATAATAATAATAAACAATTTTGAAATGATGTAATGAATACATTTTATTAATAAGTTATACTAGCTTCCAAATCTATAGAAAGACAAAATCTAGCTATTTTTTTATAATGGAGGTACCTGGGTTGGCTTTGTGTCTGTAAAAGTTGGGAACCCCTATCTTAGCTTAAAATTGCTTTCAATGTGCAGTTAACTGACAAATTACAGAGGCAATTGAAGGTCATGGTTTTGCCATAGGGAAGGTTGTCCATTTGCTAGTAAAATCAGCTTCAGTGCATTTTCTTATCAGGTTTTCTGGGGATACTGCCTTTTAGCAGTATTTTATTGCTTTTAAATTGTGCTTGATTTGACTTCAGTTGTGATGTTTTTTTCTTTCTTTCTGTTTTTACCCTCAGGCTTTGAATAAGAGCAAGAAAGCACAGGTGAGTTTTCTACAGTAAATGAAAATAAATGTTTTTCTTTTCTCATCAACAAATTGAATCGGTTTGTTTGGGCATTCAAAAAGTGATTCACAATTCATTTATCTTCGCAGAATCTTAGGTTTTCTTTTCATGGCAAAATGTTTAGTTAAATGTTGCTGTTCATCACTGTGTCTTCAACTTAGTTGTAGAAATGGGGGTGTTTCCTAATGTAAATGTGTCTAAGTTTAATGTTATCATCCTGATTGAAATCCTCATTCATTTTTGTGCCAGATAAATGCTCTGATACTGCAAAAATAATACATTTCATCAGATAGTTATATATTTATAAAGAGATTTCCCCTTTAAATAGCTTCAATGTAGTTGGCTACTTTTTTTGGTAGCTACTAGCTTGTAGTATAGTTAAAGGAATAGTTTACCCAAAAATGATAATTCTCTCATCATTTACTCACCCTTATACCATCTCTAACTCATATGACTTTCTTTCTTCTGCGGAACACAAACGAAGACATTTTCATAGGTGTATAATGTCTTTATATCTATACAATGCAAGTCCATGGAGTCCAAAACTTCCAAGCTCAGAAAGCAGCATAAAGGTAATCCATAAATCTGGATTGTCTTCTGAAATTATATGACAGGTTTTTGGGTGAGAACAGACCAAAACCCATTTTTACTCTAAATCATGACATCTGCAGTCTCCTTGGCACGTTTATGATTTGAAGCTCTATAACACTTCCTCGCGCTTGACGTATGTGTATACAGTGCTTGCACATGTCAGAGTTACAATTTGGTCTGTACTCGCCGAAAACCGATCATATCGCTTCAAAAGACTTGGATTAAACCAGGTACTAAAAACGAAATTTTTCCATTTCGCATCGTTCTGAGCAAACATTGTATTTTTTTTCCGTTTCGGTTCAGAATTTCTGCAGCCTCATTTGCAAATGTTAATCAGTTAGAACAAAATAAAAGAATAGTTAATAGCTTTCTTTTTAAAATGACAATACTCTGTGCTAAGGGGTGGGTGAAATATCAATTGCAGTATTGCCAGTTCTTGCAAGAGAAACAAGCAACCTGGTCTGGAAAAACAAGTCCAAAATAAGCCACTTGCCTCACCAAAATAAGCGAAAATAAGCAATAACATTTTTTCTTGTGTGATGAATTTGTCAGCATAGAAATCAAAACAAGCATACAGTTAATTAACAGTTAAGAATAATTTTGATTACAGATCTGCTTCTCGGTCAAAACCCAGCAGCATCAATTCTGTATTATTGCATCATATCTAACAATAATTCAGTGAAGACTTGAAACAACTGAGAAATACACTGATGAGCCAAAACATTATGACCAGTCATAGGTGAAGTGACTAACATTGATCATCTCCTAACAAGGCCACATGTCAAGGACTTGGTAGATGGTATGCAAACAATCAGTTCTCGTAGTCAATGTGTTGAATGCAGGAGAAATGGGCAGGAGTAAAGACCTGAGTGACTTTGACAAGGGCCAAATTGTTATGGCCAGACGACTGGGTCAGAGCATCTCTGAAATGGCAAGGCTTGTGTGGTGCTTCTGGTCAGCAGTGGTAAGCACCTGGGTGCCCAACTGTCAAACTGGTGACAGGCTGTTGGATTCCCAAGGCTCATCGTTTCACGAGGGCAACAAAGTCTATCCCGTCTGGTCCAAACCGACAGAAGGTCTACTCTGGCAGAAGTCACAGAAAAGTTTAACGATGGTTACGGGAGGAATGTGTCACAACACACAGTGCATCGCACCCTGCTGCGAATGGGGTTGCGTAGTCGCCGACCAGTCAGAGTGCCCATGATGACCCCTGTCCACCGTCGAAAGTGGCTACAATGGGCATGTAAGCATCGGATCTTGACCTTAGAGCTTCTTGACCTAGTGGAAGAAGGTCGTCTGGTCCGATGAGTCCCATTTTCTTTTACATCACATGGACGGCCGTGTACATATGCGCTGTTTACCTGGGGAAGTGATGGCACCAGGATGCACTGTGGGAAGACGACAAGCGGGAGTATGATGCTCTGGGCAATGTTCTTCTGGGAAACCCTAGGTCCGGCCATTCATATGGACATCAATTTGACACCCCTTCATGGTAATGGGATTCCCTGATGGCAGTGGCCTCTTTCAGCAGGATAATGCCACACTGCACGCATTGTTTGGGAATGGTTTGAGGAACAAAGAGTTCAAGGTGTTGCCCTGGCCTCCAAATTCACAAGTTCAATCCCAATCACATTCCAGGGATGTGCTGGACTAACAAGTTCGATCCACGGCTGCTCAGCCTCGCAACTTACAGTACTTGAAGGATCTGCTGCTAATGTCTTGGAACCAGAAACCACAGGACACCTTCAGGTGTCTTGTAGAGTCCGTTCCTCGGCGGGTTGGCGCTGTTTTGCTGGCACATGGAGGACCAATAGCATATTAGGCAGGTGGTCATAATGTTTTGGCTCATCAGTGTATACTTTTTTTTTACCTCAAATAATGATTTCCTTGTATCTGGATTAGACTTACATGTACAGTATATGTAGTAATTATACATGGTTGTTAAAAAGGTCTTCATTCACAGAATGCGACATCCACAACGGGCAGTTAGGCAAAGAAATGTCTGATGCAACAGTTTCCTTCAGGATCAAAGCAAAAGTTTAATTTTTTCGGGCAACATGAAATGTTGTAGTTCCAAAAAATGTACTGTTATAAACCCTTTGGCCTTTGGTTTTATTAAAAAATTATTGGAACATAATTAACCGGTTACCAGCTTTTAAAAATAAAGTTTTCACTCCGGAACAACTGAAAATCACTTTGTGCCCGTTTTCGGTTTCATTCTACAAAATTTTTTGTTCATTTTCATTCCTTGAACCATTTTTAGTACCTGGATTAAACCACTCGGGTCGTTTGGATTACCTTTATGATGCCTTTAAGTCCTTTTTGGAGCTTGGATGTGTTGGTCCCCATTGACTTGCATTGTATGGATGTAACGGCATCATCTTCGAAAATATCTTCGTGTTCTGCAGAAGAAAGATAGTCATTAATGGTGAGTAAATTATAAGAGAATGATAATTTTTGGGTGAACTATTCATTTAACTGCTTTTAACTACCTAAGTTACTTTATGGGAGTAGCTTAAATCTTGCGAAGCTACAATTTCAAAGTCACTTTCACAACACTAAATGCAGACCACTATGGAGAACAGGATTTCCGTTAGCCGGTAAATACTGTTTTTTGACCGCTTAAATGTCCCAATGTCCAAAAAATGAAAAAATTGGACATTAAAAAATGTCTGGTGAAAATATTCAGCAACCCCTTTAGTTGATGCCACAATTGTACAGCGTGACGGCGTCCCATTGATGACAGCGCTTTGTTGCCACGGAGGTTTAAACTTTCCTGACAGCTTGCAAAGTCTAATCTGCAAAAGCAGCAGGTTGTATCCCGCACGCTGGCAGAAGCAGCAGGTTGTATCCCGTCTCGCATTACCGCAGTGAGAAGCTTCTCACTTCAGAATTGCATTAAAACAGCCTTGCGTTGCCGTCACCTGGAGGAGAAGGACTCCAGGGTATGTGCATCTCAAGCTGTAGAGAAACGCTGCACACACTGGACTTCACGTCGGCAGCAAAACACTTCTGTGCTATGTAAAATTGGAGGAAAATAGTCATAAAAATAAAGAGAAAGAAATTTGCTAAGGTGAAAAATTATATAACATAATCTAACGATTTTGGTTATTTTAATATTTCTTTGTAAACAAAAAGATATGTGGCAAATTGCAGTTTAGATTTTTGCTTTGATCTCTGTTTTTGTTTTGAACTTTTTATTTTTTATTATAGAGTAATTCCATGACTGCCATTTTTCTTTAATGGAAAAGCATTTATAATGAACAAACATTTATTGTTCATTTGACTTGATTGTGCAATTACTATATGACATGCGCAGTTCATTGTGTTAAAGCACAAAATAAACCGAAATGACCGGATTTTTTCCAATTTGTCTGGTAAACTTTATAATTCCTGGACACATTTCTTAGCAGAAACTCTGATGGACGAAATAATCTCAATGATTGATAACCATGTCATACAATATTCTCTTTTTCAGGAGGTAGATGCCTTACTCAGTGAGAACAAGATGCTGCAGGGCAAGTTACACAGTCAGGAAGATGATTTTAGACTGCAGAACAGCACCCTAATGCAAGAGCTGTCCAAGGTGCTGACAACACACACACACACACACACACACCCAGGTGCATATAAACTACCGTTAGTTATACAGTTGTAAGTGCCATGGGGACAAAGGATGTTTTAAAGAAATGTTTCAGGTTTGATACAAGTTGTGCTTGAGTGCATTTGTTGCATCCATGTTATGTTTTCTGTTACTGCAGAAATGTTTGACTCATCCCTCAGTTTGTAAAAGCAAACAAAAACGCTTGCAGCAATTCGAATATTAGTGGCGTGCTATTAGCCATCTCACATATGGCTTTTGACTCTGGTCTCTCTCCTGGAAGGGATGCCTTGGGAGATCCCAGTCAGAATGGACAGGGGTTGGGGGGGGGTTATGGGTTTGGCCCCTCAACGGGGCACTTTGATGAATGATGGGGAAGTCTATCACCCTGTCTACGCCGGATACAAGCGGAAGTAAACGAGTCAACTAATGTCCCGTTCCATATTGCGCTGCACACACTGGCGCTCCTCCTGCCAACAAGACAAATAAACGGTTAGAACTTTCACTTCAGTGCTTCCAGTGTAGACAGCCTCAAGCCACTGCGGCGCGTCACGTCAAAGGACGCCCCCTGTGTAGACAAGGTGGAAGGGGCAAAGCATTGTACTTGGATAAATGTTAAAATATGAACATTTTGAAAGTATAACTTCATGACCAAGACGTAAAGCATATTAACCATGTGAAGCTGGTAAACCTGGTAACTTTCTCATGATACACGTAAGGGGAGACCAGAAAGGGATATTATGTACCTATAACTATCTTTTTGGGAACATTGTAAAAATTACATCAGTAACGCATAACCAGAAGTTTATCCTGCTAGAAAAGTTGATTTAGACAACATCACAGCTTAAATTTTTTAGTATGAAAATATTAATATAGTTGCTTAAAAAAATATGAGCAGCTTTGCTCCTTAGACTTCCATTGTAAATGTATTAAAGTAAGCATAATTTTTGTTTACAGTTGTTTTAGCAAACTGAGAGATGAGTCTAAATTATTGTGTGTGGTAATTGTGTGTGCTAATTGACAGCATCAACTAGATCATTCCTTTAACTATGATGATTGCCACTTTAGGGCCTGTTATGTGTTTTTACATCAGAATAACAATAGTTTTTTGATTGTTTGCCATGTGGTGGTGTAGTTATGTTCCCAGATTGAGCAGTTAGAACTAGAGAATCAGGGACTGAAGGAGGGTCAGGGTTTGGAAAGACCCGTCTACAGCCCCGCCTCTGGTCCAATAGATGCTGAGCTCCTGCGGCTACAGGCTGAAAACTCCGCCCTGCAGAAGAAATTAACAGGTAAGAGGAACTCATTTCTGAGAACTTTGGACATACAGTCGTCTCTAATTTATTTTCTCACATAAATGTATAGAAATGAACTATGATTGGGAATTGACATAGTGTTTTGTGTCTTATGTATGCAGCTCTTCAAGAACGTCCAGATGTTAATGATGGGAAAGCAGTGCTCGTCGATGGATCAGCCGACACTAATGGTGTCCAATCCGATGCCAGCGGTCACAGTGAGGAGACTGCAGCCCTGGGCAATGATAAACTAGACCAGGTAAAAGATAATGGGTTGAATCTCACTGTGGTTATGGGATGGTGAACCACACAGTGGAGGTTCATTGTAAGAGAATAAATATAAAGTCTTTGTGTGAAAATAATGCTTAAAAAAAAATGCTTGCCTTAGCAAACACCACTAATAAGTTACTTTGTAACAGTTTTAATGTTTTGAACAGTTGACCATGAAGCTATACCTAAACAGCTTTCTAAAAATTCAAGTTTCAGTTCAAGTTAAGTTCCAGTCAGAGTTTTTTAACAGTAGAGTTTCAAAGTGAATCAGTGATTCAGCTCCACAGTGCTGCACTCTTCTTTTAGTTGAGTTTGTTAGAGTTCTCTGAGGTCATGTTTAATGTAGGGGCTACAGATGCTGGGTGAACTCTGGCAGACACAGCAGAGACACTACCATCAGCCTTTTTCTCTGAGATCAGCACTGCAAAGATAAGGGGAATTTAAGGGTTATGAACTGGTGTCTGGTCATTCACTTTTGCAAAGAAAGCTTTACATAGGGATGGCTGCAACTAGTCTGTTTTTTCCAACTAACTAAATTTAAATCAAGTCCTGTCTTACATTTTTTCACTCAACAATACATCACATTACTTTGCACATGTCTTTAAAGACCCCATGAAATCAAAATAGGAGTTTTGCAATTTCTAGTCCAAGTCTATTAGCATTGAAGCTATCTCAGTGCTCAACATTGAAGCCCAAAGTATACTTCGGAATGCTGAGCGTCCGCGTACAGGATGCGTGACGCAAATCTCGTCATCAGCAGAGTGCTAGATCACTGAACGCGCACAACACCTGGGACTATTTGCATGAATTAATGGATCCACAAGGTGGCAATACTCACATTTGAGCCATTGTTGTCACGAAGTAAAGCTAGAAGACATAATCTCCGGTAAATAACAGAAAACAGAGTTAAAAACAACAGCAGTAGATGTGCACGTCAAGAGCACGTGTGTGTGTGAGGAGGTCAGGGGATACCTACATTTGTATTACTCGAGTCTGAAGGAATATAAAGACATCTTTATGGGTCTAAACTCTTGAAGAAAAATTTTCCGGCATCTTATAGCAGACTTAGTGCACGTGCACCAACTACCTGTGTATGCGCTCCGTCAAATGAAGTATACTTTGACAGGCTCGCATTTGACTTCAGCGTCTGCATCAAAATCGAAGTATACTTTGGGGTTAAGCATTGTCATGTGCTTGTCCTTCAGACAAGTGAATTGGTCAATCACCAATTACTTGTCCGAGGACCAAAAAAAAAAGGGCGAAAGAACAAAGTAGGGATCACATTAAGATGCAATCAGTGCAGAAAGACGGTTCGGTCATTACTCACCCTCAAGTCTGTTTGAATTTCTCTCTGCTGAGGAGCACAAAATTAGATTTTTGGCAGAATTTTAGTCTCAGTCACTATTTACTGTTATGACATCTTTTTTCCATAAAATAAAAGTGAATTGCGACTGAAACTAACATTCTCCCTATCATCTTGTAACAAGGTAAAAGGGAAAGGAGGAGGCGAGAATCGGCTTAACAACATAAATAATCATTTAATGATTAACTTAAACAAAAAGACAAACACATGCCGGGCAGCTGCCCGTAACTCTGAAACTGGAACTGCCGCCTCCGGTCACCTTTATCCTTCTTGAGGGCTTGATTAGCCTGATTAGGGGCCGGGTGTGTAGCATCACGACCTAGCCCTGCCCTCCTCCCTGCCACACTCCTCCCTCCTCCCTGCCACACATCTCTTTATTAGTTCCATGGAAGATAGAGAGTCAGACAAGTTTGGAACAACGTGAAAGCAAGTAATGATTACAGAATTTTCAGTAACACTTTACAATAAGGTTCGATATTGCATTAACATTAGTTAATGCATTAGGTATCATGAACTAACAATGAACAATATATTTTTTTGCATTTATATCTTTGTTAATGTTAGTTACTAAAAATATACATTTGTTCATTGTTTGTTCATGTTGGTTCATTGTGCATTAACTAATGTTAACATATACAACTTTTTATTTAAACGTTTTTTTTTTTTTAAATATATGCTGGAATTAATATTAACCAACATTGTTAGTTCATGTTAACTGTTCGTGTTAACTAATGTCAACAAATGGAACCTTATTGTAAAGTGTTTTCGAATTTTCATTTTTGGGTAAATTGTCTCTTTAAGAGTACGAAGACATAATTTACCCCAAAATGAAACAGGTTCATTTTCTCTTCAAGAGTACAAATGGCTATTTAATATTGACAAAATGCATTGAAAATGTTAACAGATAAAATCATGAGGAAACCTTGCTGCTAAATCAGTTATGATGTATATTGAAAACAGATATGTATATTAAAGATAGATCATATATTTTCATTTTATGGATTTTATTAATGTTAGTATTAATATTATTATTTATGTGTACTGTTACTTAAATTGATTCACATGGCAGAGAAAATACCTCAGATGCAAACATCAGGTGGAGCTCTAGAAAGATGAGAAATGTAACAGGTCTTCAGGATTTTGCATAAGTCTGTTTTAAGCATTTCTCTTCTCTCTACAGATGGTAGCATTACACAAAGGATTTTTGCAATTTCTGCCTTTCTAGCTGTATTATGAGGGAGCACCATGATGTAACTAGGCAAAGTTAGAATGCTCCAACGTTGTGTGCTTGCGATGAAGACAGCTTTGTTCGTTATAAACAGGAGCTTGCTTACAGTGATGTGGTACAACACCATATGTATATCCTATTAAGAGGTTTATACCTGTTTATATCTGTAGCATCTAAAGTTCAGTAAATATGCGCTCCCCACTTCGGGTGCTCACAAGCTGCTGAAAGCTGCACGAGAGAAGGAGAAATTGGGAGAGAGAGGGACGCAATGAGGGAATTCCCTGCATTTTGAACATGAAACTTGTGGGAATTATTAAAATTGTGCTCAATACCCGCACTCCCATGCCGAATTTCAGGCCCCGAGTTAGTTTTTTGTTATTGAGGTTTTAATCAGGCCACTTGTCCAGCCGGGCAAGTAAAATTCTCTTCAACTTGCCCCTTCAAAAATCCAATTGTCCCGGGCGAACAAGCGTCAATATCGAGCCCTGCATCTACAGGCTTACGAGTGTAATCTAAAAAGTGAATATGTTTAGCAGATGTATGCATTAAAGTCTCTCTCCTCTCAGAAAATGGACCAATAATATTGATGTCTCATCCAGCACTACACAGATTTTTTGTCCAATCTACTGCTCTCTAGAATGAGAGTGTCCCTCTCCCTAATTCCACCTGCTACCGATTAGCAAGTAGCAAATTACAGTTCATGTCTGTGACATAAAGTAAAACCTTTTGGCAATTTAAAAAAAAAAAAAAAAAAAAAAAAAGGGTTGGGGGGGGGATGATTTCATGGGTTTTAGGCTCTTTTGCTATAGGCTCCATCATATCATATCTCCATGTATTGTATAAAGAGAGCTGTATCCAGGGGGACCTGGGTAGCTCAGCGAGTAAAGACGCTGACTACCACCCCTGGAGTTCGCGAGTTCGAATCCCAGGGTGTGCTGAGTGACTCCAGCCAGGTCTCCTAAGCAACCAAATTGGCCCGGTTGCTAGGGAGGGTAGAGTCACATGGGGAAACCTCCTCGTGGGCACTATGATGTGGTTCGCTCTCAGTGGGGCGCGTGGTGAGTTGTGCATGGATGGCGTGAAGCCTCCTGTGCTATGTCTCTGTGGTAACGTGCTCAACAAGCCACGTGATAAGATGCGCGGATTGACAGTCTCAGACTCGGAGGCAACTGAGATTCATCCTCTGTCACCTGGATTGAGGCAAGTCTCTACGCCACCACGAGGGCTTAGAGTGCATTGGGAATTGGGCATACCAAATTGGGGAGAAAAGGGGAGAAAAAAAAAAAAAAGAGAGAGCTGTATCCTACTGAATCAAGAATTTAACATCACAAGTCATTTTTGT
The DNA here is from genome assembly GCF_019703515.2 of Myxocyprinus asiaticus. NCBI lineage: Eukaryota > Metazoa > Chordata > Actinopteri > Cypriniformes > Catostomidae > Myxocyprinus > Myxocyprinus asiaticus. The sequence goes on along the minus strand of NC_059376.1, from coordinate 37,923,843 downwards.
TAATTGTATCTTTCCCTGACAAATCATTTTAAAATCTGCTACAATAATTGAGTACAAAAACGTGTTAAAATGGGATAAAGTGGAGGTTTTTTTGTGTCTTTTTTGTGTCTGAAGGCTGAGGTGCAGAGCACTAAACCGGAACAGCAAGATAATGATCTGAGCGGTGAGTGCATCTTTCTGACAACTTTTAACATTGTGATATGGAGGGGTGTCATGTGTTTTAATAACTTTTAACTTTGGGTTTCAGAGGTTGTGTTAAAGCTTCACACAGAGATGGAGGAGAAATGTTTACTGAGGGAACAGCTTCAGGCACTAGAGGTAAAAACATGTGTTTTCCTTTAAATGCCCACTCCAGCAGGAATCAGACAAAAGGACAGTACAGGACACTAGGACTCATTTTGCTGATTAGTGTGTATTTTCACACTCACTGTGGGTGCTATTTTGGACAGATTCAGTATCACCTTGCACCCGAAAATACTTAATATCTATGATTAAACTTGTGTGTTTTCTAGTTTAAAGGGATAGTTCACCCCAAAATGAAAATTATTTAATCATTTACTTACTCTAATGTGGTTCCAAACCCTTATGACTTTCTTTCTCCCTTGAAACACAGAAGACGTTTCAAAGAATGTTCACGCTTTTCTTTTCCATACTATGAAAGGAGATTGAACGGTGAACACTGCTGTCAGTTTCATTGTGTGGAGAAGACAAATACCTTATGTGTTTGATGGAAGAGTCAACATCTTTAGACATTTTATAATTAATTGTTTAATTTATCAGTTTCTCAAATGATTAGTAATTGGAACAAATGAGTACCTATGCCCAAGACCTTTCTTGGTGTAGTTAAAATTCCTCTTGGTTATTCAGGGGTGAGTTAAATTGTGGGGTATTTTTGTATTTTCAGACATCCAAGAAGACAGAAATCACAAAACTACAAGAAGAGAACGCTAAAGTAAGTGTGACATGTCTGTTTCAGGAAGCATATCTGTTCATTAAAAATGACACTAATGCCAGTATGTGGTGGGGGGGGCTATATGAATTATTTTGCATCGCCTTGCTGGATAGCGAAATATGTATTTAATAGGTTGTGATTTCCTCCTTTCACCCCCCTGTGCAAAACAAGCTGAATTCTATTTTATTAGCTATGCTGATGAAAGTGGTTAGGAAATGTTTTTAATGTTTTTAATGTTTTTTGCTGTGGCTCACTCTGCTTGCTCTGTAATGTTATGCTGCTATGGTTACAAACAGCACATTAATATTGAACGGTGATTAAAACTGACCGGAACTACCTGTGCATTCAAAGGTTTGAACTGCATGCATTCTAGCCAATCAGAATCGAGTATTAGAACACAAATGGTTGGTTTAATGCTATTTCTTTAACTATACTTACTATAATCACTATAATGTAATTTTTTTGGATTTTTCTGGTTTTTTTGAATAGTTGTCTGACAAATTGAAGAAAAAGCAAGATAGGTAAGTTCTAGTTGCTTTACATAATTTTCTTTTTACATTGTTTTTGTCCATAATGTTACATGCATTATCTAACTTTGTCCCATCATGCTTTTCTTTTTGGCCCAAAATTTGCTTAATCGGTTCAGAGACACGCACTCCTGTCCAGAAAGTTTGCAGCTCTATTTTTAGGCTTATTTAGCTTTTTCTTGTCTTTTATCATTATCATGTTGGATTTCCTAAACCGACACAAGGGGCCGTTCAGACCGAACGTATACTTGTGATAAAAATCACTAGACACAGCACAACAAAAAGAACAGAACTCAGATTTCTCGAGACACATTTTTAAAAGTTGATTTTAAAACTTTATAAAACTTCACACTGCTCTTAAAAAAACAGTGCTGCAGTGCAAGATGCTGACAAAACAGAAAGAGGCAGCACAAATGTCAAAGATGTCCATCTAGTGCATGTTTAACTAGAAAAACTATTGTAAAACGGCTCAGACGGATGCAAAGTGCAGCACTACTGTTGTCAGCGATGTTTGTTCTGAACTGCCTCTAAGACTGCAGCTTTCTGAGATTTATTCAGGAAGACAGTGACGGAGTGAATTTGCTCTCAACCTGCTGAAATATAAAAGAATGAATCAAAGTTACAGACAGTGCTAATGGATGATGTTCCATTTTAAACACATTACCTCCTCAAGTACAAGATAAATGACTGCCATCCCCTCTGATCCTCTTTATCATAGTCCTACAGCCAATCAGAACTTTCTTTGTGATATCATCAGTGTCCCATCGTGGATGCCGTGGTAACTGAGCTGTGGCTTAGAGACAGTCACTGTGTCAAAGTAATGAGTCTGAACGTGAACTTGTTGTGCTGGCACTTGCAGCAGACTGAAAGCCTCTGCTCCGCATCCCTCAGGCCAACACGGGACCTGTTTTCCCTGATCAGGAGATACTGGCTGTTATTTGTCATTGCTGTGTGGGGTTTTTTTTTTTTTTTTTTTTTTGTGGCCAAGGAGGATTCAAGTCTCTTTATGCATGTTTTACAGCTTCCAGCGGCTACAAGTTGAGAAGGAAGCACTTTACAATGACAGCAGGTGAGGATGACAAACTAGCAGATTTATTGTGTAATAGATTTCAGCAGTGACATAAAACCTTTTTTGTAGTAGCTTGGGTTCTGGAAATATTTTACCCCATTGATTTTCTCCATAGGAAGTATTTTAGCCCATTGATTTTCTCCATAGGGATTTCAAACATCAAAACATTTGAGTCATTTTACAAAGGTAAAAACAATGCAAGGACTAAGCACGTTTTTTTTTTCTGAGAAAAAATTACTTATCCCATAAAGCTTTGAGAATGATGTAATCATATCACTCTGGGTTTTTGTGTATTTTCATATCAGAAAATAGCACTTTTGTTTTTAATACTCAAACACTCCAACGTCACGTATAACCAGGCTGACACAAAATCTGCACATGCAGAACTCCCCCGAAAACTCTACACATCATAAATATTTTGGCTAATTTGATCATGAATTTCAGCTACCAATTACAGTATAGACCTTATCCACACTAGTGTTATCTTTGAGTTTTAATGGGAATGACAAGGAGGCTGTGAGGGTTAGACTTTTACAGTCTCTTAAGTACTTTAAACTGTACTGCAGTTTAAAGTGTTTTTGGATCGTTCCACGGACAACCCATTGAAATAAATCTTTACAAGAACATTCAGTATACAAAGAACTCCAGACAACATGAGTTGTGGGAAATCAGATGTGATCTAGGAGCTTTATACCATTCGTGCCATTGAAGAGACTATAAGTCTATCCCTCACAGCCTCGTTGTCATTCCCATTAAAAATCAAAGATGGCGCTAGCGTGAATAAGGTTTATAGTGATCTTAGTTCTATTACAGTGAGGACAATGTGTTATTGTACTATGTTTAAAATACTTCTGCAGAATTCTGCAGATTTTCTCTCAAAATGAGCACAGACAATTTGAAAAAGTCATCAGTTACCGTCTGGACCTGTGTATAACTAACTTTGGGTTGGTAGCTAGCTGATGTGATCTAGCTAGTCTAAACAAACCTGCAAGAACTCACCACTGTGGAGATTGCTGTAATTCCTGTTTTGATGGTAACAGCAACTTTTCTGATTGGTGGATTTTGCTTTAGGATTGTGGTTAGTGTAGTACTTTGTACAATTAAGGCGCTTACACACTAGAGTGTACGAGAATGTTGCAAAGATATTGATTTCATTGATGGTGCGTCACAAGGACGTAGAGGATAGAGAAGTGAAAAATGTAGAAAACCAATGAGAGCTTTAGACAGGCAGGTATAATTGAGCTGTCAGAAATCCATTTTACTCTAATCCTGCTATGATTTTAAACTCACCTGGCTGTTTCTACACACTCAAAACAGATGCTTTCTTATCCCTCCAAAGCTCTGTTTCTGTTTCTGAGCTCTTTCTAGTGCATAAGTGCCCTTTGCACACTTTTTTAAACAAATTTTCATGAGGTTAAAGTTGCACTGACTTTTGGTTTCAAAAGAAGCATTTAGCACCAGAACTCATAGTTAGTCTGTCTTGAAAAGTTTATACAAATATCATAAACATCACTTTGGATGTCAAGCAAATACTCCATTTTGTGATGGAGATTTTGATTGTCATTTTTACTTTTGGAACCCTACACTTGTTTTCTATTATACTGCATCTTTTCACATGATGTGATCCACAATAACATTTATTCCGGCTTAACTTGTGGTTTTATTTCGGTATTCATAAAGCCATGTCTGGAAATAGGCCTACCAAATATTAGTCACATCAAACCCCTGATAGCATTTGACATATTTGTTTCCACAGGACTAAAATAGATGAGATCCAACAGCGGAAAGAGGAGGAGCTTAAATCCATAAACCTCCGTGTGCAGAAATTGCAGGCAGATTTAATGGCCGCCAACCAGGTGAGATCCGCTGCGGTCCACCCTGCCAAATTCCATAATATTAGAGCCCATTTGTTGTAGATATCAGTGGACGATCGATGTATAGCCTCTAAGGGATATGATGATAAACATTTGCCAACCCCTGGGAGTACAACAGGCACTGACGCCTGCCTGCAGAGATTAATGGACCTTAGACACGGCGTTTCATCCATCACTGTCATACTAAAAATGCATTGAATCTTCCTGCCTGATGGTTTTTGTGTGTGATTTCAGAATGTTGCTGAACTGAAGGAGCAGTTGCTGAGTAAACAGAAAGAGCATGAAATGGCTGTCCATGCACTTAAAGATCAGGTAGTCGTTATCTCCTCCCTCTACTGTTTTTAATTGTTCACCACACTGCCCTGCAAAGCCAAATTGCAGTAACTGCACAGTTTGTCCAAATTGAGTTAAATAGCCATATTATTTTCCAAGATGACAACTGGACACCGTTTACTGACTTCAAGATGCAACAAAGTGAGGTCATGTGACAGCAATATAGCATAGTGCTTTTTAAAATATTTAGTGTTGCATACTGTGTACTGCATTACATACTGTTTTAACAGGCAGTATACACTGCATTCTGCGCAGTAAGCTGTATACTACTATTCCATGCGGAACATAGCCAAAAACACTAATGGGAAAAATATAGAATAATAGTTGTGGGAAATGTTCATTTAGCATTTTTTATGTTCTTTAATGTTTATTCCATCACAGATGGTCATTAGCACATTTCCAGAGAATGAATCTGCTATTTACACATCTGTTGGTTCGCTGTTTACTAAGGGGCTTGTAAATGAAAGAAAGCCGACAATTAATCTGCATAAATTTACTGCAGTTTTTATGAGAATAAGTGTAACAGATTCAATTAAATTATTCTGGGTCCTAATTGTTGTATAAATTAACTATAAAAGGCTCATGTGGGTGTTGTTAGCAGTGTGGAACATAGCTAGATTTTTATAGTCCTACTTATAAGATCAAATGGGTGTCATGGTCCTGTCACTCTGTCAGTCTGGGTTTTTGTCTGACAGGATCTTGGCATTATTGTCCAATGTCTGTCATGTGTTTCGTTGTCTGTCTTTGTGTGGTTCACGGTTTCGGTTGTATTCCCTGCCGTGCACTCTTCGGTCTGTCTTGTTTCATATCTGGAGTATGGTGTCTGGGTCCTGACCTCCTGTCTGGTTCGGATTCGGTCGGTGTCGGGATCCGGACACTCATGCTCCATGTCTGTCTGCACTGTGGGTGCATCGCGCTTATGTCATCTTGGCAGCATGCACTTGCATCAATAGTTTATGTCTGTCTTGTGAACACGGGTGCGCCTCGCGTCACGCTCGCATTGCATGCCCGGGTCACAAGCTGTCTTCGTGTTGTGCTGAGGTTCAGCCCCTTCGGTCTAAGGTGTCGGGTCTGTGTGTGGCCGAACTCTCGCACAGGTGTCCTGTCTTGTTTTTGTCGCCTGTTTCATGCATTGCATGGCGTTTGCCTCGCAGTCTATGCTCAGGTTTCGTTTGGTGTGAGAATGTGTGGCATCGCTTTGTTTGGCGTTGCTACGCATTCTCATCTTTTTTGTCGGTTGGCGATGTGCACTTATGCCATGCAGGTGTTTTGTTGTCTTGTGAGAGCACGTGGCTTTGTTTTGTTTTGTCTCTCTGTCTTATGTCATACCCCGCCTCCTTGTTAGCTTATTATTAGTTAATTTGCCTCACCTGTCCCCTATTAACCCGTTTGATTTCTCTCCTTATTTTAGTCTCCTCATGTTTACTGTCCAGGGCCAGTTCGTCTTGTGTGTTTCCAATCGGTCTGTTTGTTGGTCGGTTCATGTTGGTCCTGTCTTTGATTCTCCCCACTCGGTATGGTTGGTCCTGTTTCCCTCATCCCTACCTCTACCCCAGCCTGGATTACCTTTTTCCCCTGCGGGATAGTTTATGTTTGTTTTTCCCCCTTGTGGGAGTTTGCGTTGGTTTTTGTCTTTGTTTTTTGAATTAATAAATTCCTTTATTTTTAACCTCTTGGTTCCTGAGCCTCATCGTTCCCTACATCCTGACAGTACGAACTGTCCAGGATGGACCCAGCGGAGATTTCTTTTTCAACTGGCCACCAGCTCGCAGCGCTGCTTAAGCAGCTTTATGGGCTACGGCAGGATGATAAGTCCATGTGGGGGTATGCCCTTGAATTTTTATCATTGTCCTCGGGTCTGGGATATGATCAGACCTGCTTAATTGAACTCTTTTGAGCAGGTCTAAACGAGCCCATTAGATCCATTGTCCCAGAACGAGGTGAGGATGCAGAGTTTCCCGAGGCATTCAGGCTTGCCCTTAAATGGGAGGAGAACATCACGGCCTGTGCCTCGGGGGACTTCTAATCCTCACCACAACCCAAGGGCGAGGGCACCCCCCCCCCCCCCCACACGGAAGTGGATGCCTCGGCCGAGCCCACTACTGCTGACCGCCAGGAGGCGGAGGCTGCTACAGCAGCAGTACTTCCCTCTGCCTGGAAGAGGAGGAGGAGGACGAGGGCGCCCATGCGCCCACAGTTGCTGACAGCGCCCATGTCCACAGAGGCCGTTCCCCTGCTGCTGCCAGGTCAACGAGCCAGCGCCCATGCCTGCCACAGTCAACGAGCCAGTTCCTGAAGCCGCGTCTGTCCCAGTGCCAGTGCTTGAAGCCTTGTCCGTGCCAGTGCTTGAAGCCTCGTCCGTGCCAGTGCTTGAAGCCTCGTCCGTGCCAGCGCCAGCGCTTGAAGCCTCATCCATCCCAGAGCCAGCGTCTGAAGCCTCGGCCATCCCAGTGCCAGCTTCCTCGGTCACGACGGCCGCTCCCACAGCAGTGCTCTTGGCCGCCCTGAAGAGGAGGAGGAGGAGGAGAAGGGCTCCGCGTCTGAGACCGTCAATCCGCGCGTCTGAGACGTCAATCCGCGCATCTTATGATGTGGCTTGTTGAGCGCGTTACCGCGGAGACATAGCGCGTGTGGAGGCTTTCGTGCTATTCTCTGTGGCATCCACGCACAACTCACCACACGCCCCACCGAGAGCGAACCACATTATAGTGACCACGAGGAGGTTACCCCATGTGACTCTACCCTCCCTAGCAACCAGGCCAATTTGGTTGCTTAGGAGACCTGGCTGGAGTTACTCAGCACACCCTGGATTTGACCTCCAGGGGTGGTAGTCAGCGTCTTTACTCGCTGAGCTACCCAGGCCCCCAGTAGGATGCAGTTTTTTGATTATTGGGCTATTTCAAAATATATTTTTACTTTGTCGAGTCTCTCCCATCTTAAAGGGTAAGTTCACCCACAAATAAAGATTCTGTCATAATGTACTCCCCCCTCATGTCCTTGAAAACCCTTATGATTTTGTGTAGAACACACAGGAAGAGGTTTTGCAAAATGTCCCTAGTGCTCTTTTCCATACAATTAAAAGCTCCAAAAATGACAAAACAACCATACGCCTTGTGTGCTATATTCCAAGTCACCTGAAACCTTACAAATGCTTTGTGTGAGGAACAGACTAAAACTTAAGCTGTTACTCACTGAAACTCCTCCCCACCTCTGTAGCTCTGAAATCTTGTTAGCACTTCAGCATATTCAAACTTGTTCAGTTACAGTACATGACATGTGACAACAGATGAAAGAAAGTCATTCGGTTTTAGGACTTGTGAGTAAATAATTTTAATTTTTCCTTTTATGTGAACTGAAAGCAGGTAGTATGACTCAAGTCTTTGTGCTGATAGCAAACTCTCTTTTTGCTTAAAGAGAAGTTTAAGAAGTTTCTAATTATCCAGAGAGCAGCCTGTTTAATTGAGCATTTATGAAAGATGGTGCTGAGGATCAGCCAAACAATTAAGGATTAGTGGTGCTCAGTGCAGGTTGCTGTGGGGCACACATGCTCCGCCGGAGCCTCTGAGGGAAGGGCCAGTTTTTAAACTGCTGACAGCCCTACTGCAGGTCCTGCCACCACAAATGTCTTGCACTTCCTCTATGAGGTCACAAATCTTAATTACGCAGTTGTCTCTAATGAGCAGCAAACTGATAATGACAAAACTTTGCTGAGCTGTTTTTCCATTCCTTCCTTTTTGGTGCAGAACCACTTGACCGGGTCTCTAAAAGCTGTCTTCTGTTGGCACTGTTCGTTCCACTTGGAGTTTCTAACTTGGCCTGTTTTTTTCTCTCCTCTTTTGACTTATTTTTGGACTTTCTTCTCTCTTTATCGTATCCTGGTTTTGTTTACCCCTCTGCATTATTCTTGTGTTCCTCCTGATGTATTCTTCCTGTATTAATCTTTTCCAAAACTCACCACACAATCCCACACCATACATGAACACACCTGTCTTCATTCATCCCTCATTAACCCTTTCGTTCTTTCTTTCGTTCTTTCTTTCATTTGCTCTTTCGTTGTTCTTTCATTTGTTCTTTCTTTCGTATGTTCTTTCTTTCCTTTGTTTGTTCTTTCGTATGTTCTTCTGTTTGTTTCGTTTTGTTTTTTTGTGTCTTCATTTGTTCATTCTATTATTCAATTGTCTTTCTTCCCCTGTTCCTTTTTCCATTCTCTCTCCCTCCCTCCCCCCTCTGGTGGTCTTGGGTGGTATTGGGCGGAGCTGCAGGTAGCGTGTCAGAGCGCTGTCAGTCAGGAGCAGGTGGAGGGTATGCTGAGTGAGAACGATGCTCTCAGGACAAACCTAGCAGCCCTAGAACAGGTACCTGACCCTGATTCAGTATCACGTTCTTCATCAGTACCTGAATCTTCTTCATTAATGACCATGTCTGGTTTAACACACAAGCTCTTTGTAATAAGGACTGTTAATACATACAGTATGTGCATTCCCTAGGAATTCAACCCATGACCTTGGCGTTGCTAGTGCCACTCTCTTCCTGTTAAGGAACTCATAAGCTGCTAACTAACAATACCACCTCTATCATACAGAAGGCGCCACCCTCATTGCACTCATTCATTAGCAGTTATTAACGATTGTGATAACGGAATATTGATATTTACATAAATATAAATAATTAATTTTCTATATTAATCTTGCATGAAGGGTTATATTTAGCCTCAAAACACTCGTGTACCTTATACTGATATTAGATTCTGCATTATGCTGAATTGCATTTCTCAGCTGTTGACAGCCAATATACATTCTCTTATTTTCTGATTTTGCTTATCTTTACCTTTTCTTACTTACTCATCCAATAAGCCTGAATGAAATTTTGCTTGGTTCGGTCATACACATTGTTTTTTTTTTAACAGATACAAACCGTGAAGACTCAGGAACTGAATTTGCAGAGAGAGCAAAATATGGCCCTCAACGCTGAGCTTCAGCAGAGACGAGCCGAGCAGGAGGTTTTCCTGGCGCAGAGAGATGACCTCAACTCACAGCTACAGGTCAGTTTCTGTGTGTCCATTGAGTGTAAAGACTGCATTGCAAGGCATTTACAACTTCTGTATTGTATTTTTGAGTAAAACACAATATTCAGTGAGAAATAATGTAGGATGAGATTTATTTTATTCAGGGGTATTTGATTGGATAGGAACATGTTAGGGTACTATATTATTGGTAAGTCTTCTTTTCCCCCGCCAACACGTCCTTGGTTAAATCAACAGAAAAGTCAAGTTATTTAAGTGTTAGAGAAAGTAGCCTAGACCAGGGAACCTGTAACAGTCTTTACTTTTTTTATTTGAGAATTTTTACATTTACAAATTTGCCCCATTCAATTCCATTATAAGTGTACCCTCGAGTTTTGCTTTTTTTTTTTTAAAAGAAAAGGAGGGACGAGTCGAAATGTATTTTTGTGGTAATCTATATTATGCCACAAATGGTGTTAATTAATCTTAACTTGTATTGAACCCGGAATATTCCTTGAAGAGAATCATTTGCATGAGTAAGTTAAATGTAGTGACTGATGAAATCATTTGTTCAAACTGATAAAGGCAGAAACTTTGCCTTAACAAAAAGATGGCAAAATGACTTGAACATCATGAAAGTTTTCACTGATAATCAGCAGTACCGTGTGTCCTGTTAGCTTTAACATAATTTCATTTATCAGGAAAAACCATTATCTAAAGTAAAACACAAGGCTGATGTTTCACTGGATAATGATGAGGCACTTTCAAGTGTTGCTTTGTATTAATATTTCAGTATAAGAAAGTTACACATTTTTAAGGCTGTGTGTTAATACTGTGTGTTAATATTGATGTGTTTGCATAGACTATAGACATTCTTGACACTAAGTTTTCTGTTTCTCTCTACTGCTCAGGAGTCAAACCGAGCCAATAGTCGACTATTGGAGCAACTCACAGAACTGGGTCTGGAGAAAGACAAACTACAGCAGGAGTTAGAGGAGGCCAGAAAGGTGAGGATCACACTAACACACACACACACACACCCACCCACCCAACCTTTTCCGAACTCTCAGAATTCAGTAGATGAACTGCAGCAGGAAAAATGTTGACACTGACATTTGACACACTCATCATTTGTGTCTTCGTCACCTGAGCTCCTTTAGTGAGACTGCTCAGTGTGCATCAGTTAATATTCTGATCTTTCGACCATTATAATGACTTTGTAAATTTAAAAGCCACAATCAGATTATTACACAAATGAGCTTTGGAAGATTCACCTTAGGACTTTAGATTAATGAGGCCATATTCTATACTGAAGTCTACTTATCATTTTAGTCAAGATTTCTTGCACCAAAAAGCAATTTAGTCGCAGTTTAGTTGTCATTTTCCATTTTCCCTCTGATCCTTTAAATTTAATGTGGAGTTTTTGCTAATGTCTGTAAATGTGGGTGTTAATATTTGAATGTGCTGATGGTTGTAACGTAATAACGATGTCGGATTCTAAAGTAGACATTTTTTCAGCTTAGGTTCCATAAATGATCTGCGTGAATTGGAAGTTTTGCGCTGTGAGCATTTTTTGTCTACATCGTAGACTAGTACAAATACTTTTTACTGAAAAGAAATGAAAATATATGTTTTTTTCATTTAAATATTCCTTTTAAGGACTCAACGGTTCTTAAAAAAACGTTTCTATAATAATCTTAATGTGAAGAAATAACTGAAGTCTTCTAGCTAGCTAAATCTCAACTGTGGATGAAAGTAATATTTTACAAGTCTTATGCTTGATGAATATCTTTTCATATGATCTCTGAGTTATTTTATAGTGACAAACTTGAAACTCACATTTTTATTTAAAATATACTACATTCAACTCAATCAGGATGTTCTAGATCAGGGCTATTCAACTTCATCTACAAGTGGGTCAGATGGAAATATTATTTGGGGTGTGTGGGCCAAGCTTGAATATTTTGTTAACAAAAAGCTTCTATCAGATATCATGTTTTATTACACTGGTCTCTGGAATACTCTATTCTGATTGGTCAATGGCGCCATCCAGTGGTCAGAAATTGCTCTGAAACAACCGCACACCCGGTGATTAAGACGTATCATACCGATTATCCGGGTTCTGTGAGCCGTCTCTCCTGCTTCTCGGCTCAATGTGCGATCTCTACAAGTAAGCTAATAAAATAATTTCAACTCAATTAATTAATTACATGTGCATTTATTTATTTATTTGGCAAGTAGTTTTGTAATAGGCTGAATACTGGGGAGTCAGATGGTCATTTTTATTAAGTAAACACCAACAGAAATCCGATGCTAACCGGAGGTTGATTTCAGCTGTTCAGCGATTTATTTCAAATTCTCAAATTACATAATTTCAGCGCAAATCAATGTTTCATGACCATTTATTTATTTATTTGGCAAGTAGTCTTATAATAGGCTGAATAATGTACAGTCAGCCGGTTGTTATCGCCTAAATAAACCCCTTCAGGGTGATACAAGACCCCTCCGCTTCGCGTCAGGGTCCTCATCCCCCTGTTGGGGTTTCTTGTGTGATAACAACCAGCTGACTGTACATTAGCCCTAACATAGTTGGCCCATATTATTTGTTCACTATATAAATGAAACATATGTGTTTATAACTTAAATTCTTTATCATGAAAAAAAATTTCCATCAAAAAAAAAAAAAAAAAACTAAAACTAAAATGTGCTTTCAGAATTGGTGCATAACAGAGAGAGTAAATCCGACTGATACTAAAAATGTTATTGAACAATAACAGTGAAGTTTGTTATAGATGCAATGAATTAAATTTCAAATGTTGAAATGGAATGTTTTCTTGACCAAATTAATGAATAGAACTTTTCTGTTTCTTAGAACTCATGCTTATCAATCATCGAAAATTTTTATTCTTTAATTTTCCCATTCTGTCAAAATTGAGGATAATGATTATTTGTTGTACAACCTCTGAATGAGACACTGTAAAAACATAGAGATGTGACACAATGTCTATATAGTGCAAGTTTACGTAGGAAAATAATAAAAATACAGCGCGAACAGACACAAAACATTCAGAGTGAACAGCACCTAAGACAACTTCAAATTTCAAGCATACCACCAGCTGAATAGGCCTGTTCTAGATAGTAATTCTTGAGGTTTATCTCCAGACTGTTTTTGTTCTCCTAGACTGCAGATAAGCGAAAGGTGATGCTCGATGAACTTGCCATTGAGACGGCACAGGAGAAGTCTCGACACAAAGAGGAACTGAGCGATGTGCGTCTCCAGCATGAGAAGGATGTGCTGAGCATCAGGGCACGCTACGAGAAGGAGCTCCGCGGCCTCCATGAGGAAAAGAACCGCACAGAGGAGGAGATTCGATCACAGCTACGAGATGAGAGAGTAAGGGAGTGGGTTGAAGAAAACTAAGGGTTATCGAGTCCATCATGTGGTAGAGAAGGTGGATGGATCATAGAAGAGGCTGTAGTGGTGTAGCAACTGAGATTGTCTCAGTTTGGTTCACTTTAAAGTTTGTTTTGAGCATTCACATTTAGGCCCAAATTCTTGCGAACCACTCTCAGAGTCTTAAACCAAACCAAGTGTGAAAACACCCTCAGTCACTGGACTACTACTTTAATGATTACTTACAAATGCCTTTCTTTGTTTCAGGCTCATACCAAAGAGTTGGAAGGTCTTCAGCCGTATGTGGAGGAACTGAAAGCTCAGGTTCAGTCTATGGAGGGAACAAAGGGCTGGTTTGAACGTAGACTCAAAGAAGCAGAGGTAGATTGGACAGTCTTTGTTGTTTAAAGGGATAGTTCACCCAAAAATGAAAATTCTCTCATCATTTACTCACCCTCAAGTCATCCCAGATGTGTATGACTTTCTTTCTTCTGCAGAACACAAAAAAGATTTTTAGAAAAACATCTCCATTCTGTAGGTCCGTACAATGCAAGTGAATGGTGATCAGACCTTTGTAGCTCCAAAAATCACAAAGGAAACATAAAAGTAATCCATATGACTCCAGTGTTTAAATCCAAATCTCCAGAAGCAATGTAATAGGTGTGGGTGAGAAACAGAACAGTATTTGTCATTTTTTACTCTAAATCTCCACCTTAACTTTCACTTTCAGATGTGAAAGTGTAACTAAACAGGCACCACATGTGACTTTCAGATGTAAAAGTGAAAATGGAGATTTTGAGTAAAAAAGGACTTACATTTTTATCGGTTTCTCACCCACACGTTATATTGCTTCTGAAGACATGGATTTAAACACTGTCATGAATTAATTCATAATTCAGAACTAGTTTCCTTAATGTGATTTTTGTTTTAGCTACAAAGGTCTAATCACCATTCACTTGTATTGTGAGGATCTACAGAGCTGAAATATTCTTCTAAAAATCTTTTTTTGTGTTCTGCTGAAGAATGGAAGTCATGCAATGATGAGAGAATTTTTATTTTTGCGTTAACTATTTAAGTCTAAGTACATTAGTATCTTTCTGACCACTTGATGTCAGTGTTGTTGTTTTTTGTGTGTCTGTGTTCCAGACTTTGGAGTTTTTTAGTGGCTTTAATTTTACATTTCAAACTAAAGATTGCATGAATTTTAATCTGTCACTCTCACAAGTCTGGTTGAAAAATTTTATGCTGAAGTATGACATTTGTGTGTGTGCTGAGCAGGAGACCATGGAAAAGCACAATCTGGACCATGCAGAGGAGGTCCAGCAACTACAGAGAGCACACATACTCCAGCTGGAGGTACATTTGGAGTGTATGAGTGTGCAGCAATTAAAACACATTTGGTGCATGGTGACAACAAACGAAGTTATGAGTGGTAAAGCTATATTTATCATCTTCAGTCCCTGGTGTACATCAGCACATCTTGAGGACTTGCATTTATGATGCATTTATTATTTTTATACATATTCAAGTCTTAGAAACCCTTCCACTGGAGGGCTTTATTTTAATATGTCTCACTGAATCGATGGCTGTTTGCTGGACATAATTCACACACTAATGTATAGCTGCAAAGACAACATAAAATGCCATTTGCAAGCATGTATATTTCTTTAGAGTAATGTAAACTGGTGAATTGTGCGCAATAAGACAAGGCACATTAATTAAAGATAATGTGCATTTTTTTCCGCTGTTAACATACTTATACTGTCCCAGCGTAATATGCAGAGATAACTATAAGTAAGCTATTTGTTCTTTAAGGAAGTAATAGTAAACTTTGATTTCATATTGTCTTTTAACTATTCAGAATTTTACTATCCCTCCATGGTTTAAATACTTTAGATTATACATTGATAATATTTGAGTTACATGTGCAGCCCGTGTACATTTTAATCCTGAATCTTTATCTTCAATCAATAAGGCTAAAGTTGCAGAGGTGGAGGCAGTCAATCAGCAAGTGACAGAGATGGAGAAAGAGAGAGAAGATCTCAAGAACACAATCAGCAAACTCAAACAGGTATAAGATCAGAATGGATTTATTTGTTGTGCTCTGCTGGTTTCCTTGTGGCTGTGGTGGAGCATTTGTTCCTCAGCGTGATGAGAAACCATGTGTTTTAAGACGCTAAATAAGGCAGCGCTCAGACGGAGGATATTATGGGGGTGTGATTGCTGGAGCTCACCAGTAATTTGAAATGTGACTCAAGACCGTTGCGTGACTCAACAATAGAGTAATGAGATTTTTCTGTGTGTGTGAGAGCGTGCGCACATAATCTGGACTTTGTAGCACTCACATGTGTTGCCAGCAGCTCATTGGGGATGTAGCATTTTTAGAACAACAAAATTGGTGTTTCATGGTCTAGTCCAACAATTACAGAATTTATTAAAACTGAGCTTTCTTTTAATTTTATGTTTTTGTTTGTTTGTGTGATTTTTATTTGTTACATAATGGATATTATTGTATAATAAAACTGAGAAGAAAACTGTTGTACAAAACATTATTTTGTAAAAACTAAAATTACTAGTGATGCACAAAATTAGTGTGCCGATACAATATCCTATTATTTAGAACAATATCTGCTCCTACCGATACCGAGAGTACGGTGGTTCTGCTTTTTATGCTGCCTTGTTTCTAATCATGAATTATTAATTATACAACTTTAATTAAGAAATATTATTAATAACTTTATTTTATTTTTTTATCATCAGAATGGTCTTGTGATTTATAGTCCGAAGTGACTTATTTACATAATTTATAGCTAATTAATGTTGGTCGGTAAAACACAAAGAACATCAAAACAAATATGCTTACAAATGAGCATATGAAAAGATATTTTGCACCAAAATTCAAGTACAACCAGTTTAAATATTCAGTCCCATCAAAACATGGTCTAACAAACTCTAGACTGCTGTCAAACGCAACTCCTCACATTCCCAAAAAATGAAGTTTCATTACACTTGTAGTAACAACACTCAGATAATAAATGCATAACAAAGAGTGTAGGAAATATCCATAGACAGTCGCTAATGTTAATGAATGGAATACAACAGGCATATTGTTTTACTCGCAGATCAAAAGCTGTTTATTTGTTTGCAGCATAGAGTTACATGCATTATAAACAGATGTGGCGTATTTGTCAAATTTTTTTATTAAACATAAACGGAATATGAAAAACTGTTAATCATGATTACATAAGGCAAATGCTTCCGATTAAAACGAGGCCAAATACCGCAGGATACAATGCGGGGTTCCTGAAGTAATCTTATTTTTTTTTTAAATTTTTATTATTTTTTTTTCTCCCCTTTTTCTCCCCAATTTGTAATGCCCAATTCCCAATGCACTCTTAAGTCCTCGTGGTGGCGTAGTGACTCGCCTCAATCCAGGTGGCGAAGGACGAATCTCACGTCTGAGACCGTCAACCCGCGCATTTTATCACGTGGCTTGTTGAGCGTGTTACTGCGGAGACATAGCACGTGTGGAGGCTTCACACCATCCACCGCGGCATCCATGCACAACTCACCACGCGCCCCACCAAGAGCGAACCACATTATAGCGACCACAAGGAGGTTACCCCATGTGACTCTACCCTCCCTAGCAACCGGGCCAATTTGGTTGCTTAGGAGACCTGGCTGGAGTCACTCAGCACACCCTGGGATTCGAACTCGCGAACTCCAGGGATGGTAGTCAGCATCTTTACTCGCTGAGCTACCCAGGCCCCCGATTCTGAAGTAAGCGTCGTGTAGTGCGTATTGAGATTCTGCTGAGCAGCTGAATGAAAGTTGAGATGCTGCTTCCTATTGCTAGCCCCTTGCTACCTCTGTCAGTGCGACATCAACCCCATTTACACCTGGTATTAAGATCTCCGATCACATGTGTTCAGGTGAGACACATCGCTGTTTACACCTGGTCGCGTAAATGCGTCTCCTCTGAGCACTTGTGTTCAGATTTTGAGGGTAGGGTCTCTGATTTCATGACGATATACATCAATCATTATGTCACTGTGTTACTGTATCATATAAATGGGCAACAAAATCATAAAAGATAAAGAAAGCCCAATAAAATCAGGCGCACTGTTTCTCCCTGTTGCTGCTAAAATTTAGCAAACGCAACATTTCGAGCAAAATTATCCATTAGTGGATTTTCTGTATTAACCTGAGCTTCAGATGTATTTGCTTTTTGAAATTTTCCATTCAGATGGTTATTTACTTGTTAAGCCACATGCAACCGGCAAAATTTTAACTTGTTTTTAGCTGTGCAGTTGAGTGACAGATGAGGGTGCCGCTTCACTGCTGTCCAGGACCAGTTCAGGACAGATTAGCGTTTACACATCAAATGCAATATGGTCAGATGCATTTTTGACTCCCTTGGTTGTTTTTTTGTGTTTTTTTTTATTTTTTATTATTGTTCAAATAATTGTAGGCTAATTGCCTGACACGTTTACCCGCTCCCTTTTGAATGACAGGAAATAATCGTGCCTGATCATCAGATGTTTTTAAACAATCAGCCCATGTCCAGTAGCACAAATAATTACTTGTATCATCCATACTGATGACTGGGCAATATGTCAGTGCATCACTAATTTTGTAATCTAAAATAAAATAATACACAGTAAATGTAAATCTAAAATTAAACAAAACATGAAAAAGTGGTTGAAAAAAAATAGGAAAGCTCTCTTTACACGATGGTCGAATTGTTTGACCTGTTTGTCTGTAGGAGACATCCAGCCTCGTGATGGCGATTATGGCATGTGACAAATTAAACCAGTGATTGCGCTAAAAATTTCTTTAGTTTTAATTTAAATTTAAATTGAAGTTAGTAAATATATATGCTACCTGAAATTTAAAGTAATTTTGAAAGTGGCATGAAAATAAAGGCCTATTTAAAAACACAAAACTATAATAATCTATTTGTATTTATTCCAGGAGATTAAAGACACAGTGGATGGCCAGAGAATCTTGGAGAAGAAAGGCAGTTCGGCAGTAAGTAGCCCCCACAGTCTCTCACAGCCAGGAGAAAGAGATAAGTCAGGGCTTTCATTTCTTTCCATTTCCAAGAAAGTGAATTAAAGGAGACCAAAGCGATGACCAGCACACCTGAAACCAGACCTTTCATTGATGAGGGTCAATCAGCTTTCATTAACGCTCTTTCCCCTAGCCTTGTCACTGATGGAATATCATTTGACAGCAAATACATTTTGCGTGTTTTAAAATTAAGTTTTTGCTGTATGTTTTTTTTTTTCCTTGGCACTGTTTACCAGTCAGGCATATCCCTCTTTTCTTTCACTTCTGCAGCTGAAAGACTTGAAGAGGCAACTTCATCTGGAGAGAAAGAGAGCTGATAAACTTCAGGAGCGCCTGCAGGAGATTCTAACAAACACTAAGACCAGGACAGGTGAACGACTCCTTATAATTTTAAACATGGCCCATCCATCCCTGAATAAAGCAGTTGTAAGTTAAGAACAGGGAATAAGGCCATTAAAAGTGGTTAACCACCCTGATTCAGGTGTTCAGGTGATTTAAATGTTATAAGTTCTGCAGTGGCTTTTACATTGCACATGGGCGGCATGAAATATTTAAAGCAGGTATGTAATTATGTGGAGCTATGCATAAATAAGGCAGCAGATGAAGACTTCAATGCCCCCATTGCAGAGTGCTACAAATGAGACAAAACCAACGCATGTTTTTACTACCTAAAGTGAATGGTAATGGACACGCCTGCTTTTTTTATTCCTAGGGATGCCTAGGCGATGTTGAGAAGTTCACTGGCAATAAATCGTAAATCGTTTTTGAAGTTTCCAAGAAGGCAAATTACAGTCAAAGTTTTTTATTATTATTCTTTTTTTTAATATACCTCCAAAATCCAAAAGGTTTGCCATCATAAAGTTGTGGAAATAGGTATTATAATTTTAAGGCATTATTTCAATGCATGTGATATCACCTGTTTTGGGGTGTTATAACGTAGAAATAACATGCATGTGGGTTCCTGTATCACGCTAGCAATGGCAAGATCATGTGTTCGATTCCCAGGGAACACTCAAAACTGATAAAAATGTATTAATTAAATGCACTAAGTTGCTTTGGATAAAAACATTTGCCAAATGCGTAAATGTAAACATGGAGATGCCTAGGTCAGTTTCATTGTCTCACAGATTTTGTGCTTTCTTTGAAGTAAAGCCAACATCCTGTTTTAATGTATATCGAGAGACCATTCAGCACATAAATTATAGATGCATACATTTAGTCTTAGCATTACTAAAAATTATTTTGCCATAATTTATATTATATAATACCATGAATGCTTGATTTTGTTTGGTTGACAGATGTTCTAAGGTTTGAATTATTTTCCAGTAATCGCATGGCTATGAAGTAGTTACAGGTCTTAACTGCATTACAGTTCCATATCACTTCGCCAAATTATTTCACTTATTTCATAGAGCCGTTCAGGCTACCACAGCAAGATAACCAACTAAAACAAAGACATTGGTTAAGTACATTGGATAAGAATGACAAACAGTGTCTGTAATATCCTAAATTAATTTCAATTTTAGCCGAAAAGCGCCCTTGCGCTCCTCTCTCTCTTTCACTCCCGTCTCACCCACACCAACACTCACACACTCACACACTCTGACACACATATTGTACATACGTGCACACATACACACAAACTTACACACACATAGAGACTTGTGTCACGACCAACAAACAGAGCCTTGATGTCAATGCACCCTTGATCAATACAACAGTTTCTTTATTATCCGAAATAATTTTTAATATCTGTGGAAAGCACCCCCATGGGGACCCGGGGTAGAATAGGTCCCTAGCACCCCCTTGCTGTTCGTAAAGGCGACGAATGGGGCAACTTGTTGGCCATAAGTTGCGACCTGTGTCTGTGGAGGAAGAGGTCCTGGCATTTGAGGAATGCGGATAGTTGCGACTTCCCCAGGTCCAACACAGTGCTTTGACTGTAACTTTGTATAGACAGGCAGTTGGAAGTACCCAATCCAGTCAAAAGGCTAGTGATGATGTGCCCTGTGTAGTTATTGGCAATTAAATTGGCCATAATGTCTCTCTTCCCTGAAGGCGGTGGCGTAGGGTCAATTGAGCAATTTGAACTTTCAGTTCTTGTAAGAGTATACCATCCTTGTATCCTTGGTGCAATTTCAAATTTGAGAAATCCCTTGCCTCTGTAATATTACCGGCCAAGCACACAGTTGAGTGCCAGACAGATGTGACCTGGTTAACAAAAGACAAACCACAACTAATCAGTAATAAAAACTCTACTTCATCAAAAAGAAGATGCAAAGCACCCAAACTTCAGCAAGTCAAATACAAATCGAAACCAGTGAAGACCAAAGTTCAATAGCGGATCATTCTCTGACTTCAAAAGGAAAGAAGACACAACACAGTGCAAGAGCACAGCAACAAAAGGTTAGTCAGGAGAACAGATCACAGAAAGCTGACCCTATAAAAGACATAGACATGGCGGAGACCATAGACCCCTGCAGTAGGAGTCCCTCTCCTAAGAATAGGATTAGAGGTCAAGTACTGATCCTATCAATTGTATCTATATCTCAGAAAAAGTTAGTAAGTTTTAATGCATATGGACCAAATATACAAAATCCTTGTGGTGGAGTAACCATCTTAGTTCGACATGATATAATTCACAGTCAGATCACATTAGACACTAATCTACAGGCAATAGCGCTTCGGTTAACTCTTCATAAGGCCATTACTCTGTGTTCTATTTATATACATCCAGATGATTCTGTGACACTCCAAGATCTAAACAAGCTTGTTGACCAACTATCAACCCCTACATACTTATAGGAGATTTTAATGGTCACAGCCCATTATGCGGAAGAAACTGCACTAATGCAAAGGGTAAAAAACTTGAAGATTGCTCAGTGTCTCCTCAGTGATGGCTCAAACACTTACTTGCACCCAGGACATGGAACATTCATTACCTCTACAAGATCAGATATCCAAAATAAAACCCCAAAATGGCAACCTAAAAAAGCCAACTGGTACCTTTTTCAGACCCAGTGTTATGATAAATTTAATATAGTGCTTCAAGACTGCCAAGACATAGTAAGAAGTTTCACTGATATATCGAAATGGCAAATGAAACTGTCCCTAAGACATCATCAAAGCCAAGTCACAGGACTAACCCATGGTTTGACGATAACTGTAAAAATGCCATTAAAGCTCAGAAAAAAGCAGAGAGGACCTTCAACAAACACCCAACAAAAGAAAGTCTAGTAAGACTAAAAATATGTCGATCATAAGCACATAAAATTATTAATGTTTCAAAGAGACAGAGCTGGAGAAAATGTGTATCTAGTCTGCAAACACACCACCCAAAAAAATCTGGGACCTAATCCGATGAAAAACAAAGGAGAGGAGCCTCAAATACGACATCGACATCAGGGTACCCTCTTAACTACGAATCAAGAAATAACCAATATATTAGCGAAGTCATTTGAAAAGAACTCCTCATTAGAAAACTGTCGACCTGAATTCAATAAAATACGAATACAGCAGAAGCAGAATCCCCTGAATTTCCACTCTAATAATACAGAACCAAATAATCAACACTTTGTCATGGAGGAACTCTCAAGTGCTCTCAAACGCTCTCATAATACTGAAGTTGGACCAGACAGAATCCATTACGAGTTTCTGAAGCATTTGCTGCCCCACACAGTGTTATTACTCCATCTGAAAAAGTTTTATATCATTTGGAGAACAGGAAATATTCCACTATCCTGGCAAGAAGCAATAATTATTTCCATCCCCAAACCAGGCAAGGACCACTCTGATGCAAACAACTACCGCCCAATAGCTTTGACTAGCTGTTTCTGCAAAACCATGGAGAGAATGGTCAACAACCGTCTGGTGTGGATACTGGAATCAGGGTATAAGATCAGTGATTATCAGTGTGGCTTTAGATGGGGAAAAAGCACCTTAGATCATCTCATCAGATTGGAATAATTTGTTCGTGACAGCTTTATTAAGAAAGAACACATGGTAGCTTATGTTACCACCTGGAGCTATGGTATTCTCAAAGTTCTACATGAAATTGGGCTCAGAGGTAACCTACCCAATTTTAGCTCCAACTCCTGACTAATAGACGTTTTCTTGTCCTAATAGGAACTACCTTATCAAACCTGCACGTACAAGAGCTAGAGGTTCCACAAGGAAGCATTCTCTCAGTCACCCTTTTCAGTATCAAAATCAGTAGCATAATTAAGGTTATAGATCCACATATCTTTCGAAGTCTATATGTTGATGACCTATGCAGTGGCTACAGAGGGAAACATTTTAATGTAATTGAGCGACAGCTACAGCTATGAATAAATAAGATAAACGACTGGTCAGTTAAAAACGGATTTATATTTTCCAAAACATCTGCCTTCTCCGGTCCCTACATCTTGACACAGAGCTGCATATGGAGGGAGAACCCATCAAGATAGTTAAAGAACTTAAATTCCTAGGTCTTGTGTGTGACAATAAACTTACTTTTATCCCACACATGAAAGCCTTGAGGAAAGGATTTTTTAAAACAATGGATATTTTAAAAGTTCTGGCAAAACCAAAATGTGGTGCGGATTCCACTCTTCTCTTACAACTCTATAGAGTACTAGTTAGATCCCGACTGGATTACAGGAGCATCGTGTATGACCTGGCAAGAAAGTCTTACGCACAGATACTAGATACGATGCATCATCAGGGAACACGTCTGGCGTTAGGAGCTTTCAGGACCACCCCTGTTCAAAGTCTCTATACAGAAGCCGGGGAACCCTCTCTACAGAACAGTTGTCTGATCTGGCCCTACAGTATGCGGTTAAACTCGAGGCAAACCAAAACAACCCAGCCTACTTAACAGTATTCCAACCGGTATGTCTTTATTTATATGAAGCTAGACCTAAGTATATCAGACCTTTTGGGATTTGGATGAAACCATATTTAGAGAATCTGAATACCAATCTTGACAATTTAAGACAGTTTTATTGTTCCCCAAATCCTCCCTGGGCTCTGAAAAAAACCAACCATTATCTTGACTTTGACTCAACATAAAAAGACAGAAACACATCCAAATGAATACCAGTAGCAATTCTTATAGTTAAGGTGCAGTCTCCCACTTCATGGAACCGTATTCACAGACGAATCAAAAACAGATAACAGCATATCGGCAGCAGCAGTGATAGGAGATCAGCACTACGGCATTCGAATCCTGGGTCAAAGCCCATCTTTAAAGCTGAGGCTCAAACACTGCTCCTAGCCCTGGAAAATATAGAGAAGGGTCAAGAACGGAATTTCTTAATTGCCACAGACTCCAAGTCTTGCCTCCAAGCACTTAAATCCATAAAGACTGATCACCCCATAATTGTAAACATTTAACCAAAGTAGCTGTGTTACAGAAGAAAAACTTGAATATCCTCTTCTGTTGGGTCCCGGGACATATTGGTCTGGCTGGCAATGAAAGAGCGGACACAGGCACTAAGGAAGTCCTCAACCTGGTAATCTCTGAATGTCAAATGCCACCCTCCGAACTTAGATCATTAATAAACACATATATCTCTAACAAGTGGCAGACGGAATGGGATGAATGCAACAATAATAACCTATATGAAATAAACCCCAGTATAAGAAGATTCTCTTCAAACTTCAAGTCTAGGCATGATCAAGTCATGTTCACTAGGTGCCGTCTGGGTCATTCAAGTCTCACGCACGGGTTTTTGCTGATTGGTGAATATCCTCCATTATGCCTTCCCTGTCAAACCCATTTGACTATCAAACACATCCTACTGAACTGTAACACCTTTGAAACTATCAGAAAGTAATTTTATTCAGAGAAATACTTAAGGGAAATATTTAGAAAGGTATCACCTGAACGTATTTTAGAATTTTTGTCTTGTATTAATCTCAAATATTTTTCATAGCTTTGCAAATTGTACATATTTATTGTTTATCCTGTGCTTGCCATGTGAATAACCTTGTTGCTGACATAGTGTTAAATGTTAATAAACAAACAAACTGTGGAAAGCGCCCTTGCGCTTCCCCTCTCACTCGCTCTCACACATGGACACACACACACACACACATACACAAACACACATACACAGGAGCAACAAACAGAGCCTTCATGTCAGAGCACACCTGCGGCTCACTGGGGTTGTAAATAGTTGTTTAGCAATGGAAAAGCTTTAAACAAAAGTGATGACACAACCACGTTCCTGTTGAGAAGTATACTTAAACTTACATCTTGGCAATTTGAAGCAATGTAACTCCCGCCGAGAGCCGTGGTAAACACAGGTAATTCCACACACGCAATCTCTGTTTCGCTCGCTCGCTTGCTCACACATGCACATGCACACACACTAGCTTGTTATTCCAGTAAGTGCTTAACAGAAGCGCAAGTCTAAAGTGACGTTTTTGAACTAGCAAAGAGAGCTTGGGCTGTACCAAAACAACACGCTGAATTCGTGGCGGAAGATAGTTGTTCCACTCACGAGCGTTTTAAGGACAAAAACCAGAAAATGTCTTGAGATAAAAACCTGAACGTTATCTTAAGGTGTGGTAACCGTGGTATAAGTGTAATAATTGACTCCAGCCTATTGAATTATTGAAAAATAATGCATATCTGAGGTGTAACAGCCGCAACTTGAAGTGACCTCGGGGTATGCATTATTTTTCAATACTTCAACGTTCTGTCATCAATTATTCCTATTATATTATATTAAATTGTATTGTATTGTACTTGCCTTTTTGGCTTGCGTCATCTCTTATTTTTCCCTCCTCACCAATCAGCTGGCTTTTCTCTTTTATGTTACACCCACTTTGACTTTTCACAATCTAGTCTAATCAAGTCTTGCCCTGTTTTTTTTTCTTGTTGAATATCCTGTTTCATTTGGAAATATGTCAGATTACGTAAGTAAAATGGGTTGTGAATGCCATTTCATGTTGACTTTTGGTTGTTTTTATACGACTTTATCCGTTAAGTGAGAAAAGCCGGAGCTTTATAAAATTCCTAATTTAAATTAAGATATAAACAGTTTTATACTCTGTGATTTGTAAGATAATTCCACCGATCTCGCTCTTGCTAGATGTAGCGCAACAAATTACAACAGAGTGCAGGTGTCTTGAGATGTGTTTTTAAAAGTTGAAGTTCTTTTTAACTTGGCACAGCATCTAAAAAACAGCGCTCCTGTGCGAGACACTAGAAAAAAACACTGCAAAATGCTCAAACATCTGTCTAGTGCATGTTTACTCAGAAATGTGTTTGGTGCCTTCTGGAATCCAGTTTTTTTTCAATTTCAACTTTTTGATCATGTATAATATTGCAACATGAAGTTCCAGTGGCAAAGCACTGATTCAAAATCAACAAATAATATCAACTTATCACATAATACTAACTTAAAAGAAACTTCTTGGGTACATTGGGTCTTTGTGCCTTAAAAAACTTTAACTCCTGTGGGTACGAACCCAACACACTGTGAGGAGGCAAAGGTGCGGCTGTAAATATTTAATGGAGGCCCCGCCCTAAAAATGCGCTACCGATCCATGCATACGTGCATTTGCTCTGTAGATTGTTGGCGATGCCAGGGCCATCCTCTTTTGGACCATTCATAATTTAAATGACTCTAAATGTTTAATGGTTTCTCTACAGAATGTTTAGAATCAGACATTTTAAAGTAGGAAGGTTTATCTATGTCAAGTGTCCAGAGGGGTTGGAAAGCACACACACACACACACACACACACATACACTCACAAAGAGAGCTGCACCATGTGTTTTTTCAGAAAGTCGTTCATTGGCCCAACCTGTGAGAAGAGACAGACAACAATTTTGTACAATATATTTAGATTTCCGTAATGACTTCTATTCAGTATCATGTTCTTTCTTTAAAAAACAACATTTACTTAGGCAGCATTACTTTTACTATTCACACTTAGGTTAAGGGATTTCAACAAATTGCTAACCCAACAAACGTGACTTTTGCACTCGTCCCACACTGTTGCGCTATGGACATGAATGACACCTAAAATCTTATGGTTTGTTGAGGAGATGTGCTGGTACTTTTGTACTTGTCTCCACTACTTTAAGAATTTTGTTGTTAAAATGCTCCTCTCCTGTATATTTGCAGGTCTGGAGGAGCTGGTGTTGTCAGAGATCAGTTCCCCGAGCCGTACGCAGCAGACGGGTGACAGCAGCAGCATTTCTTCCTTCAGCTACAGGGAGATCATGAAAGATGGGGCATCAGCTCCCAGCACCAATAAGGTAGAGCCGTCTACTAGGGCTCATGTAAAATACACTAAGGCACTCGCTGCAGTTGACATTTCCTTTTATCATTCTTCCAGAGCTGCACTGCATTTATGTCCTCCAGAAGCTATTAATACACTCCTGAACAGTGTAAATTCCATAAATACACTGTGCCTGTGAATAAACAAGGGAGCAAAGATAGAATATTTGTTGTGGCATGCTAGGAGAATCTTGAAGGACAGGTGTGTAGGTTAGTGCAGGAAAGCGATTTTTCTTAAAACAGAAATTTCGCAACATGTTCTGTCCTTTGAGATGTGTACATTTGACAAATTATTGGTACTGGCTAAGGCAAGAATCACTATTACTATTGCTCATGTTTTTGGATTTGGGATTTGAACAAACCCATAACCGTAAGTAGTAGACTTCGGTGCGTTAAGCTGCATTCACATTGTCTGCGACCTGCAGCCACAAAGCGACAGGAGAACATTAATTTTCAATGAGAGCTGGCAACATGAGCGAAAGTGACCAGAAAAAAGCAATTCAGAAATGTTTAACTTTATGCTAATGCAGAGCAATATCGCACAGGAGCAACAAACAGAAGTAAAGCTCACATCATCCTTCTCCTGTGAGATACTGAAGTCGAGTGCAGGCAAGATGGAGAAGATCATGTTTTCATTGATTTCACTGTTGTATTTACAGTAATTCATTTGTAACCACATACAAGAGTATAGTAAAAAAATAGTTAATCTTGTTAATGATATAATGCATTGAGCACTGCTGCAGTTTATATGAAACCACTTTTCCCTCAATGCTAATTTATAGCAGAATGTAAACTGACTCGTCAGTTTGGATGATGTACCAGAAATTGTTGCCATTTTGAGTCTGTTTCATACATTGATAGATTGTGAATCTTGTTCATGATATAATGCATTGAGCACTGTTGTAGTTTATTTAAAAACACTCTCCCCTACAACATGTTCATTTTTAGAGGCAAAACAACTGATTCCTTGTCAAATAAGAATGATATCGTACTTTTACCAGCAATACAGCTCATACAAGATTTTCTTAAAGTTGCACTTAGTAATTTTTTCCCCATTCTAAAAGATTTACTCAAAGAAATGAATTGTAATTTTTAAACATATGTATAAAATCATGAGCACTCACATGAGATAAGGACTCTATTCATATCAGTAACCTTATAAAAGCTGTTTTATACAATATGGGGCGTGGGCGCCCTCATGGGGGCTGCCATTTTAGAATAACATGACCAGCTGAATACTATTTGCTTAATCTCACTAACCGTCTTGTTATTGGACACTTCTCTTGGATTAAATTAATCATAGCTGATTGTGAATAGTGAATTTTTATAATGGCATCTGTAACTGAAAACTATTGATTTTGAATGATGCTGCATCCACACCATTAGGTGTCACTGTAAGTCCAAAATGACACGAGCAAAAAGTTACTGGGTGCACCTTTAAGCTATGGACAGTTGTGGAGCTGACCAATAAAGTTATAGCAATCAGCAGTTGGAATAACTACTAGCGACACTGAGTACCGAGACTAGCGACATCCAACGACAAAGTCGCTGACAATGTGAACGGGGCTTAACTCATCCCACACCGTTTGTGCTACGGACATGAATGATACCACAAGTCATGCGACTTGTTGAGGAGAGGTATGCTATTTCTTTTTAAAGCGATTGGACTTTTTACATGGCGGATGACCCATGCCATATCTAGAGACCAGAATATCATAGTCAAGTTGGGCTGACCTAGCAATCACCCAGAACACACTAGCAATCACAGATCAACGCTCTAAAAACCACTTCGAACATCTAGCAACCACATAGCAATGACCTGGCAACCCACCACAACACCTTAGTAACAAGGTGGCAAGTACCGATCTTCTGCTTTCTCTACCACTTTCTGAAAATGTTAAAATCTAATTGACATTCAAATGAATTTGTCAAAGCACAACATTGTTAAGGCTCCTGTTGAATTGTTATGGAGCCAAACAACGGGATGCAAAATGTTACTTGGGGACCATTATTTTCGCTTATCACTTCATGAAACAGAAACAGAAAATGGTAAAAAGCACATTGTAACTTACTGAATAGAAATGTGATTAAAACAAGCCCAAACTAAACATTACACTGTGCATAGATCTTGAAATAATCTTCACAGAGTGACGTGATTTGGCTAAAGATATTAGGGCTATGTTCACACAGGCAGACGAAATCAGATCTTTTAGTGTATCTGACTCAAATCCGCTTAGGTTTGTGTAGTCTAAACAGGACAACAACACCTAAAATCCTATTTTAACAAGCCTGATCCAAACCACATTTGTAGGTGGTTTGGAATCCGATTAAAATCAGTCTGAACAGTCAGATCAGATTTCATGTTTTGTTTTTTTTGTCATTTGTTGTGCACGATGGGTTGTTACATCAGGTGTTGCGACTGTTGTGCACGATGGGTTGTTACATCAGGTGTTGCAACGATTTATTCCAACCGTTATAAATTTTGCTTTCATGTGGCACTTCGAAGGGAAAACATGATGGCAATAACGCAGGATCGTTCTAAACTGAAATTTCAATACAAATGACCGTTTTATTACACCTTTCAGCTCTCCTAAATCAAATCAGCATACATCTGTAATATAGGCACATTTCTGGTTCATGTTACATCTGGCATACCTTAAATGGCAGCAGTTCTGGGTTAAAAGGTTAAATATTAGAACTGAAAAAAATTATTGGTATCTTGCCAGAAATTCCATATAGATGCGTCCTTAAAACGAAGTAATTGTAAGACACATTGTTGTTTTTAAGGAGAACTATACTCATCCTTCAGTAAGAGAAGCTCATTTATTAAGCCAGACGGAAAATGAGACTCATGGTAATGGAGAGCATACACACACAGGGGACGGTTGAGATGGTCTCTGGGATGAGCTGACCTTCATTTGATTGGATCTTCTCCAGCTCTGTAATGAATATTGCTGTCATTACATTTTCATTGTATTTATTCGAGTTATGCATTCTGACATGTAACTTGGTTTCCCTTAGTTATGTTCCCCTATGTTTTTATGTCATCTGTGCAGATGCAAGTTGTAATATGTATTTAAACATAATAAATGGAAACTTAAAATGTATTAAACTTTTCTTCAGTAATTTTGTTGTTGAGAATAACACTGCACCAGCAGCATAAATTAGAATGGAAATTCTGGTTAAGATATTTTGTAGATGTTTGAACAAGATTATATTTTTCTCTTTGCACAGTCCAATACCAGTAGTCCTCAGTCTCAGTCTCAGCGACCTGCTGACCTTTCTGACGATGAGGTCAGCGAGCTCTTCCAAAGACTCGCAGAGGTCCAACAGGAGAAGTGGATGCTGGAGGAGAAGGTATGATGTTGGAGAAGGTTAACAAGTCATAACAATCTCTTGTTACTAAGAAAAGTTACATCTGGTGGACATGCTTCGGTTTGCAGTGCATATACTGCAGCAAGCATTCACCCGAACATTTCCTCTGTGTGCACCACAGGGGGTTGTAAGTGCTGAATTGTGTCTTTGAATCATGAAATATGCATGCAGGTATTGATTTTTTCACCTTTTAATCGATCCGTCTTGTTCAGTAACTATTGGAATGGAAATATGTAGTTAGTGCATTGACAAGTTACATCACTCTTTCTGCGTTAAAAGTGACGTGATACTGTAAGCCCAAACATACCAATGCCAGTCACAATACATGGATTTCTAACACAATATGCCTTGGAGGAAAATTCTGGGTTTTACTGAACAAAAGATTGAATATGATGTTGCACTTTCAGAGTGTGTAACCCAAACTCTGCTTATTAAGCTGTCATAGAAGAGTATTTTAGCATCTAAAAAATGGTACACTTCAACTTTAAAACAAGCGTTTAAAAATGAACAGGTTTGGACACCGTCAACCACACATCATTGTTGAGTCTGTTGGCAGTGAGCACATTGTTCACACCTGTGACTTTCCGTATCAAGTTCATTGCACTTTTGTATCGTTGTGGCGTGTGGCAGAGTTTACCGCCGATCTTATCTGTGTGTTCTGTGTTCAGGTGAAACACTTGGAGGTCAGCTGCGCATCAATGGCCGATGATATCTGTAAAAAGAGCGCCATTATTGAGACATACGTCATGGACAGCAGGAGGGGTAAGCGACTCTCTCTCTTATTGTTCTTGGCCACGGGAGTACTCGCTGTCTCAAAACAAACAACATAAATGTTTACAGATCAGGTCAGCTGATAGCTGCATCCGTTCTCACAGGAAAACTGACAGCTGCAAAAGCATAAAATGTGTCATGAAAAATGGGTCATATTTCACCAAGGTTTGGGCTGTATGCAAGATCTGTATTCACGATATTATAAAGAAAATAAAACGGAACTCAATTTTAGGTTCAAGGTGAACATGTTTTTGTATTATTTTATGATTTAATTACTTTCATCTTTGTTTCTTAAACATAAAGATTAATAGGGCTGGGAATTGCCACAGACCTCCCAATTCAATATTACAATGATATTTACTTGCTGGTTCAATATGTATTGCGATTTTAAAGTATTGCGATTCTGTAAGTTGTGATTTGATGTTTTGATATATTTTGTGTTTTTTTTTTTTTTTTTTTTTTTAGAAAGAAATGTCTTTTAAAGAACAGTTGTGTTTGAAATTACAATTGTTTCACTCTGTAATACAGAATTTGCAGGAAAAAGATAGAGATATGCAAAACTACCAATTTAAAACTACCAAGTCAGTGCATTGTCTGAGCTATTAGGCTATGTTCAGACTGCAGGCAAATCTGATTTTTTCTCAGATCAGATCTTTTCAGGCAGACTGTCCGCAGTCCAGATTTTATTTTATTAAATTTTTGGGATTTTTTCCCCTTTTTTTCTCCCAATTTGGAATGCCCAATTCCCAATGTGCTTTTTAAGTCCTCTTGGTCGCGTAGTGATTCGCCTTAGTCTGGGTGGCGGAGGACGAATCCCAGTTGCCTCCGCGTCTGAGATCGTCAACCCGCGCATCTTATCACATGGCTTGTTGAGCGCGTTGCCACGGAGACATAGTGCGTGTGGAGGCTTCACGCCATCCACCGCGGCAACCACGCCCAACTCACCACGCGCCCCACCGAGAACGAACCACATTATAGCGATCACGAGGAGGTTACCCCATGTGACTCTAACCTCCCTAGCAACCGGGCCAATTTGGTTGCTTAGGAGACCTGGCTGGAGTCACTCGGCACGCCCTGGGATTCGAACTAGCAAACTCCAGGGGTGGTAGCCAGCGTCTTTATCACTGAGCTACCCAGGCCCCCCCGACTGT
Organism: Myxocyprinus asiaticus; assembly: GCF_019703515.2. Classification (NCBI taxonomy): domain Eukaryota; kingdom Metazoa; phylum Chordata; class Actinopteri; order Cypriniformes; family Catostomidae; genus Myxocyprinus; species Myxocyprinus asiaticus. The sequence goes on along the minus strand of NC_059376.1, from coordinate 37,892,044 downwards.
CCGCACTATTAATTGCAAGTGATCAAATCAGATTTGCGCGTTCAGACATAACCAACCTATCTGCATGGGTTGCTTTGGTAACGACGTAGGCGTACCCACGTGACGATGCTTTCAAAACAGATGCGGGAAAATTGGAGGTGCATCATCTCGCTCTCCAAATAAGCGCCCTGTCCAGTCGCAGTGCAGAACTCCTCCGTCGCACAAGAAAAACTCAGCGACGGAGGAGACTGGTAAATATTGTGATGTTCCGTGCTGCAGTCACGGCCGGCTTATGAATACTTCCGGCATTTCCGTCACCGATTTTTGACGTCATCATTGTGTGTCACGTTAAGAGTGACTTAAAAGACCATTTGAAATCCGATTTGAGCAGCCAGAGCGTCCGGACTGAGACGCATCTGAAAAAAATCAGATTTAAATCACATTTGAAACCACCTCCCGATGTGGTTTGAATCAGATTCTGAAAAATCAGATTTAATGTGGTTTTTTGCTGTCCAGACTATCAAAACTCATCTGGATACAGTCTGGATATGCAAAAAATCAGATTTTTAGTGGCAGTCTGAACGTAGCCTTAGTTGACTAGTCAGTGTTAAGGAACCCATGTATAGTTAGGCTGCATTATGTCCATGTTACCCAATTAGATGTGATGTGCACAGCCATTTAACAGGAAAAACATGTTCAAGTGGAACTCTGCACAAATCTAGTTTCGTATATTTACCTATCAATCTTTGTATTAGCATTAAGCTAAACGTGTAATTTTTTTAATTAAATAAAAAATAGATTTATCATCAGGACGACTATTTTCTCAAGAATCTTTTTTTACCCCACCCCTAAAGATTAGTATATATAAGTGAACCTACTGAGTTGCGTTCACAATGCATGTTAAGCATGAACTGCTCTGTGGAAATAAAGCAAACTAAACTCGGAGCACATCCTGATGGTTTTAGGTCATATGCAGCATTCTCATAGACGACGCTATTCTTGCAAACTGAGTTCAGACGACTGAAACAGAGAAGAGTGAGAACTCTATGCATGCGCATGTTCCGTGAGACGTGGCAGAGCATAGACCTCTGAACACACAGCGAATCAGACATTCTTCAAAATTTAATAAAGTGTGTTTCTTTAACTGAGCGTCTTTGTGTCTAACAGACATCCTGTAGGTCACGTGCCACAGTGTCAGGTAGACGAGCAAAATTATCCGACACTGCGCATTAAATACCCGTATTGTATGGGTGGCAGGTGCTAATTTCATACCCTGTGCTACTACTAAATATTTTTGCCGAATTCCCAGCTCCATGGTTTTGCAATTTCTCGATATTGTTGATTATCTTCTGTCAACGACTGTCACAATCGGTATCAGGATATTTGTCAGATGACGTCGATAACTGATTACATTGTCCTGTCGCCCAGCCCTAATTTCACCCCAAAAACAAATAAAAAAAAATTATAAATTTTGCATAAAGAAAATAATGCCATTTGTACAGTACTCTGTACCAGAAATGTTCACAAGTCTTTCATCTGAAGTCCGAGTAAAGTCTGAAGTCTATTAAAATGCGACTCGAGTGCAACCTGTGTCTGAGTCTCTTACTAGAGTCCCCATCTCTGCTCTGTGCTATGATGCAAGTAGACATCATGGTTTACGGGATTTGATGTACTGAATTAATGTTGATTTTAATTAAAAGAATGAGATTTTTGGCATTATAGTAATGAGAATTTGAGGGGTAAATTCGCATAAAGAGATAATTGCCATCATTTACTCACCCTCATGTTGTTCCAAAGTCTTATGACATTTTTTCTTCTGTGAAACACAAAAAGAGATGTTTGGAAGAGTGTTAGGAACCGACAGCCTCAGTCATCATGCACTTTAATTAAATGGGAAAAAAGAGTAGCGTCATTATTCTTAAAAATTTCTGAGTAAGTATATGTTAAATATGTTACATATGTTATATGTCCCGTTTATATAAGATATTCAAACGTTTACAAATATATATCTACACAATGGGTCAAAAGTTTTGAAACACACATTCTTTATTATAATTTTTTTTTCTTCACATTTTAGAATAATAGTAAAGTCATCAAAACTATGGAGTAACATAAATGGAACTATGGGAATTATGTTGTGACTAAACAAAATCCAAAATAAATCAAAAGTGTGTTATATTTTAGCATCTTCAATGTAGTCACCCTTTGCCTAGACATGTACTCTTGACATTTTCTCAACCAACTTCTTGAGGTATCACCCTGGGATGCTTTTTAAACAGTATAGGAGGAGTTCCCATCTATGTTGGGCATTTATTGGCTGCTTTTCTTTATTATTTGGTCCAAGACATCAATTTCAGTTAATATAAATTTTAGTTTTATAATGAAATAAATTAATATGGTGGCACAATTATATTTTTGTCTACAAAACGAATTTCAAACATTTAAGCATATACCTTCAGATCAAAAGATTTTTAAGATCATGAGAAACATTTCAGTCAAGTGTTGACTGACCGGTAGTGTATATAAATGTAAAAGTGAGTAAATTACATCATTCGCAATGCTTCACCAAAGTGGGTTATCGCTATTGAACTGAACAGTTCTGTTGAACAGAATACTGTTGAACGTTTAAAAAAAATAAAAAAAATAATTATTAGAAATGTATTTTTGCGATAATGTGTATACAATTCAAGACAGAGCCTACCATGAGCTTGAAGATTTTTTAAAGGAATAGTTTCAAATGTCTCCTTTCGGATTCCACAAAGTCAAATGGGTTTGGAACAACATGTGGGTGAGGAAATGATGATATCATTTTCATTTTTGGGTGAATTAATACTTTAATTGTTATAAGTCAGAATGCTAGAAAACTTGATCATCGAAAAATAGGTTTCAATTTTCATATGCAAAAATATGATTGTCAGATTTTTTATATATTTTTTTTTATTTAGATTTGAAATATGACCCAGACATTTCTTTTGTGAGATTCACTCCCTTAACTCAATATATTCATTAAAATGGCTACAGAATACTTTATTTCAGATTAATGTTGGTCTTTTAAATATTAGATGTAGGAATGTCGCTTTTCGAGAAATTAAGGAGATTTGCTTGGTGTGGTCATTATTTTATGTGAACATGGTATGCCTTCATCATAAAATTGCTTAGCCATCTCTCTGCTAATATACCTCTATCTCTAGAGCTCCATAAGTGTAAAAAAAAAAAAAAAAAAGCATAAATAGTCAGGTTTTAATATTCTTTTTTTTTTTTATGGCACTTTTTGTTTTTTGGCTCTGTTTTTATATCTGAATTTGTCTCTCTGCACTCCATACTTATATAATTTTCCACTAAATGTTTTATTGGTCCTATTTTTAATGCTGCTATTTTGGTGCCACTGTATTGTTCTCAGGTGCTCTTGAAAAAGCACTTGAAAAAAGCTGCAGAAAAAAGCAACGGCTAATAAATGTAAATGTTGCTGGATTTTTAAACAAATTTTTTTAGACAGGTTTATTAGAATGGACATGAGATTGCTGAAAGCTGTAGATTCCCATGAATTTCTCTGCTTTTCCTTCCTACTTTTAAATGACCTTCTTGAAATCTGTAAAATATGAGCTCTATTACAGAACAAATGAGCATTACTGCAATAAAAAAATAGTGATACATTTACATTTAGCCATTAAGCAGATACTTTTATTCAAAAGGACTCACAAATTTGGAACTAAACAAGCACATTTTCAGCACCCTTGGTTCCACAAGTATTTTTCAAAATAAGTATAAAAGCAATAAAGGAATTGTTTGCTGGTTGCTTTTTTTACTTGCAATTACAGTAAATCTTGTTGTTCTTCCATGTAACTGCAACTTTTTGGCTTTTTTAAAAATAATTTCTTTGGTAATCAACATTATGCCACAAATATTGTCAATAAAGCTTAACTTACATCTTCATATAGACAGTAACATTTTCAAGTTTGTTTTTATTTCACTAGAAATATCACAAGTTCATTATGAACTGTGTTACTGAAGCACTGACTCTTTCTTTGTGATTTTCCAGTAAAAGTTACGTTTCCAGCGGATGGAACGCAGTTCTGACAGATCATGACCCATTTTTAGAATTGGAACCTTTCAGAGCAACTGTTTGACAGTTTGGTTTGCTGGTGTGCATGAAAACAATAAAATTGGCAGGGCTTGTCTCACAGAAGGCTGGTCTTCTGTGCATTGGATCGCTACACTCAAAGAATCTTATTATATAGGATTTCAACCTCATAGGAAAATAACACTGGCACATTTCAAATGCCATAGAGCCTGAGTTCACCTTTAGAAACTGGTTTAATGTAAAAGTTAAGACTTGGGTAAAGTTTTATACAATAGTTGAATAGTTGTTTTTAAGTTGTATATTTAGCATATTTTGTAAACTATTGGTTGGTGCATGACAGTAATACCATATGCTAAGATATATTTATTTGAAAAGCCAGTAGATTTTAGTTTACATCTTAGCTGGTCCATGATTTGCATGATTTGGGACTTTCTAGAGAGCATTTTGTAGTGCAGGCTTAGTCGTCAATATTTTAGTCCATTTTCCCAGAAGGGAAATACTTTCGATTTTAAATGCGTATATCTGCTGAAAGTAATATTTTGCCAACATTTGGGAGTACACTAGCATATAGATGACTAAAGGCCATTTAACTGTAATTTAGATTTTATTTTAGGGACTTTGAGGGAACATTGTTTGAGCTACAACTCTATAAGTATACATAAGTTGCATTTGCTTGTTTTGGCAACCAATAACATCTTTGGGATAATTATTAGGATTATCATTTCAAACATTTTCGCCCCATTTAAAGCTATGCTGCTCTTGTGTTTCTTGCATTTTCCTGAGAACAGAGTAAAGATTGTAATGTTACATCTTCCTGTCCTCCCCCCATGTGTTCTGTTGTTTTAATTTCATGACTGACTGATTTAACATTTAATGGCAGAATAGATTCCATTGAGGCTGGTGTCACCTAATTGTAAATATTGTGCTATACAAGTTTAAGATGTCTGCTCCTTTGAGGTATTGAGAGAGCATACAAAACAGGCTTGTTCATGTACCCCACCCCCCACCCCCAATATCCATGGAGAGATGGCTATTGAGAATGACTCTTAGTATCTGTCCAAGACACTCTCTCTCTCTCTCTCTCTCTCTCTCTCTCTCTCTCTCTCTCTCTCTCTCTCTCTCTCTTTTTTTAAGTCCTGCAAGGTATCTTTATAATGGAATATATGTAAAATCAATCACATTTAAAAATGATCCACCTTCACATGTTCCTCAGTACTCTCAAACATTGCATATAGTTTTTGGTATAGAAAGGATACTAGTAGTGCTACTGAATCAGCTATTGTCTTAGTTTATTCCTAAAATCCTTCGTCAAATAGTACTGACCGATTTCAAGGTTAAGATTTTTGTCTTTAAGTTTTGGATGGAGTTTACGCAGGGTAGCGGCACCTTGACCAACATGCCAGAAAACCTGGCCATGAGGTTTTCAGTATGAAAATAATTCCAGACCGCCAATCCTGCATCGCTTTACAACAATTGAGGATAGATCTGGGCAGATGTACAATGGAGAGAGAGGGAGTAGGGAGGGAGAAACTCTATAGAAAAATAAAGGCAGGATTGCAGAAGGTAGCAGTGCTAGATGAGAGCTGACATTAGCAGGATGTAAATGATTCAGAATGCCGACATGCCTCAGTGAACCCAACGCTCATCCTCAATAATGCAGCAGAAAGACTGAGCACCCCTCTAGTCTCCTCTGTCCTCCTCCCCCGCCTTTTGCTTTATCCTTACAACAGTGCTGTTCCCCATAAATTCATGCCAGTGATATAACAAATTAAACAGTGCAACATTTCGTCAGAGATGTAGCCGTTTGAATCAGTGGCAATTTCCGTTGTCGCCAGTGTATTGAGGAAATGGTAAGTCAGGAAACGGATTAGCGGAGGCATAATGAGCCACACATACATACTATCTTGGCATATTGTTGACTTTTCACCTGCCAGAACATTCTGCAACGTTCTACCATTCAAATAGGGGATTGCGTAGAACAGTGGTTCTCAATCCTGGTCCTGAAGTACCCCAGAATCGCACATTTTGACACACCCAGTTCAGATCTTGGAGCCTCTACTAATTAGCTGATGAGTGGAATCAGGTGGGTTAAGTAAGAGAGACATCCGATGGATGGTCACTGCAGAGCTCTTTTACCATGGTTTGTTTGGCGCGATTCACTTATTGGTGGATGTTTTCTCTTCAGGATCATGGATAGGATAGTTATTCACCAGGAATTCCTCTACTAAACACACCTTTTTAAAAATGTAATTGAAAAAACACAGACTGCTGGCTTCTACAGAAGCATGTACCATCGATAAACAACCTTAAACAACGTGTCTTTAAAAGTTATCGTTAAAAATCAATTTCCCTATATAAAAATTAATAGGATTTTATTTTCTTCTCCAAAACCACTGTTGCGCTCTATTGAGAACCTTTGTCATTGAATATTCTGCAGATTGGAAAAGGTGCGTTTTGGCTCAACAGTTTCCCCATCATTCATGTTGTGACATTGCATCAATCAATCAATCGCATAACGTTGGCAACTTCTCTGCAGTATTCCACATGACAAACTGTTTGATATTGTTTTTCTAATGGAGTGGGTACATGCATCCTGTAATGTACCCCCAGGATCATTCTGTTTGGGTCTATATTCATTAAGACAAATGCTGAAAATGCCAGCCGTTAAGCAGCAGTAGGTCATTATGGATAAATGTGTTTTTGAAGAGCTCTGTGTGTGTGAGAGTGAGACTTGTGATGTTAGACAGCTGTAGGTTGGTGGATCGAACAATCTCTCAGCATGGTTGAGTTGAGAGGGTAGCGCAGCCTCCGCTAATCAGCCATTCAGCAACATGCCGCAGTCATGTGCGGACAGACTTCACTCTGGCTAAGCGCTCCTCCCTACTGGAAAAGGTCAGCTGGGGTGAGACGCCCAGGAAAACACAAGCACTGCAGCAGTCTGGAAACCCTCTGGCCGCCTACTTGTACACTCTTTTAGGCCTCTACTGAAGCGTGAAGTAACCTAACCTTTCAGTGTACTCCAACCCTTCCTGCTGCATCATTTAAGGGAGAAACTATCCTTGTTATGTGACCTGTAGCTCCAGAACCCACTGAGATAATGGTAAAGAGTGCTCGTCATTGCAGAATTGCAAAATCTTCGTTCTGCAAGCAAATTGTACCACTGAGGGTGTTAAATGGAAAGTTCACCCAAAAATGAAAATTCTGGGTTAATTTACTCACCTCATGTTGTTCAAACCAGTATGACTGTAGTTCTAATGCTGAACACAAAAGGAAAAAAAATTATGAATATTCTGGTCCAACTTTTCAATTCAATGGAAGTTGATAGGAAGTTGATAGGTCTTCTACAGTAGACATACAATAGTTTTTGGTGAAAAACAACCTGAAATGTAGAGAAGTTTGTTCAATGTTGGCACGTGTGTTCACATTAGAACTTGCATTGATTTAAGCGCTAAACATTGGATTTTCAATACAATGACAGTGAATAGTGACTCACTTTCAAGCTTAAAATCACTCGGAAATATCAAAAAGGTAGTACATGCGACTTGTGCCTCATATTCCAAATCTTCTGAAGGCAAACAATAGGTTTTGGTAAGAAACAACACATAATTTAAGTAATTTTTCAGTGAAAACCTTGACATTTTTTGCACGTTCATGAGTGTAATGACAGAAGCTTGTTCACATTAGGCATTCATATTCACACAAGAACTGGAGTTGCTTTTAGCACTAAACAAGGTAAGATCTCTTATGAACACACTCATGCACCCATTTTTTCCCCTAAACATAAAAAATATACTGTGTCATAATTGTATTCAAATATTTCGATTTAACCAATTCATTAACATAAAGCTGCATTCACACTGCCAGCGACATCGTGCGAGACAGCAACACGATCCTATTCATTTTCAGTGAGAGCACAGCGACTTCCAGCAACATGAGCTGCCGCGGCCACTGGCGACGGAGATCGCCGTGGAGAGCAACAAGACAAGTTGAGAAAATGTAAACTTTATGCAAATGCCAAGCGTCATTCACGAGCGACTGCCAATGAGAGCGAAGACAGCAGAGCTTACGTCATCTGTCTCCTGGCAGACTGGGAACGAGTGCATGCAAGACAGAGAAGTTTCAGCATCGTGAGGGATTTTTACTGTTCTATATAATTTGTCTGTAACCACATGCATGGATATAATAAAACAATGCGTGGAAAAGCGTGTCAGAAACGGTCTGCATTCCGAGTGAGTTTGATTCATTCATTCATGATAGATTGATTGTCTTATTAATGATTTAATACACTGAACACTGCTGCACATTTTATAAAACACTCTACACTGCAGAATGTACAATTTTAGTGACAAGAGAACTGATTCCTTGTCAAACTGTAATATCTTAATTTAACCAGTATTAGATCTCATCTGTGATCAAATTTTTTAACTCTATTACCAGACATGCAGTCCTCCAATACCGTTACAGCGACAAACAGTAGGAACGCCCACTAGCGACACAGATCACAGAGTCTAGCAACACCAAGCCACAAAGTCACAGGCAGTGTGAACGCAGCTTAAGTTCTTAATTTGAAAAATTAGATTGAGTATATATTACCTCCTGCCCATAAAATTAAATCATCAACTGGGTTTTTTCTGGGTCAGAAATGGTCTTCGTGGTGGCTGACATACAGGGGTGCGTTTCCCGAGCAACGACGTAACACTGCTTAACCACCATAGTACGATGCATCATTGGAGAAATGAACTAGCTAGTCACGACTGTCTCCCGGATCTGTAGTAACAATGTCGCACATCCATCGTTAGAACCAAGTTAGGTTAACAACATAAAGCTGTCGTTAATGACCTTATGCAGTAGGTGGATAATAATACTAGGAGGGGCAGTGGTGGCTCAGCGGTTAAGGCTCTGGGTTACTGATCAGAAGGTTGGGGGTTCAAGCCCCAGCACTGCCAAGATGCCACTGTTGGGCCCTTGAGCAAGGCCCTTGACCCTGTCTGCTCCAGGGGCGCCATATCATGGCTGACCCTGCACTCTGACCCCAGCTTAGCTGGGATATGTGGAAAAAAGAATTTCACTGTATATGTGCAAATGTATAATGTGTGATAAATAAATTAATAATTAATTATAATTAATTATTATTATAATTATAATTAATTATAACTTCCCGAGAAATTAAATTATAATAGCTCATTTACACGTACATCAGAAAGACGTTTAATGTGAGAAAGCTGCTGAAGACACAAAATTGGTGTGCACAGTGTAATGAGACCGATGAATTGGGCTGCAATAGATTTGTTTCCCTCTACATCAGACTTCGGGGTTCCCCCGATTCACAAACCAACATGCGCACTCAAATGGGCACGTTCCATTCAGAAGAGATCATCCCTATGCACTATTCCCTGTCTTAAGTCTTTACCATCCACTGTGAGAGCAGGAGAGGGCTGAAAGATGTGGGGCTCCAAAATGACAGTAATTTAGAACTCACTTTTTAAGCCATTTTTATTGAAAATTGAGTTTGAAGCTGTCTATTATGATTGTTCTCCCTCCCTTCAGAGGCTGATTTATCCCGTTTGGAACACAACCAAAAACACCACTTGTGCATTAACATGGACACAGAAGCCGTGTTCTCCAACAGAAACTGCTTAGTCTTTAATCCCTTAAACGTCTGCATTCATGTTTAAATTGTTTCAGAATGCCACTTTCTGCAAAACCGTGCAGAAGTCTTTTTTTTATTTTTTTTATGCATGTAAACGTGATCAAAGTCTTGAAAGAATGAAAGATGTATATGGAAGAAAAGATATAGAAGCCTCAGCGAAGTCAAATCATCCACAAATCAAACTAACATGAACTATGCTTCTAACCACAGTTAAAGAGCTGTAGTTCCAACCACACAACTTTGCGATACTTTTGCGAATATTCATTCGAAAGACGGTTTTGGGAATCACCAAATCGTTGAACTATGTTGGTAACGATGGAATTTATGACCATAGTTGGCTAATAATGCTTTTGGGAAACGCACCCCAGGTTCATCACGATGCAGATTTAAAATTAGTTTTTTGTTTTTTACTTAATTGCAATTAATATTTAAGATATGTTGTTGCATTTCATGTTTGTAATGAATATTTATTTTTGATCATCTGAGCGTCTAGAAACTTCTGAATTCAAAATAGTTCAAACTAACTTAACACCTTATTTCTATTGGGCTTGTTAAAATATTCATGAGTTAACCACTTTACTGATTTGGGACTGTGCTTCTATAGTAAATATGTTTGTTTCTTCTCCATAACAGATATTGCTTTTCTTTTATCAGACCCTTAATGATTTAGGAATCATTGTGATAGGAATATCTGAAGCCAAACCAGGTCAGTTTGTTTCCTAATATCAAACATCATTAGAACAGGAAATATATTACAACATTACACATGACTTTCTTCATAATTTATAAAGGTCCAGACTTTTAATCTTCATTGTAGCTTACTTTCCCTCGTGTTTACCATAGTTAAGACCTTGGATTGCTCCTCTGTTGTTAGTTAGGTAGTCTTTCTAAAAAAAAAAATAAAAAAAAACGTTTATCTGTTATGAAAAAATAATAGCCTAAACACATTTAAAAACGTAACTTTTTTGAAACAGCTGCCACAGTTGTAATGAAAAAAATCTGTTAAAGTTCACTGTGATAAATTTTAGCAAGGGTGTTTGAGTAGATGGGAAAAGTCTTGTAAATGATGCTGGTGCTGGTGTTTTCTCTTTCCCTCGTCAGTGCTGTTCACAATGCTGTTTGAAATGGTTGAATTGCTCCATAGTGCTTTATTCTCATGTACAATTCAAATGGGTCGCAAGAGGTTTGTTTTGCTCCATGATATTGAGGGAAGCCCAGTTTAATCCTGTTACTGGAGTTCGCATATCGAGCAAAGCCGGTTGACTCGCACGCACGTTCTCCAGTATACAGTAGTAGGATAGAGAAGAGCGCATAACTTGCACGAGAGATTTTCGTGGATTGCGTGACATGCACTTCATACCAGCCTTCAATTACCCCGTGCACATCCACGTACCACATGACAAGCATATTTAGTGCTTATTCATCCTGCTTTCTGCACTTTATATCATAAAATTTGCTTCGGCGGCCTGAAATTTCACTTCGGTTGCCAGCTAAACAAAACCTGGGAAAAACCTGATCAAGTCATATTTTGTGATTATTATTATAGGCTTCACATATAATATTTAGAACTATATCAGAACAAAGTTCAGGGGCATTTTCTGCCCCTACATTTTAGATTTCAGGGGCAATTTTGCCTTGAGCCCCCTTAATCTCTGAGCCTGGTCCCTATCAACTGTCACTGTATTGAAAAGACGTTCGGAATATTTACCCTAAATTTGTCCTTTTATGTTCATCATAAGAAAGAAAGTAATTTTGGTTTGGAACAACAAGAGGGTGAGTAAATTATAAATAAATAAATTATTATAATAGGTAAACTGTTGCTTTACTGGGCATTCTGCTTACTGAGGTTTGAGAACAAATATGAGAAGAACAGATCTTCAATATCCGGAAGGGTGCAAAACCTTTATTTGTGGCAATACAAAAGCACATGTTCAGTTTCAGATCTATAACTGGGAGTAACACATGGCTGCAAACAGGAAGGAACCTCGTTATGGAGATGAAACAGCCTGTTTGCCCCTGGTGATGTTATCAGTTAAGTGCTGTCTCTCCGGTGAGAGATGACTGCAAGGTTGCAGCTGGCGTGTAGGCTGCACCAGCTTGACTGATTCAAGAGTGCTGACTCTTGCTGAGGAGATTCACAATGAGGCTTGAAAGAAGTGCCATCATTGTCGCCCCTTTGGACTTGGAGTTTAGTTGCATGGCATTTTGTGGTTATCTTTGCATTGACGCCTTGAGCCAGAGTCTAAAAGGGACATTCTTCAAGTCCAAACTCTTGCTAGCGTGATACTCCTTGCAACATCACAATCTTTCTCTTTCTCTTTTCTCAAATTCAGTAGGGATTCACTTTCGATCTTATCCCCCTATTAAGTTGGTTCCAGTGTGTTTTCTGTGATAGTGTCCTCAGCACTGTTCTGATGTAGTCAGGCAGAGCGTGTGATTAGGGATCCCCTGAGTCGGGAGTCCAGAACATCTGCTGCATGTCATCAGTGCGCCTCCTCCCAACATTCATTTGATTCCTCACGGTGACTTGGCCTTTCAGGTTAACATCCCCTGCTGGTCCTACAACGGCATTCCGACTGCAGTAGTTTCTGGCACAGCCATCATTCCAGCATTTTCCTGCTATTAGAGCGGGGAGTCCTCATTGTAAATCTGCTTTGTGGATTTATCAGAGTGTCTGTGCAGAGAGCTCGCCCCCACGCTCCAACAAATTAGAGTAAATGCCACTGATCAATATGGAAGAAATACTGGTTACAGACAGGTGTGCAGTTTTCCATTTGCGATGTCAATAGCACAGACAGTGATGTAGCCATCAAAGGATTCGCTCGCCCTTGTTCCCCAAAGAGTTGGATACATTAACTTTGGCATGAGTTGTTTGCACTGTGAGGGAAAAATGCCGTGGTGAAAGGAGGCTCTACAACATCTCAAGATGCAGTCTGTGATTTGCCTACTGCAGATGTTAATAGAATTGTAATGAACCAGTGCATTGGTTGTAATGGGCTATTTGCCTGCTATGCCTAAGCAGGGCTTGTAGTATTGCAAGGCAGTGGTTATTGGTACCTATCTGCACATTTAAATTGTTTTGTAAAAATAGAAAGGAAATGGCACAAGAACAGGTTCCGTAATGGTATGCATGGAGTGTACCCTCCACGGACTGTGATGATGCATTTTCTTGGAGAAGAAAAGAACAACTTATTTTGCTTATAAAGAAGCATGCAATAATGGACAATGAGGCAGAAATCTGAACTAAACTTTCTTAACTTAAAGTGCATGTGTGTTTCCTCAGTCACACGCCCCGTGTCTGTTTCAAGAGTGTGCGTGAAATCTGATACGGCCTCTGTAACACGCTGGGTGTTTGTCATTATCATATAGTCATTATAATTGATTATTAAATTCCGTAATTGTGCATCAAATTTTCAGCTTAATAACAATGCATTTTTACACCACTACATACTATTGTTAAGCATAAAAAAAAAAAAAAAAACTAATTTAACCGTGGCTACACCGCTATGCCATTTGAGGGGCACCTCAGCAAAAGGGCAGGGGCTCAAGCGGCACCCCTTTTGCATGTGCCTGACAGTAACTATAATTCAACTATGGAATTTGTAGTAAAACCATAACCATAAAATGTACCATGGTTTTTCTACAGTAACCTTAGTTTAGTCCTGATGTTTGTGGTAAAACCATTGTATCCTAATAATACTGGAATGCCAAAACTTTGGTAATTACATTCATAATCATTCAGCCCCAAAAAAAGTTTTACTAAAGTAATACCATGGTTAATTTGTGAAGCATCTACCATGGTTTTTTGAAACAGTGGTTCTTACCACCAAAAAAAAAAAAAAAAAAAAAATGAATGGTTTCTGTGGGTTAACTTTAGTGAAATCATGATTGTTTCGTAAGAGCGGGTTTTCTTTTTTTTTTTTGGGTGGTGGAAACCATTGTTTTAAAATCATTGTACTTGTACTACAAATTAGCAACAGTTTTACTGTAGTACAACTGTTGTTACCATGGTTTTTTGGCATATAATAGTTTTTTTTATTAGCATAGTTTTGGTTTTCCTCTATTACTGTGATTTTACTATGAATATCATGGTAAAAACATGGTTACTATAGTAAAACCATGGTTAATTTTCATAAGGGATGTATGAAGCTATTGCTTTTTTGAGGGAATGCAGACTATTGCGATGGAATTATTTCTGAAAATAAACTCACTCACTGTCCTTTAAGTGGCTCTGTAGTAATGTGATATATTTTTCAGTGAAACAGGATTTTCAGAACATCTCTATCAACAACCCCCCCCCCCCTTTACCTTTTTAGGAAAGTCATAAAAACATAATAGTGGATTTTTTGTTTTTCTGTTGGAGCAAGTAGAAGCGTGAAAATAATATTCTCTATTGTCTCCCATTTACCTCTGTTTGCCAGCAGCTACATTTACCCTGCTATAGTTTACTTCCGTGTTCCAAACCCGGATATGTGAAAAGGTTGCATTGCACGCAATATTCTTTCCTCTGTGATTTCATCCATCTTAAGTGTCAAAGCTGGGTATGTTCTCTGCGCATTGTCTTAATTTTATGGTTCTGTGGCGAGCTGACAAGTTTAATTATGTCATAGTCCAGATAAAGAGCAAAGGGTGCATTTGGCACCTCACAGTGTTTACTGTCATGCTTCAGGGGTGAGGCAAATGTCATTCATGGCCTTCAGCACTTGAAGCCATGCATTCAAAGGTTGAACAGGCCTCTGGGGTGTGAAGTTAACATCTCAATTAGTAATGATGCATCACGTTCTACTTCATTTTCATGGCTCCGAGCTATGGAACCAGCTCCCCGTGACCAGCAATGCTAACATACTGAGCCAATCTTTAATATGAGCGGGGCTCTTCTATTAGCCTCAATAATACTCTACTCTTACGCCAATCTAATAAGGTTAAAGAGCCGTGAGATTGCTAGCACTTAGCTTGATATACTGTAACAATGCATTAAGCTCTTCATCTAAACTCCGACATGGCCTGTCATGAGAACAAGCTCCCCGTCTGTTGAACAACTTAAAAGGATAGTTCACCAAAAAATAAAAATTCTGTCATCATTTACTCATCCTCATGTCGTTCCTATCCCATATGTTTTTTTGTGTGTGTTTTTTTTTTTGTGGAACACAAAGGAAGATTTTAGGCAGAGGGTCAGGGACTGAGGCTAACATGTATCATCAACCACTCACACCTGTATATTCTTAAGAAGAATTTGATAAAGGATTGATAGAGGGTTTTGCTCTACTTATAGAGATTTATTTTATTCCAAACTGCATAGGAACACCTACAGGACCATTTACCTCATCTACCATCATCAGAACTGAGGTGTAAGAAGTTATTTGACAGCACTGTTTAGGAACACACTGCTGAGCTGAACTTGAATGTCTCCACTCACCCAGATAGAGTAAAAACCGAGAAAGCAGCAGCCCGATCGAACTTATCGCTTTTGCCCTTGACACGCAGAGGCTGCCCAGCTCGATTGTCTTCTCTCCCTTAGAGGAAAAACTACACTGAACTATCTGACAGTTCACCCAAAACCTCACAGCATCTTAGCCATTCTTTAAAGGGATAGTTCTCCCCAAAATAGTAAAAATCACTTACTCAACATTACATTGTTCCAAACCTCTATGACTTTTTTCTGTGGAACACAAAATGAGATGTTAGGCAGTATGTTATTCTGAGTCAGTATTAATTTTCACACAGTTTTTTTATTTTATTAAAAAATATATTTTGACAGAGATGTCCTTTAATATTTCAGCATGTTATATTCTTCAGGCATACATTTTAGTTGACGATAATGTGCAAAATGGCAAAAACAAGTATTAAACGGTTACAGACCAAAGGTTTAACAAATATTCAGATATTTAAATAAACGTGTAATATCACGTTTATGTTGATTAATTTCACGTATATAGGATGCGTTTGAGGAAAGTTCATTGTACAGGTGTTAAGCTCTTTCAGCTAATCAGCTCAAGTGAGGAAACATACTATGACTGGATTATTTGAATCAGTTCTTTCTACATTTTATTTAAATAAATAAACAGTGTTAACGCACTAATATCTCGCAGTATAATTATTCTCATCATATTTTCGTCGAAAGTGCTTTAATTAAAACCACTTGAGTATAGTCATGATTTGTCTTTTTTTGTCTAGTCTTCATTATTGTTGACCAAAAAAAAAAAAAAAAAACTTTGGCAAAAAACATTTTCATCAGTAAATTCAAACTGATGAGATTAACACTTTTTTCTTGACTGAGGCTGTCAATTCCGCCTAACGTTCCCTTTGGTGCTCCACGGAAGAAAACTCAAACAAGTTTGGAACAACATGAGGATGAGTAAATGAAAACAGAATTTTATTTTTTAGATGATCTCTCCCTTTAAGGAGGCATCCCATTGTGCAGATACAGTAGAGTCCCTGCTGTATCTCTTTCATCGAACCCCTTCCACTCTTTCCCCTATTAATCATCAACTTGCTTCATTTTTTAACAAGCCACCTCGTCCAGTTACAACCCCTCACCGATTTCCTCTGCCTCTGTCACTCTCCTGGTTACAGTCTTGAACTCTGCCAACAGACTCAGTTTGACTCCAGCGTTACTGTCAATCTCCCTCAGGCCATGACCAGGGTGTATGTTCAGGGTTGAGAGTCTGCAGTAGAATGCTGGAATTCATTCTCGGCTGACGTAAGTGCTCTCATGAATGCAGCGGAGCACGGTGGTGTGTATTTGCCAACTCGGGAGCTGCATTTCTTCAAACATGCAGATGATTTCACTCGAGTTGCTCGTAAAGGTTGGTGCACTTGAGGGTGAGAGCCACTGGAAATGCATTTCTCAAAACTCAAGCACTCTGTATTCACTTAGCAGACACTAATGGCCCCCTGATAGGAATCATCTACTTTATTCATGGGTGTTGAGGCATTACTGGGAAAAACATAATTCAAAGAAAAGCATAAGATAGAGCATGTATTCTTTTTGGCACCCATATTAACAGTAGTTACACTGCATGTGTGAACTACTGGGAATTTTATTAAGGGACATCTGTTATGCTTTATGCAAGTTAAACACAGTGACAGGCACACAATGGCACTTTCTATTTAGTAAATCTTTTGATTCAAGCGGTTTGGGTGCCTTACCGTGTGAATTAAGTATCATTGTCATGTAAATGTGATACCCCTCTTTATGTAAATTACTTTTCATGATAATCAAGCTTGTAATAATCAGCAATGTTCCACTCCTGATAAACTTTTTATAACTTTTAGCCATCATGAATAGAAATAGCTAATGCAGTAACTCAGAAATCTCTTTCTGTACACAGCAGAAACGTCTTTGTGACAGCAAAACACGAGCCGCCTCGAGACACTCAAGCCCCAGAGATGCAGTATGTATGATTCCATCTTTAAATAATACCTTTTTCTGTTCTCTCTCACTCTCTTTTTCTCTCAGATGTATCAGGAGGATTTGGGGTGGCCCATGGTGCTCAGGGAGAACGTGGGGTTTTGAGCTCTGTGCTTAGGGACTTGATGAAACCTGGAGACGAGAACCTGCGTGAGATGAACAAAAAACTGCAGAACATGCTGGAAGAGCAACTGACGAAGAACATGCATCTACAGAAGGTAAAGGGAAGGAAAGAGCAGCCGTTTGGGATAGGGAAAACAAACCAATAATCTATTTAGGCTACTTAGCCTTCATTTGAAAGGTGATTAGTTGGCCCGGATGGAATCTGTGCCCACAGTGGAGATTTACTAAGAATTCAAACTTCCCTCGTTTATTAAAACTCCTTGGTTTTCATTACAATTACGGTGCTTTTAAGTCTGCACGGTATTGATATTCCTTAAACATTCTGGATAGGGTTTCTTCTAAACCCCTAACCCAAAATATTCAACTTCTGCAATTCATTCATTCCAATTCGCTTAAAGTGACTAATTTCTGTTTTAGGTGTGGTATCTGTTTTTGGTTTTTGTGAACTTGTTTAAATAAAGAAAAAAATAAATAACACAGATTTGCATTTATAGAATATCCACTATTCAAAAATCTACTTTGCAAAAATACTAATTTGTGATTGCCCTGTCTTAAATGCATCTGTTTAACCATCTATAGCTGCCTTACACTTAAAGGGATAGTTCACCCAAAAATTAAAATTCTCTCATTATTTACTCCCCCTCACAATATCCCAGGTGTGTATGACGTTCTTTCTTCACCAGAACACACTTGAAGAAAAATCTAAAAATATCTTAGCTCAGTAGGTCCTTAAAATGCAAGTGAATGGAGATTTCTCTTTTGAAGCTCAAAATCACAGACAGTCAGCATAAACATCATCGACACGACTCCAGATGTTAAATTAATGTCTTCTAAAGCGATACGGTCACTTTTGGTGCAAAAAAAGATCAATATTTAAGTACTTTTTTTAACTATAATCCAATGCTTCGGGTAAGTTTCACGAGGGTGGAGTCCAAGTGGTCTCTCTTGTGACGTATTCGTGTTGCCACGATACAGATGTAATCTCACGTTCTCCACTCAGTTGTCAAGGATAAGCACACAAACGCACCATTGTGAGTAAAGAAACATAAATACAGATCTAAACCAAAACCAACCAAGCTACTGTAAAGCGTTCCTCCTCCTCACTTGTAAACAGCGCTGTTTGTCCAGCTGTGACTCACATGAGTCAATTCTCGCTTTTCAAGTGCCAATGCGATTACGTCACATGCGCATACCACTGCTGACGCATGATTTAGAGTTAAAAAAAAGTACTTAAATATTTATCTTTTTTGCACCAAAAGTGATCGTGTCGCTTTAGAAGACATTAATTTAACAGCTGGTGTCATATGGATGAAGTTTATGCTGACTGTCTGTGATTTTTGGAGCTTTAAAAGAGAAATCACCATTCACTTGCATTTTAAAGACCTACCGAGCGAAGATATTTTTCTGTTTTTCTTCAAATGTGTTCTGGTGTAGAAAGAAAGTCATACACACATGGGATATCATGAGGGTGAGTAAATAATTAGAGAATTTTCATTTTTGGGTGAACTGTCCCTTTAAAAGATGTTGCTCTGTGTGCTGATTCTCATGCACAGCAGAAAGAAATCAAGACACATGACATGTTATGACATTTTCAAAGTGGCTCCGATGTGCCCTTTTTTATTTATTCAAAACCAAAGCCTTAAACCTAAGCATACCTAAAATTCGAACACTATTCAAGCACTGATTCAGTAAATGCAAATTTAGTTGCATTTTGAAAGAGGTTTCAGCAGTTTTGCTTAAAGATATAAATATCTTGCTCTAGCCCTCTCAGCTTTATTTAAATGAATAGTTCACCCATAAATGAAAATTAATTTACTCCCTCAAACCTATTTAACTTACTTTCTTCTGCAGAACACAAAAAGAAATATTTGAAAGAATGTTGCAGTCGCTGAATTTCATATAATAGCAATTGATAGTGACTCACTTTTAAGCTTAAAAATATACCAGAAAGCGTCTTAAAAGTAGTCCACAAGGATAATATTCCAAGTCTTCTGTAGGCATACGATCACATTGTATGATGAACGGATTAAAATTTAAGTCGTTATTCACTTTCAAATCAAATTATCGATCAACTTATGTACCGCATATAGAGCACAAATTAAATATGGTGACGCATCAGTAACATCAAACCTCACTGGTTCTTGCACGTCTCGTGATCAAACCAATGAGAACCAGTGAGGTGTGATGTTATTGAGGCGTTGCAATATTTGATTTGGGCTCGGTACATTTTGGTCCGTTCATCATACAAAGTGATTATTATATGCATGAACTACTTTTATTAAACTTAAAGCTTAAAGGTGAGTTACTATCAATTGCTATTGTATGGAAATCAGTGATTTCAACATTCTTTAAAATATATACTTTTGTGTTTCACAGAAGAAAGTGAGTCATATGGATTTCGAACGAAATGAAGGTGAATAAATGATGACAGAATTTCCATTTTGGGTGAACTATTCATAACACATTCATTCTACAGAATTCCACAGATTGTTCACCACAATTAGTACAAAAAATGCTAAAAAAAAGATTGCTTATTCCACGCGAGTCTTATCTTTAACCCTTAGACATGTCCTTGGCATATCCTTGATCGTTTCGAAAAGTTAAACTCACATTTGAAGCTTCATGCACAATAAACATCTGATTTGTATTGAGCAATGACTCATCCTGGTGAGTGGAGGTGAACTGACCATAAAGACAGCACTGACTCTTTACAGAGCTGCCGTTTTCCACTCTTACGGAGGAAGATCAGGTGGCTGCCGTTGCACTCACAGTGTGATCATCGATGCATGTGTGTGTAGGTGGCTTGTTGTCATGCAGTCCTGAGACTCCATTGAGAAGTCTTATTCATCAGGAGCCAGAGGGTGGGTGTGTTTTTAAAGCAAAAAGGTTTCAGGAATAGAAAGTGCACATGAGGCAACCTTCAGTGTGATGTGTTTGATGGGATTACAGCATCACACAGATTGACTAATGACAATTAACCTCTCACACCCCTCTTGATATTTTCAGAGCCACACAACGTTAATGGAAGGTTCATTCCCGCAGCAAAGATTCCCTCTAACCTCACTGTCTACCTTCATTTACTCACCCTCATGATTTTTTTTAATCCCATATGACTTTTTTTTTGTTGCTTTGAATCACAAAATGAGATGTTAGGCAGAATGTTAACCTCAGTTACCATTTACTTTTATTGAATCTTTTTTTTTTTTCCCATATAATAAAAGTGAATGTTGACTGAGACTAACATCCTGCCTACATCTTCTTTTGTGTTCCACGGAAGAAAAAAGTAATACAGCAAAAAAGTAATATAAAAAGTAAAAAAAATAATAATAATACAACAATTGATGAAATTGATGATAGAATTTTCAAGTTTGAACTATCCCTTAACACACAGTGGCTTTAAATTAATTTTATTTTAGAACTGATTAAATAAAGCGCTGCATTTGGGTCTCACCCAGGCCACAAAACCGATTGGAGCAGCTCCAATGGAAACGTATCTTCATCTCTGTGAGTTACCGGAACCCCAAATATATATATAAAAAACAACAAAAAAAAAACACTCCACACAAGAGACAAGGGTGCGTGTGTTCAGTGCAGAGTAGCTATCACAATATACACTCACCGACCATTTTATTAGGTACACCTACATATTCATGTGATTGTCTAATCAGCCAATCATGTGGCAGCAGTACAATGCATAAAACCATTCAAATACGGGTCAGGAGCTTCAGTAAATATTCAATCAACCATCAGAATGGGGAAAAAATTTGATCTCGGTGGTTTAGTCCGTGGCATGATTGTTGTTACCAGATTGGCTGGTTTGAGTATTTCTGTAACTGCTGATTTCCTGGGATTTTCACGCACAACAGTTTCTAGATTTGACTCAGAATGGTGCCAAAAAAAAAAAACATCCGTTGAGCGGCAGTTCTGTGGACAGAAATGCCTTGTTGATGAGAGAGGTCAACGGAGAATGGCCTAGTGACTAGCTCAAGCTGACAGAAAAGCTACGGTAACTCAGATAACCACTTTGTACAATTGTAGTGAGCAGAAAAGCATCTCAGAATGCACAACACGTCGAAACTTGAGGCGAATGGGTACAAAAGGAGACGACCACGTCTGGTTCAACTTCTGTCAGCCAAGAACAGAAAGCTGAGGCAATAGTTTGTATCCTAGAGTTAGACTAATGGACTTGACAGACAAAATATAATTTGTAAATAGCAATAAATGTAATTATTGAAGATTGTCTTGTATTACTTTGGCTTTATTATAATAAAATATATTATTATTCTCTGTTGACCTCTCTCATCAACAAGGCGTTTCCGTCCACAGAACTGCCGCTCACTAGATGTTTTTTTTGGCACCATTCTGAGTAAACTCTATAGACTGTTACAAGTGAAAATACCAGGAGATCCGCAGTTACAGAAATACTCAAACCAGACCATCTGGCACCAACAATCATGCCATGGCCAAAATCACTGAGATCACATTTTTTCCCCATTCTGATGGTTGATGTGAACATTAACTGTAGATCTTGACCCATATCGGCATGATTTTATGCATTGCACTTCTGCCACACGATTGGCTGATTAGATAATCGCATGAATAAGTAGGCGTACAGGTGTACCTAATAAAGTGGTTGGTGAGTGTATGTCGAGACTAGTTGTCCATTCTATTCACACAGCACAGAATTACTGAACTCAATCTCGAAATGTGGACGTGAGTCCTTATCATTCAAGAAAGTTATAATCGAGCTACAGTGGGTATTGCATAGTTGAGCTACAGTCTTCGTCTGTCTGTCCAAGTATACAGAACATGACATAATGCATAATCAAAGGGAAAGAATGACATCAAATATGCCTGGTTAAATGCGTGCCATTCTGTCTTTCGGAGCATGTGTAGAGCACCAAGGCCAATTGTGGTCCGATAATCACATTATCTAGGTCTGTTAGTCCGACTTGTCAAAATTGGAGTGGTATGTTGGGAGACTAAAGCGTTTATGTGGCATTTTTAATAAGACTAATTATTGTTTTAATTTGACTGAAATCGAACTTTTAAAATGCATGGACACGTTCTGTGGGAACATAACCATATTTAGAACTCCAAAACAGGACTAACAACATTCTGCTTCTTTAGGTCTATCCCAATAAAAAAATTCTATTTTTCAGGCTTGTCCTGCTAATGTGCATTCATGTTTTCAAGTTGACTGACAGGCACTGTCTGTATCTAAAAGGTGATTGGCTCTTTTACTTGTAAGGCGAGACTTCCTTTCCTACATTCACCATATTGGGCGTTCCAATTTTTCCATCTTCGTCTAAACAGTCTTTGATGTAGCCGGTATGAATGTATGTTTACTTGTTACTGCATGCAAGGAATGTAAAAAAAAAAAATCTACTCTTGCGTGTACATGAATACAATTCTTACTGAGGTGGGGTTTGATCCATTGGAGTCAGTCTGAATCTTTGACGGAGAGCTACGTGTGTGGGGGGGGTGTTGGTGCCCAGGGGGAGTTGTAGGTTACACAAACAACCCTCTATAACCTTGGCATAGGCTAACGATGCAAACTAAGACCAAGGTGGAGTGACAGTTTGTCAGTGAAAAAGTTGCATTGCAGTGAACATTCTAAATTCATGTCTTTTAATATCTACAGAAGCATTTAAAGGGTCAAGGATGAATGTTTGCTTTGTATATTTATATAAAACAGATAGTTCTGGCTTTTAAATCTTATTTGATCAGCCACATTTTGAAATAGCTTATATTCATACACCTGTGGCTGCACAGAGTTGAATTCTATATTAACGCACCAAGTTGCTTGACAGCAGCATCTAGCCTGGAGTTAGACTAGGGGACTTGATGGATGAAATATAATTTGTAATTATTGAAGACTGTCTTGTATTCCTTTGACTATATTATTATTATTATTTTATTTGATAATTTATGACATAAATATATGTAATAATTTTATTAATACAATATTATTTAACATTATTAATTAATGTAATATAAATTATATTATGTTACATCATGATGAATGTTTTGCCTCCTTCATGCTTTGAATTACAGGCGCCTAGCCTAAATGCAGAATGCACAGCATGAATATTTGCAGGTTGAGTTCTCATGGCTTGTGGATGGTGTTTGATATACAGCAACACAATGGAAAACAATCTGCAGGCTGCTAAAACAGTTAGCCCAAATGATGTGTCGAGCTCATTAACATCCGATTAAGCACTCGTTTCTCTTGCAGACAAGATGAAAAAATCTGAAGCTACTTTAATGTGGATGAACTCGATCTAACATGTTCACAAACCTCCTTTCTGTTGCCTCTCTCTAATGATTCACATCACTTCACGAAACTTCATCGTTGTCAAGTACAACTGTGTTTTAAATGTCCTACCCAAATGTCGAGTTTCAAGATGAAATACGTCAACACAGGACAGAAAACTGTGCCCATCTAGCGAATTCTGGGGGGGGGGGTCTTTAAATTTATATAATGCTGATGCCACTTTGCTCCTCAAATTAATTAATGAATTTTAATAATTGAATGAATTTTTAATTTTCATTTGATCTCTGGAGTGGTGTAAAGATCCCTGCAGCAGAACAGGCCATCAGTGCTGACTTAAAGGGACAGTTCACCCAAAAATGACTCAACCTCATGCCATCCCAGATGTGTATGACTTTCTTTCTTCTGCTGAACACTAACACATTTTTTTTTTAGAAGTATATCTCAGATCTGTACAATGCAAGTGAATGATGATCAGACATTTGTAGCTCCAAAAATCACATAACGGAAACATAGAAGTAATCCATAAGACTCCAGTGTTTAAATTCATATCTTCAGAAGCAAAATAATGCTAGTGCTGTGTTTCCCACAGGATTTTGTGAGACTGTGGTGGGTGGATCTCAGACCCTCTAGGGAGGTACGGGAGCATGCTCCCCCGTAACAATATTTTGTACATTTTAAAGTTAAATGCATCAATTTGGTGCACTTTGAGGCTAGATCTATGAAGGACTTTGTGCTCTTTTAAACAATTTGGTGCTCTAGTAATAATCATAAACACATTGGTTTGTATAGATATGAATGGTGATGACATGGCAAAAAAGTCACACCCACAAAGCATGAGACGGAGTTAAAACAGTAGCGTTACTTCAGCTTCATTAGTTAACATTATAAACAGCCTAACGTTATACATGATGAGCCAACTTTCTCAGATGCTGAAAATTGTTATGTTGTCAGAGCCGCTGGTAATAACATTAATGTTAGATAATTAGCTAACATTAGCTAGCTAGATATAACGTTACATACGTTATACAATGTTTTTCACAACAAGCAGCATTTTCAGCGAGGAGACTGACAGCTAACGTCATTACCTAACTTAGCTAATGTTAGATTAATGTTAATTTTCAATGATAACTTCTGCAGTAACATTATTTGTTTGCTGTCGTACATTGATAATCAGTCCCACCAGGATTTCGCGGCACTTTTTCCTGATTTTTGCGGTCCAAAATTACTGAATTTGCTGCAGATTTTCTAAAATTTTTAGATACACTTTTTGGCATTTTTGGGGGTTGTTTTGCAGTGAAAACTCACAAATCATCATTATATACATCTGTAATTGTGTTAATTACATTGTAAATGCAATTACATGTAAATATTTTAATGCATAATAACTGAATATGCAGTTTGTAAGCAAAAAAATAAAACAAATAACACAAAAATACCATGCATTTAGGTGAAACCTGTAGGTACTGAAAAACCCTTAATTATTTTTGTATTAAAATGTTCTGCCTCAGAAAGTGCAAGAAAACTTATCTAAGGTTAAGGTAAACTAAAAAAACAAATGAGGATTCAATAATTAGGCCTGTTGCCATTATTACATTGTCTGATATTTAAATCTGGTATATGACCATATACGAACAAATACAATTAGAGTTCATGTATTTGAGCATTTATGTAAGTGTTTGTAAGTGTAAGTGTTTAAAAAAAAATTACATATATGAAAATTGCCATTTTCATCATATTGTCATATATATTGCATATATCTATATAAGTGACCTTTTTATACCAGTAAAAAACATTTATGAACATTTACTTTCAGCATATGTGTTCAGCATAAATTGCCATTTTCAGATTCGTAGCCTATGAATCACTTCAAATTCGAATAAAATTTTACTACACAACTCATGGGGTTTTTAAGTGAATGTTAGGTATTCTTTGTATAAATGCAGGTTTTCATGTCTCATTTCGCAGCACTCAGGGTGACGATTAAACACTAGCCGTGATGTATGTGCTGTCTGCGGTCCCGTGAAAGTTTAGACTAGGATTTTGATAGTGAAAGCACAACGTGGAGGAGATGAGGCGGAGATGCTTACACTGTTACTATGGAGATGATACAAAGGCAGCTGTGCATTTGGATATGTTGTGACTGCAACAAGCTTTTCAAGTATTTGTTTTCCGCTGTCAAACATGAAGGAAAGCGATGGAACTGACTGGGATTGAGAAATGCTTTGCCTAAGCAAAGGCGCAAAACACAACGTTAGAGATCTTTTATATTATTATGAGAAGTGTACAAATATTTTCGGTTCATTATGAAACTGTGGTGGGCCGCCACAGTCAAGGTAATTAATGGGAAACACTGGTTGTGGGTGAGAAACAGATCGATATTTAAATCCTTTTTTTACTCTAAATCTCCACTTTTACTTTTACATCTGAAAGTCACATGTGGTTCCTGTTTAGTTTCACTTTCACATCTGAAAGTTAAAGTGGAGATTTACAGTAAAAAAGACTAATATTGATCAGTTTCTCACCAACACCTATTACATTGCTTCTGAAGATATGGATTTAAACACTGGAGTTTGTTTCCTGTATGTGATTTTTGGAGCTACAAAGGTTTGATCACCATTCACTTGCATTGTATGGACCTACAGAGCTGAGATATTCTTCTAAAAATCTTTGTTTGTGTTCTGCAGAAGAAAGAAAATAATACACATCTGGGATGGCATGAGGGTGAGTAAATGAAAAGAGAACTATCCGCTTAATGCCGACTGCTTTGCCAGAACTACAGAACAAAATGACGGTTATCTACTGTTGTGGATTTAAGACGTCTTTCTAATCCAGCTATACCAGCATGCAACTTCCTCATGAATATTTACTGGCAGTTGGGCCCGCCAGCCCAGAAACAAATGGTCAACTTAATATTTGATGGCTTTTTTACTTTTTAGTTATCACGTGGTGCATGCAACGATACCTCTGTGTGTATGTGTGTGTTTTGGGAATGAAAGTGTAAAAACATGTAAGATTGCAGTTGAACTCAGGCCTGACTACCCTAATCCATTCTATTCAAAGCATTCTTCTTTTTAAAATTCACACCTCACACTTTTTATAAAGATCTTGCATAGGTTTTAGTTGTTTTGCCTGTTATTATATTTTAACCTTGATTTCGACATGAAAATAATAATAAGCCACTGTCACACATGAAACCCGTTAAATCACAGTAAACTTTTTTGGTAAATGTACCACATCTGTTGTTCACACATGCAATGGCTTTCCATCTTTTACCTATTTTGCTACCATTCACACATCAGCACCAAAATGCCTCAAAACTGTGAAAAATGTGAAGGCATTTCCCCAAAATGCTTTTGGCCCAAAGGAGGCAAGTTATTTTATCATAAGTAACGGAATCACTTACTGTTCCTGTAAGCTGTCAACAAATTTGAAGAGAAGCCGTTTAGTTTTGCTATCAGTCCAATTTGATGGCAATTTTGACTTTCAAGTCACATGCATTTCAACCTAATGTGTGACAGTAGAGGTTGACAGATAGTGGATTTTTCCTATAGTGATAACTAAGGTGGTGGAAAAGGCCTCCAACCGATTAATTGGAAATTAAAAAATTTACTTAGTCTTTCCTTACTATGATGGGCACAGACATAGAGGATACAATAACCCAGAATGAATTCAATCCCAGATGTAGTTCATTGTTCAAAAATCCCAGGAAAAAATCAAGATTTGGTGTATAACGTGGAACTTTTAACTACAAACAAGCCCAAACCACACAGACTCTTAAAGGGGTCGCACACCGGACGCATCTGTTGGTCGAAATGGCACATTCTAAAATTCGAAACAATTATTTACAATAATGGTATGCACACCATTGCCGCCGTCTGTCAATGCCTCCCATCTATGAAATTCAAATTCTGAAGCACAAATTCTGCACCGCCACAGAGCACAACCCGCATAGTTTTCCATTAAATTCAACCTAAATCATAATCAAAGGACATTGATTTGCCAGTTAAGATTTTTATAACCTTTATATTCACCAGATGAAGGGTTTTATATATATATATATATATACACACACCTGATCAGGTTTAATGAGGAATAAAGTTTATTATTATTATTCACAATATGAAGTTGGAGACACAATGTTTGTGCTCATGGGTGATGTTTCCCGAGTCACATTATTCTTTGCATGCCCTAATTCAATTTAAAGCACTTCATTATCTAATCAAAATAACAAAATATGTATTGAAGTAAGGATAAAAATATGGATAAATCTTTTGGCAATGATGAAAGATTTAGATACAGCAAATCCCCACAAGGTGTCAGTGATTGTTTTTATTTCACCTCTAGAGGCTGTTGTTATAGAGGTTCTGTCAGAACCAAGCCATTATAACTGTAGACTCCTCCAGTACCAGCCACAGAGGAAC
Source organism: Myxocyprinus asiaticus (assembly GCF_019703515.2). Lineage (NCBI taxonomy): Eukaryota > Metazoa > Chordata > Actinopteri > Cypriniformes > Catostomidae > Myxocyprinus > Myxocyprinus asiaticus. Next base: position 37,864,102 of record NC_059376.1, on the reverse strand, counting down.
ACAGGGGAATAGAAAAAAAAAAAAAAAATCGGCAACTATCGGCAAAGATTTTTACCGATAAGAGTTCCAAAAAGCAACTCTTGGCACCGATTAATTGGTAAAACCGATACATCGGTCTACTTCTTATAGACTGCATTTGTGGCATGTTGCAGATTACCACTGCCAGTGGTAATTTGGACTCGTTCCTCAGTTTGTAAAAAGAATGCAAAAGGGTAATTTACAGGAAATAGTAAGTTCACTTACAGTGGAAGCCTAGTAGGCAAGCAGGAAGAAAAATGCACTATGAATGAACATCTAAAATATGGATCTACCACACTGTTTCGATATTGCAACCGTTGCATGTGTTAACATGAGATCTGTGTGATTGAATTGAATACCAGCCAGGGCAGGAAATTAACTTTTTTGCCCACCAGCCACAGTGGTGGGTGAATTTTACCAGCTACTTTGAATTTTTTTTTTTTACCATCCATTTTCATTTTACATTAATTTTGAAACATTCAAATGGAGGCTAAAGAGAGGGCAAGCACAGAAGATAAACTTGTTCGAGAACCATATCTGAGGTTGTACTGAATTATAATATGGATGCCAAAGCACCAATAAACTTCTGAACACACGGCAAATCAGACACTTGCATTTTTTTGTCTGTTCTTCAAAATATTATCAAGTGTGCTTCTTCAAACACATGTCTGAGTCAAACGGCATTTCTTGTCATTTGTCACTCTGAGACGTCTTACAGGTCACCCTTCCACTGTGCAACCCTCTCTGTGCAAAGTTATATCCAATCTTTCAACTCATGTCATGACCAGCTAAAAAAAGTGAAGTGGCTTAACATAAAATAGAAAAAAAGAAATGAAAAATGGTGCCTTACAAAAACCCTCCTATCTGCTTGCTTTTTCAGTATGTGTATTTTTTTTTTGTAAATATTTTTCCTATTCTTTTATAGATTCACATTTTTATTTAGCAAATGCTTTTATCCAAAATGATTTACATTGCATTTTAGGTATACATTTCATAATTTTGTGTGTTCCTTGGGAATCAAACCCAGGACCTTGGAATATATCATAATTGTGCTACTGAGAAAAAAACAACAAAAAAAAACAACTATATATATATATATATATATATATATATATATATATATATATATATATATATAAAATAATTGGTCTTTTTAGCCTATTTAGATTATTCTATTCAGATTACTCTCATCTGTGAGTTTTGTTAGAATCCACGCTGATACCTGAACTCTTGGTTTGTTGTTCTGCAGCACCTGGAAGTTTTGTCTCAGGAGATCGTTCGTTTGGGTAAAGACACCGGCCCTGCGGAAAGCTCCAAAGCAACGGGCTAAAACTGAACACATCCACCCAATGATTCAGTACCCTTCTCTCTCATCTCTTCACGGCTACCAGGAGGAAACCACACCCAACTTTTACAAAGACATGACCTCCTGCTGAAATCTCAGATGAACAATGAGAATAGAGGGTCAAACAGAGTGTGTCCATCTGTGATTTACATACTACTGAATGTAACGTAACACTTTATATGTTTCTTTGTTCGTGATGGGAAAGAGCTGGTCAAAAGCGGCTGTCTTACCGCCCCTTGTGCTTGACATCCGTGAACTGGATGCTCGGGACAGTGGTGTGACCTTTGTGGTCCAAACGGGCCTCTCTACCCACCACTAATTCCCCCGTTCAGGACAGTCATTTGTTAGCGTCTTCAAATTGCTCACTGTTGTGTTGCCTGTTTTGTATATTTGTTTCACTAAAGAAGCTGCTTCTGTGCGTGAATGTGTGTATGTGGGGCATAGAAGAGATCTGATCATCAACAGTGTATTTATTTGTGCAAGAAAATCCAAATATCGTAGTGTCTCCTAGTATCTCTACAGAATGCTGCTCCTTGCCATAGTGCATTTTTGAATCAGGAGGAAAAAAAAAAAGGTTGCAGTTTGTGTCAAACAAGTACTGCTGGGTTCATTATATCAACAAATTTGAAAAGTTTTCTGGTAAGAAAGAGTATGCTTTTAATTGCTGTGATAATTATCTGAGCATTTTATGGGGATCTCAAAATGTTCCAGTGAAGGAAAGCGGCTCCCTGGACTCCCCTCGTTAAGCAGCAATCTTTCCGCAGCTTAACGACTCAGTTTGACACCTCTCTGTCTGTCTTTGAACTGAAAACACTGTTGAGAAATGCAGCAATTTCTCGCAGTGCCCACTTGACTTATGCTCAATTCCTGTGGGAAAGCTAGCCGTCTGTTTTAGTGTCCAACACCAGTTTGGGCCGTATGCGTTGACGCCCCTTGTCCTGATTTTCATTTTGTTAATGTTGCAACATCGTTCTGCTTTTAAAAATTCAGTTTTGCTTGGTAAACATTTTGAATTCTGACACAGACTTCAAGAATATGGAGCTGAAAGAAAGTTAAGCATTTAACAACAGTTGACATTAGTTGTTGCGACACTACAATCTGAGCTTAGCTCAACAATATGCCGCTGTTTTGGGGTTATGTGAAGAGGAGGTTGTTGAAAATACAAAAGTTATTTTGCATCAGTCCTCAGGATCAGCTCAAGTTTTTGTGTAACAGCTTGCATTGAAATCAAGCACTCTTTGTCTTGATTTTTCCAATCGTTAACCAACGTACAATGGATGTTCGTTGTTGTTGTTGCCGCAATGATGGACTGAGGAATAGATGTACACTCCGTTCAATGAGTTGCACCATTATGTAACTTGGTTTCGATTTAGTGAACAAAATCTAAAATCTTTTTGCCACAAAAATGTATTTCGACTTGTCTCTCCTCTTTAAAGAAAGCAAAGGTTGCAGTGAGGCACTTAAAGTGGAAGTGAATGAGGCCAATCTGTAAACATTAAAATACTCTCTGTTTCAAAAATATAGCCACAAGACATGAACAATATGCATGTAAACATAATTTTAGAGTGATAAAATTGCTTACCGTATCTGTGTAAAGTTCTATCCAATTTTACAACTTGGTTGCCATGACGATGTAACGCCATAAACCCTAAAATTACCATAAAAACAATGATTTAAACAACTTTACAGCTCAAATGATACACAAGTTTAGAAGAATTAATGTACAGTATGTGCTTTTATACATAATAAGCTTCACATTTCTGACTTTAAACCGTCCAAACATTGGACTCGTTCACTTCCATTGGAAGTGCCTCACTGTAACCTCGATTTTTGCCCTTTTAAAAGAAAAGGAAAGACGAGTCGAAATAAGTAAATAAATGCAAGTTATTCGAAGTAGTTTTACATTCAGTTCAATGCAGCAATTTACATAAGAATGGTTTAACAAACAATTTACACAGAAATATGTCAATTCTGCTCGTTTCATGAACAAGGCCCTTTGAACAGAATGTACTAGTCCTCACAGCTTCGTTTTCATGACTACAGTCCATTTTAAATGCAATGAATTATGACCAAACTGCTATGAAAAATGATTGTTTGCTTAGTCCGTTCTGACTGCACAACAGAACATAGTAAATATTCCAGATTGAAATTTTTAGGAATGTGAGATTATGGATCCAGCATCCGCTTTGTTTAACGGTTCCATGTTAAGATGTATATACTATATTCATCTTAGAAAATTAAGTTTTATGATTTATGAGATGTGCTCGGTTACTGTTGTGTTTATTTCAAGCCTTTGTATAGTTATTGCAATTCTTTACCTTTTATTACGACAACGGTTTGTTTTTGATGTTAACAGCACATGAACGCAATGTTCATGCATGGTGCGTTAAATGCCTGTCAAATCCCTCACTCTGGCTTCTGAAGGAAATCCTGACTAAATGCTTTGCCATAATCCATCCTCACCCATGATATATGCCGTGTAGATGTAGTCAAACGATATTCTTTGATTATCGCTGTTGAGGAAACTGACAAATCCGTAATAAATCCCTCACATCGTTGCACTCAAAAGGATGAAGGATGTTTGCCTTTGAAGCTCAGATTGTTTCATAGTCTTATCTAATCTCTTTCAAATTAACTCTATTTAGGATCATTGTTTAATTATCGCTTATTACATGAAAACAAAATATATTGTTAATCTCCATTCTCCCACTGCTTGCTATAAGCTTAATATTTATTTATGTGCATTTGTCAGCTGTCATGTTCCATAACAAGATTTCCATAACTTGCAGTGATAATAAAGAATGGCTGGAAGACCTGAATATGAGTGGAAGATTTTTTATTTATATAGTGTTTTTATTCTTTTTATTAAAAAAGGCTTGATAATAAGCTTACAACAATTATAGGAAATAAGAACAGATTTGAAAATAAAGTGTTAAACACTGGTCATGTCAAGATGCTCTCAAGGGTGAATTTGAACTTCAGCCTTCATGTCCCGATCACAAATTCTCCTCAAATGTGGGTCCCGACAGTGTTTCTGGTGTACACAGAAATACATCACATTACAGCAGTAAAATGGGTCGCCAGTGCCATTTTATGTTGGCTGTAAATGTTGACATTTCCTCCAAAGGCCACATGCGTACACACCCTTATACTCTGCTATACTGAGTGTTTTGGTCTGATACACACACAAATGATAATCTCTCTGAAGACTAGTCATGTTTACTGCACTATCAATGATGCCATTAAGGGCATGTAAACAAATTACATGAATGATTGAGCAGCTGTTTAATTTCAGCAGTTTGAATCTTTGTCTTCGTCACTCTTGAGTGAATAAGGCCTGATTGCCAATCAACACTGCAAGATTTCTGCATTAAATTTCGCACTTTTAATGCGTAGAATACCTTAAGTTAAATAGACGATTTTGACTTCTTTGAAAGGACTTGAAAGTTCCAAGTTGGAACTTGGGTTGTTGGAAATTGGGTTTCAGTTCACGATTCACTAAAATGAATCAGACTTTCCATATTTCATTTAAAGAGCCCATATTATGCTCATTTACAGGTTCATAATTTTATTTTGCGGGTCTACTAGAAAAAGTTTACATGCTTTAATGTTAAAAAAAATATGTTATTTTTCTCATACTGTACATTGCTGCAGCACCTCTTTTCACCCTCTGTCTGAAACGCTCTGTTGTAGCTCCTGTCGCTTTAAAGCCCCCCCTTCCCGAAAAGCCCAGTCTATTGTGATTGGTCAGCCGCTTAGCGTGTGTGTCGGAAATGTAACGGCCCTTACCATAACTGAGTTTCAGCTCCCGGGCACTATGCAAATGTGTTACATAGTGACGTAGCTATGTCACGGAAGTAATGGCTGGACTGCAAACCAGGCGTTTCAGACAGTTCAAGAGCAGTGTTTTCTGTGGGAGAGAGTAACTCCCTTTGGCGTGGACTTTGTGCTTTGCAACTTTGCAGATCTTTTGCATGCACAAACAGCTATATTACACACTAAAGGAAAGGTAAAATCCCAAAAAGCATAATAGGCCTCCTTAAGAGAGAGTGGAGATGTTTCATTAACTCTTTGCTAAAAGCTCTGCTTTCAATAGTGTTGAAAATATAGTGATCTAGTATTTAGTCACACTGCATCGCTACTCATTGGAAAAAGTAACTGCTTTGAAAAGAACTGAGCTACTCGCACGCTACTATAAAATGTAGTTAAGTTAGTATAATCACTACTTTTAGGTTGTTATTCCCCAACTTTGTCAACATGCTAACAATGGGAATTGACATGTTGCTACAGAAAGTTTATGTTCCCTGAAAATAACCCCATTTAACTAAATTACTGACAATCGCCATATCGTTGTGCAAGCAACCTCAGAGACACAGGTTCTGGTCCCATTGGAACCAGGAAGTAATTGCGTCCCCATAAACAAAGCGAATGCAATTTTGAGGTTGCATTTTTTGCTCAAAAGTTAGATTAGAAGTTAGACAGTGTGATCAGTCCTCTGTAATTGAAGTATAAAATATATATATATATATATATATATATATATATATATATATATATATATATATATATATATATATATATATATATATATAAAAAACATACAGGAATGCAGTACACCTCTCCCACTGCCAAAAACGGTTATAACCGAAATTATGTACTTTATTTTATTTAATGACATAAAAAGTGATGAACTTCTGCAAGGTCACTGAAGCTCACATTTACACTTGACACTCCCAGGGTTGCTAATCAAAGTATAAGTGGACTGCCTGATATAAAATCAATACCTCATAAAGGAAGGAAATATTTAAGACCAAAAAAGTGGAATGAAATTCAAGTTTTTTGCAATAAGTGAGAAATTGCAACTGCCAATTGGTCATTAGTTTAAGTTGCCATTTTTATATGGCCAGGAGGGCTTTTCAGTGTTTTGATTGAAATTATTAAAGCATTTATTTGTAGTAAACATAATTTTACACCAGAATTTACTGCCCTCTAGCCTTGGGATATAACACTGTCACAGTGAAAGCTCCTTTGAGGTCAATGTGCTTGTTTCAATCAGCATTTAGAATATTTTTGGAGTTGTTTATCAGTGTACAGGTGGTTAGAGGTATTCTACATTGATTTGAGTTGCTTTCACATAATTGTCTTTGCCTCTGGTTATTCTTTGCAACTATAGATGGTCAAGTGGTTTTCCAGTGGATATAAATTCAAAGCTTTAGAAGCCTGCAAAAGGATTGAAATCAGTAACTGCTGTCTGATTTTGTGTCTTTTGCTGCAGTAATTTATCCATGATCACTTTGTATTGACGTTGGAGTTGTAGAAATTGAACGCAAGGGATGTCAGATGGAAAAGCTAGCTGAATTTGTCTCAAAAGTGTTGGCGAAAACCTGCTGCGTTCAGAAATTGAGCATGTTAGCATGATAGCATGAAAATTGAGCCTATTTTTTTTTCTTAGTGCATATTCTTGGTTGTATTTGTGCACGATTCATCAGTGAACATTATTTCAAATAATGTTAAATTTTCTTTACATTTTTTTGGTTTTATTTTAATTTGTTACACTTGTGTTCCCGGTCAAAAATGACCGGCCATTGAAAATAAATGGATCATTAGACTACAAAATACAGAAATATTAAGTGCTCAGGAGCATCCCAATCCTTTAGATGGGCACATACGTATGTGGATGTGTGTTTGCACACACAAAGTCCTCAGACATGTGAACACACACAACACACATATACACACAATGTGTGTTGAGCGCCCTTTTGTGCATCGTCTTTCCATGTACACTCTTTGAGGAATATTTCAAGATCAACTTATCATATAATGTACCCTACCATATTTAATTCAATAACTGTACATACCCCTACCTTGCACATACATTGCCACTTGCACATGTACATACACCATTCTGTTATATGTCCTATTATTTGTATGTCTATTTATACCCTTAGATTCTGTGTCTCACTGTAATGTTCCGTGTGCAACTGTTTCTCCTATCACCAAAAGAAAATTCCTTGTGTACGTGAGAACACTTGGCAATAAAGCCAATAAAGGTTTGTGTGTGGCTGAACTCTCGCACAGGTGTCTTGTCTTGTTTTTGTTGCTTGTTGCGTGCATCACGTGGCGTTTGCCTCACGATGTACGCTCAGGCTTTGTTTAGTGTGGGAATGCACTTTGTTTGGCATTGCTATGCATTCTCTCATCTTGTCTGTCAGTTGGCATGAGTGTATATTGCCTTATTGTCTTGGAGATGTGCGCTCATGCCATTCGGGTGTTTTTTGCATTGTGAGAGCACATGGCTGTTTTGTTTCTGTTTTGCCTCGTGTCTCTCTGTCTTGCGTCATACCCCGCCTCCTTGTTTGATTATTAGTTAATTTGCCTCACCTGTCCCCTTGTTAACCTGTTTGATTTCTCGCCCTATTTCAGTTTCCTCGTGTGTAACTGTCCAGTCCCAGTTTGTCTTGTTTGTTGGTCGTGTTCCAGTCTGTCTCGATTCATGTACATGTCAGTCTGGTTTCCCTGTTCCTGTTCGGTCCAGTCGGTCCTGGTTCCCTATTACGTCTGCCCCAGCCTGGATCCTACTTTTCCCCTACGGGGTAGTTTATGTTCTCTGTTTTTCCCCCTTGTGGGAGTTTTGGTTTGTTTTTTGATTTATTTGTAATAAAGCCCTTCACATGCCTCTGCTTTTGGGTCCTATCTCTGATTCCCTGACAACTTTGTCTTAAAAAATATTTTAACCCAGATCTAAGTATAATTTGAAAAGCAAATGGGTTTCGATCATCAAAGTTGTTTTGTTTTTTCAAGAACAAAGGACAAAATGACAGTTGAAATCTTGCTTCACTCGCATGACTTTGTTTCTATATTTGCATAGGCAGATATTGATCCGAGCATTCAATAGGTCCAAAAAGGGTTCTGTAGTCCGGTGTCCTCAAAATATTTTGCCAGCACACTTCCTTTGTTAGATAGCAAACAGATCCCATTGCCTTTTGACTTCTGGAAAAGTTCTTGGTGTCTGATTGCTCTGTGTTGTATTTAAACCCTCAGATAATGTGACCTTGGTTTGTGACCCTGCTTTAGGACTTGCCACAGTGTTGATATCTTTTACAAAAAAAAGTTATCCAGCCTGGAGTAGGACAGGCCATGAAAGATTAACTTAGAGATGAGGAGTATGAAGTATTAAATGTGAACGCCAGACAGAGAGGCTGGTGTAAGGGGGTTTAGAGGAAAGGAGGAGGCGAGAACCGGCTTGACAACTTAAATAACAATTTATTAACCAAAAAAACACAACCAAAACACACAACTAAAAACACACAGTACAGCTGTCTGCAATTCTCTCTCTCTCGAACTGTCGTCCCCGGCCGCCTTTATCCCTCGCGCGCCCCATCAGGCTGATTGGGGACCGGGTGTGTCTCATTCCAGCCCGGCCCCGCCCTCCTCGGCTCTACACTCCTCCCGGCGTTGCCTCAGGCCGGGGAGCCCCCAGCATGACGTACATCCCCCCCCACCCTTCCTCTCCGGGGGGGGCGTGCCTTATGCCCCGACTGCCGGCGGGTCCTCCCCGCCTTCTTCGACCTGGGAGGAAACAGGAGGGGAAAAAACAACAACACAAAATGGCGAGGGAACACGGAGCGACAGAGAGAGAGAGAGAGAGAGAGAAAAAAGAAACTCACCGGTTCTCTGATGTGCCGTCGCGTGGTCCCCGATCACTACTCCACCCTCTCAGGCGGACTGCAGCCGCTCCTCCCCGGGCGGACCGGAGTCAGACCTCCGACCCCCAGCGGACAGAATGCCCCTCCGCGTTCCCGGCGTCCCGTGGGGACTCTCCTCCGCCCCTGGCAGCGGCCCTACCACTCCAGGCGGTCGGGGAGTCACTTCCCTCCTCCACCCGCGGACGGCAGTCTTCTCTCGACCCCTCCGCGTTCCCGGGGGACGGCAGGGCACTCCTCCACCCCCGGCAGTGGCTCCCTCGCTCCAGGCGATCGGGGAGTCCCGTCCCCACTCGGCTCGCGGACGGCGGCCGTTCCCCGCGTCCAGGTGGTCGGGCTACTCCGTCCCCCGTCGGACGGCAGCGGCGCTCCCCTGGGTGGACGGCAGTGTCGAGGATCCTGCGACGGGAATCCCTCCTCCTTCCTGGGTTTCGGCACCAGTGTAAGGGGGTTTAGAGGAAAGGAGGAGGCGAGAACCGGCTTGACAACTTAAATAACAATTTATTAACCAAAAAAACACAACCAAAACACACAACTAAAAACACACAGTACAGCTGTCTGCAATTCTCTCTCTCTCGAACTGTCGTCCCCGGCCGCTTTTATCCCTCGCGCGCCCCATCAGGCTGATTGGGGACCGGGTGTGTCTCATTCCAGCCCGGCCCCGCCCTCCTCGGCTCTACAGCTGGTTAAACAGATTACATGTATATTGCGAAATGCTGCAGATCATGGATGCTATGACGGATGCTGTTGTATGAGAACAGTTGACCTTTTTATATCAGGACTGCACCAAAAACAGCAGCTGCTTCAATATGAAAACAGGAAATACAGTAAATTGTATGTCCTGTGTTGTCTTGCAAATAAAATACAATGCCATGTTAATATCAGAGCGTTCCTCAAGCGGAGGCAAGCCGACCTTCGCATGCCACACATTTAAAAATTTCCATCGTTCACACCTATGGGCTGGAAAATTTGTGACTGTGTTTGCTGCATGTCTGCTGCAGTGTGCTAGGAATAATGCATGATCTGCATGTGTTCATGCACATACAGTGGGATCCAAAATTCAGAGAGCACATTATATCTGGGATTAACACATACGTTTGGTATTTAACAAAATAAGAAGAAATATATAAGACTTTATTTCTTGGTGATTTGCACTTAAAACTGGTGCATTATATCAATCCAAATGCAAAATAAAAGCATTTTCAATAGTGGTCTCTGATTTTGGTTCCCGCTGTATGTTGTCCCTTGGATTTACCTCTGTGATTGACGGGCAGTTTTAACATAAAAATTGAAAACTCAATTATTTTGATGATAACAAGATTAAAAACACAAAAAAGATATGCTTCTGAATGTTAAGTAAGCCAGCTAGTGAAAGAAATCAAATTCAGATGTGAAGGCTAATTGAACTGACACACTAACAACATTTGAAATCTGTTTTTAATTAAACGTGACACACTAAGGTGCCTGGTGTTAAACTTTCATAATTACACTGCTTTAGTCACTGTCTCCATGTAAGATTAAGATAACGACCTTCAGTAGAAGCTTCAAGTAACTGCTATTATTTATATTTTGCATATATCATTTCATTTATAATGATTATTATATACTGTATTTTTTTTCTATAATACAATTATTTATAATATTATTTATGTATCAAATTATTCACGTGTATTGTGGCCCAGTCTTTCTCTTTGTAAATGAAAGCTATATTTATTGAAAATAAATCTTGTTTTGATGTGCTAATGAATGCCAAGAATTAGTTGAAAGGGCTGTATTTAACACCTTTGTAGCATAAATTATTTTCCCAGAAGTTTAGTTCTAATGTTAGTCAAGATTTCATGCACCCAAAACAGCCGTAATTTATAAAGTGCACTGGTTAAAAAGGTGAATTATTCTTTTTTTCATATATGATCATGTGACTGGGGAGGGACCTTTGCATTGCGAATGTTACTATTATGACTAAAATGCATAAAATTCTTATTTCCATGAAAAAACTCAAAAATCTTTAAATGAGTACTCGTCTTATACAGAGTGGACACATGGAGAAAAAACTGTCTGACCAACACAAGCTTCACAAAAGTATTTTCATTCGTCTTTAGTAAATAATAATTTTTATGATAATAACATACAGTATAACATATAATAATAATAACAGCAACAGAGAATTGAAGTGACAGGCATTGAGAGACAGTATCCAGACAGGGAACATAGAAAATAAATAAAATTGCCTGCAGCATCGACACACCCTTGTGTTGTCCAGGATTAATGTATTTTTATTTATTTTTTTACTTTTGCTGTGCTATTCCACTGCCCATGTGGCCACCACACCATGGTAAATATTTCATGGCAGAAAGAGTATATTTAGATTTCTGCTGCTGAGGAAAATTCAATATATTAGTTACATTTATTACCGCTTTGGCAAAGTACATATTATAAAATGAATAGTTCCAGGTCCTGAATGCTGATTGGTCAATTCATTATTCCAGCTGTGCTGAAATACACAGTATAGTAACGGCTATGACACAAAACACCTGTTCATCTAGGACAAGGCAGAATGTTAGGGATTGACAGCCTCAGTCACCATTCACTTTTATTGTATGGAAATTAAGATGCAATCAAAGTGAATAGAGACTTCTGCATATAATTTCCTTTAGTGTTTCACGAATGATAGTAAGTCATAGGGATTCTGAGATTTTGATGTCTCCAGCACTCATTAAACCTAGAGCAGGTATGTAATATGAAACGAACAGATGGTATTAGTGGTTAGTGGTAGAAAAATGGAGGCAATCATTGGCTTGTCTTCAGCTTGTCATTATTTCTTATAAATAGATGATAAACAGGAGCGAACTGGGACTAAAAATCCAGCCTGCAACACACCACACCATAACACACCAGCTCATTGATTTCATTTTCTGGCTCAATTTAAAATTTTTGTGTTGAAAAAAATAAATAAAAAACATTTCTATTGACTGCTAGTCATGACAATGGGCCCCACAGTGCAAAAATTGTCATAAATTTAAAACATATAAAACCACTGTAGATGTGATGAGTGGATCTTTTAGAGAAAGCACTAAAATAGGCACTTTATTGCTCAGACAATTAACATGTCCGAAAACTTTTTTCCCAACATACTGATGTTAGGTTAAAATGTACATAAAAGTACAAGGGAAAGTGTGTATGTCATAATTACTCAACCCCTATTGCATGTAGCTGTTTCTGAAATATGTAAGGTTACACAAGTAATTGTTTTAAAACTAAATTAAGTCGTCAGTCTGCAATGGTGCTTATTTAAGTTTTAAAATTTAAGTTTAGCGTTGTAAGCAAAAATGTATTTCTATGCGAAAAATGCAATTAAATATAAGCTGTCTCAGAAGCTAATAGAGGAGATTATTTCATTACACAAGAAAGGTCATGGCTAAAAGTACATTTCCAAGGCACTTCAATTTCCAATAGACAAAGTTGGCAGCACCATTCATACATTTTTTTAATATGGTACAACAGCAACCTTCTTGGGGTGTGGAAGAAAGCAAAACTTCACCAAAGGAAATGTTGACTTCAGTTGACTGAATATTCAAGAAGTAATTAGGAAAGAACTGTGGAGTCCTGGAAAAAGGTTTTATAGACGTATAACACTAAACTGAAAATTAGTTTTAGACCCATTGGTCAGCAGTACGTCTGGAGTAAGATGACAAGGTGATGACAAGAACGACACCATCCCCACAGTCAAGCATGGAGGTGGGTCAGTCCTGTTATGGGGTGTTTTGTGGCTGCAGGAAATGGCTATCCTGATTATGTGACTGACACCATGGATTCTTTCAGGTATCAGGCCATTTTGGCATGAAAAATGTGATGCCTTCAGTGTGTAAATTGAAGCTTGGTGATCACTGGACTTTCCAGCAAGACAATAACACCAAGAATACATCCAAGTTGTCCAAAATCTGGTTCAGGGATAGGTCGTGGAATGTCCTTAAATGGCCCTTTCAGTCCATCATTAAAATCCCATTGCAACACTTTGTTGGGATTTCAAGGAAGTAGTGGCAGCACAGAAACCAAAAAATGTCAATGAGCTGGATGCTTTTGCTCATGAGAAATGTGTAAAAATTCTAACAGAGGTGTCTGAAGCCTGAGAACACTTACCTGAAACATTTATTTGCTGTTATTAAGGATAAAGGATGCTCCACAAATGATTGACTTTGGGGGTTGAATATTTTTGACATGACATTTGTGGAGAGAATTAGTTATTTTTTATTCAAAAATTTGGGTAAACTGAACTTTTTGTTTTCAAAATCTCTCAAATGTGTATTAAAAACTTACTTTGACTGTTTACTGAGGTTTTAGCTGATGTGTTTTAATTCACATCAAAAGAATATATTGCTGGTCAGGGGGGTTGAATAATTTCAACTGTACACTACTGTTATTGTATTTGTTGTAACTTGCAGTTATTTGTCATTTTGTGATTATTCAGAGCTCATCTTATGCTTAATACGTTGTCTTTGTCTGTCACCATTATTGTGATTTGAATGTCAAATAATGAGGTCCACGCAGGGTTCGGAGATAATGCGCACATACAGAACCGCGGTACAATGTGTAAGTAATTTCAAAATAAAAGCCACTGTACTGGTTTTATTTTGCAGATTTATTTTTAATATTATTCTATAATGGAGTTCACATGATCATGTTGAAGCCTAGGGTGGCTGCCTATATTGCCTGTAGGATGGGCCGGTACTTGCGTAGCAATGGGCCAGCCTAGATTACCCTGCGACCCACCGGGAAAACACACGGTACTCACGACAGCCAGTCCACCACTGATGATAAATATTGAAAGTGGCTTAAAGCAGAATTGAGTCTGACACTGAATGTGCAAAAATTCCTGTTGTGCTAGCTGAGATTTTGTAAAAATCCAAATAACTTTACAGATTTTTATTGTAAATGGTTTAAACAATGTTTTCCATGCTTGTTCAATGAACCATAAACAATTAATGAACATGCACATGTGGAACGGTCGTTAAGACACTAACAGCTTACAGACGGTAGGCAATTAAGGTCACAGTTATAAAAACTTAGGACACTAAAGAGACCTTTCTACTGACTCTTAAATACACCAAAAGAAAGATGCCCAGGGTCCCTGCTCATCTGCGTGAACGTGCCTTAGGCATGCTGCATGGAAGAATGAGGACTGCAGATGTGGCCAGGGCAATAAATTGCAATGTCCGTACTGTGAGACACCTAAGACAGCGCTACAGGGAGACAGGAAGGACAGCTGATCGTCCTCGCAGTAGTAGACCTCGTGTAACAACACCTGCGCAGGATCGTTACATCCGAATATCACACCTGCGGGACAGGTACAGGATAGCAACAACAACTGCCCGAGTTACACCAGGAACGCACAATCCCTCCATCTGTGCTCAAACTGTCCGCAGTAGGCTGAGAGAGGCTGGACTGAGGGCTTGTAGGCCTGTTGTAAGGCAGGTCCTTACCAGACATCACCGGCAACAACGTCGCCTATGAGCACAAACCCACCTTCACTGGAACAGACAGAACTGGCAAAAAGTGCTCTTGACACTGATGAGTCACGGTTTTGTCTCACCAGGGGTGATGGTCGGACTCGCGTTTATCGTCGATGGAATGAGCGTTACACCGAGGCCTGTACTCTGGAGCGGGATCGATTTGGAGGTGGAGGGTCCGTAATGGTCTGGGGCGCTGTGTCAGCATCATCGGACTGAGTTTGTTGTCATTGCAGGCAATCTAAGCGCTGTGCGTTACAGGGAAGACATCCTCCTTCCTCATGTGGTACCCTTCCTGCAGGCTCATCCTGACATGACCCTGACAATGCCACCAGCCATACTGCTCGTTCTTTGCGTGATTTCCTACAAGACAGGAATGTCAGTGTTCTGCCATGGCCAGCGAAAAGCCCGGATCTCAATCCCATTGAGCACGTCTGAGACCTGTTGGATCGGAGGGTGAGGGCTAGGGCCATTATTATAAGGCTTTGGATCGATACCTTTTTCATGCATTGATAATCAGAAATTTTTCCTTATGATTATCGATCTGTATCGACATCATTTGATCTTCTACATATGGCGAATCAATTGGTAATATTTTCCTGGGTTTCAAAGCTTCCGCAATTGAAGGTTGTACCTGTTTAATGCCTTACACTGCACATCCCTGCCATTTACCATGATATCTGCTCATATGGGATATTAGATTTGTTGTGTTCCCGGAGTATGGCAATTCTGCCTTGCACTTTTTTTACACACTTTTTTCTATTTATCCAGGTATTCGCCAGCTCCATCAACCCTGAACCTGAAATGACTCAAAACTTCGCTTCTTTTACCCTTTCCCTTAAACTTTCCATTTTTTTTATCCGCAAAAACATAACATTACCCACATCGAAACACCATGCGAAACACCTGCTGCACAAATGTAGGGGTGACAGAGGAGACGACTTCGAAACAGTCCCTTTCTGTCACTCTCATAGCAGCTGTGTTAGAAGCCTCATCGCAGCTGTTGTAGCTCGTTTTTTAAAACAAATTTCAGGGTAATATAATACAAAGTACAAAGTTATAAATGTGCACTAAATCATTTAAAAATTGCAAATATAAAAAGTTTGCTAGATTTATTCTGCTAAATAAGGCTGAAACACGTCATCACAGGTCTGTGAAAAGGGTCCATCGGGGGGCAGGAATTAGCTGGTTAGCAGGTCCTTGTTTGCCTCGTTCTGAAGCTTTCACGTGGCTGAGCCATTGAATTAGCCATGCCCCCTCATTCCTAAACCCCGCCCTCCAAAGATCATTTTGAGACCAAAACTGAGTAAAAGAGCAGCATTGTTTGTTCCTGTGGCTGTCAAATTCAACAGAGGCACAATAGCGCCCTCAACTGACAAACATTATCAATCATAGCTGCAATGATCTGCTTCAAAGACAACACTATGAGAACTTTATTGTTTAAAGTTTTTGTTTTTGGCACCATTCTGAGTAAATTCTAGCGACTGTTGTGCGTGAAATTCCCAGGAGATCAGCAGTTACAGAAATACTCAAACCAGCTTGTCTAGCACCAACAATCAGTCTAACTCACTGAGTTCAAATTTTTCCCCATTCTGATGGTTGATGTGAACATTAACTGAAGCTCCTGATCAGTATATGCATGATTTTATGCACTGCACTGCTGCCACACGATTTAATTATTAGATAATCGCATGAATAAGTGCATGTACAGTTGTTCCTAATATTTAAGTTCTCGATAATAGTCAGATAATAGTCAGATAATAGTCAGATCATTCATTGCTCACAAAAAAATATTTTAGCCTATTTTTAAGATTTACACATTTCAATTTCATAACAAAATCCCATTGAATTGAATTTAATGATTTAATGAAAGGTGAAATATTAAGGTTATTTTTATTTTATTTTATGAAAGATAAAAAATTCAATTTGATGGAATTTTGTTATGAAATTGAAATGCGTAAAAATCTTAAAATAATATTTTTGAGTGTGAGCATTACTGTGTATAAAATGACCATGAGATGTTGGACTTTTGACAGTTTAATTTAACCTTTGAGGTTGGGTAAACAATTCAGACACAAACATGTTTAAAATCAGTTTATATTTGTAGTAATTGTGTATGTATATATAAATTGAAGTATAATATTATATAAGGCAAGTTGATACCCCCCCATCCCGAAAAGCTGTTTTGTACTCTAGAATTATGGGCAATGTGTCTTAAAATAGTGTGCATATATTTTATTTTATGGTGTTTTTTGGTCCTTTTTGAACCTTGACAGAAGAACTGAAAGTTTTGGAAAAAAGCTTCGTGAAGATTCTTAACAAATTCCCTTTCTGTGGTCCACTGAAAACAACAACAACAAAATATGTGTCTGGAGCGACGTGATGGTAAGTAAATAACGATATAATATGAAGAAATCACTTTAAATAATGAACACTTCTCTGAATTTTAGGACATGGTGTTCCCCATAACATGTGGACATGATGTAACCATGCTGCTAATTTAAATGTAGCTGATTCAAAATGTCTCTCTTCTCCGTTGGATAGACATAACTGAACTGAAAGAGGAAGAACAGAAGAGAAATGCATGGAAAGGTGAGAGAGGAGCAGGAGATTGGAGACTTGAGTCACTAGGTTTAAAAATGTACTGGTCTCCTGATTCCGTCTTACTGCTATCTATAAATAGCATGTTCTCTTAGCTAACAACATGGGACATCTGTATGAGGAGCCCATGTCTGCATTCTCATCTCTATGCAACCATTAAAGTATTAAACTACATAAAGCAATGTTACTCTGCTCCCCATGACCTGAGATCTACCCCATCCAACCATTCAGTATCTACTGCCAGAACTTCATAATTAAGGTTGCAACATTGATGTCTTGGAGAACAGGAGTTTAAAGTGATTTTTCATCCAAAAATGAAATTGTCATTGTTTACTAACCCCCATGTTGTTTGAAACTCATATGACTTTCTTCTGTGGAACACAAAAACAGAAATAGAAATAATGTTATTTATTATAATAACAGATCATATTGCATTTTGTTTGTCTTTTTTGGAGATTGACAGCCTTAGTCGGCATTCACTTTATTATACAGTATGTGAAAAATGTGTGTAAACATTATTCAAAATGTCAGATTTCAGAGTTTTAAGTAAATGATGACAAAATTTTAATTTGTAGGTAAACTATTAAATGTAATGCATTAAAGGAATAGTTCACCTACAAATGAAAATTCTCTCATCATTTACTCACCCTCATGCCATCCTAGATGTCTTCTGCAGAACAAAAACGAAGATTTTTAGAAGACATTTTCAGCTCTGTAGGTCCGTAAGTGAATGGGTGCCATCATTTTTAATCTCCAAAATCCACATAAGGGCAACATAAAAGTACTCCAGACGACTCTGTGTTGGTTACAATTCCATATCTTCAGAAACGATATGATAGGTGTGGGTGAGTAACAGATCAATATTTTAAGTCCTTTTTTACAATCAATTCTCCTCCCTGCTCAGTCAATCTCCACTTCACTTTCACTTTGACAGTCTTTATGCATATCGCCCCCTACTGGGCAGGGAGGAGAATTTATGATAAAAAAAATTGACAAATTTTGATCTGTTTCTCACCCACACCATATCGTGTCTGAACACATGGATTTAACCACTGGAGTCATATGGATTACTTTCATGTTCCCTTTATGTGGATTTTGGAGCTTCAAAATTTTGGCACCCATTCACTTGCATTGTGAGGACCTAAAGAGTTGAGATATTCTTTTAAAAATCTTAATTTGTGTTCTGCAGATTAAAGAAAGTCATACACATCTGGCATGCCAGGAGGTAAATTGTGAGATCATTTTCATTTTTGGGTGAACTATCCCTTTACATGTAAACCTCTCACAATGATGGCCTACAAAATTGTTGTCGTCTGTTGCTGTAGTCACCTTCCTTTTTTGTCTTTTCGGTGTGCCTTAGGAGGTGTAGTGTATAGCACTGTAAAAGGATGTATTGATTCACCTCATCTGAATGTCGTTGTGTAAGGAAATCCGCTGAATGAGATTTGTTCTTTGTCTTTGCAGTGGCGTGATTGGACACAGGACAAGCTGTCAGATGAGGAGACAGTGAAGGAGAAAGAGACGGAAACTCTTAACTGAGGACGAATTGAGGGCCCGCACATGTAAATCCATTTCCAGAGAGGTTAAATCGAGGAATGGAGAAGTGAAATAGTCTTGAAATGTCTCTCTCTTTGTGCTGACTGATCATGTTAGTCCAGAAAAGATAGCACAAAGCTCTTTCTCTGAATCCTGATATATTGTATAAAAAACTTTCATTATGCATCAAAGCCAATAAGCTAAAAGGTTAGAGTTCATTCTAAACCAATCAAAAGCACCAATCTCATGGCCATGTTTGAAAACGCTTTGATTTTGCTATGTTTAGTCATCTCATCCACACTAGAACGCCTAAAAGGGAGACTTTTTAAAATGTTTTTTTTTTAATTGCTGTATACTTTGAAAAACAACATGTTAGTGTTAGTAGTGTAGGTGGCCTTAGGAGCCATTCACACTGAATACTTTTGCATCTGCTAGTTTTCAATAGTTTTTGTATGTAAACATATGCAAGATGGACGTCTTTGACCATTGCGCTGCATCTTGCTGTTTTTTTTTTTTTTTTTTGCTGTTCAAAGTTAAAAGAACTTCCGCTTTTCAAAACGCATCTCGAGACACCTGCATTCTGTTATATTTGTTGCACTGCGTCTAGATTTTTTACACAAAAATGTGTTTTCTGAATAGCCCTTTCAAGCCGAAACATACTCTACGGAAGTATGTGGACACTGCTTCCAGCTACACATGCTCGATTTTATGCATTATGTTGAATAGCCATGAAAAATGAAGCCATATATATTATATTTAGTTGCATTATGATGTGCATCTGGTCTAATACTTCATTGCGCCGCATATTTGCATTGCTTTAACCCCTCTTTGTAAGTCCCGCCTTCTCGCGCACCAATTGGTCGATTATAAGAGGCTTGCAGCAACTATTGGCCAAATTCCTGCCTGTCAATCTCTCCGCAAACACGCAAAGCGCTGTTGTGTTCGGCATCAAACAGCTGCTTGACAGTAGCAGCAAATGACAGCTGAGTGGAAACAATGCCCAAACGAAAGTGCAAATTTACAGAAGATTTGCACAAAAAATTGCAATGATTGGAAGCAACCATGCTTTCGTCCAGGTTGAGATCCGTGGGAAGCAGAATGTATGACATGTAAAGCTGGCACTTATGTGTCAGTTGCTAATAAAGGTGATTTAGAAGCACACATTAGCTCTGCGAAGCATAAAGGGTCAGCAAAAGGTGAAAGTTCATCAGGTAAATTAACGGACTACTTTTTGCGACCAGGTAAAATTGTTATCACATTGCTTCATTTTCCATGGCCATTCAAAATAATAGTAATAGTAAATGAAGATACTCATGGCATCAAATATTTTATTTTAGTACATGGACATTCAAAAGAAAGTTGGACATTTTAATCTATTTATATATATTTATGTTATGCTAATACAGTCTTTTTCACTGTATTAAAGTTTGCATTCATAGTAACACTGTTTTGAACACTATTATTATTTGTGTGTGCATGATGTGTGTATTTTTAAATACTGAAACTCCATTCTGCTTGAAATAGATTGCTTAAAGGTGCTATATGTAAGATTGACAACAAGCATTTGAAATGGGTACTGCAGTCCAAATTCAAAATATTGGAGAGTTGTCTGCCCCACCCCAGACTCAAAGCTCATGTGGGTTGCCAGAATGTTGACACGCAAATTAGCCAACTAAGCTTCCGTTTTAAAGGATTTCTGGGCTTTAAGCTGTCTCCATCTTCCAAAGGCATCTCCAATATTATCCTTGTTTTACTACGCCTCTGGTCATAGTGGTTTTTAGACAGATGGCGAGGCTTTTTATGTCAGATGGAATCTGTTATCTCTGATCCAGTTTGTTTGCTAGCTTCCATGGCGGGCAGCACGCAGTGTTGTTTGCCTGCAAACTTGTTCAAATCTGGCAACCCGGCGGTGTCGAAATACTATTGGTGAGTGGGCAGTGGGCGGGATCACACAGGCCAAAACATAAACAGAAATTCCAGCCCGGAATGGAAACTTCAAAGTAGAATATACTGGCTGTAGCATTGTTATCGGAGAAGCCAGTATTTCAACTTAGCTTGTTTCCTAATTCTCTAATGATATATTATGGTCATTTTATGATTTAGTACAGTACAAATATTACATATAGCACCTTTAATGTTGAAATGTTGAAACAAAAGGCTCCCTGCACACTCGCAGTCCAAAATGAACAGGACAAACTGGTTTGACTTAATCTCTGAAGCCCGAACCCACACGCTCCATCATGGAGGCGTTATTCTGTCCTCCTAATCCTCCGTTTTGTACCGCTATGTCAGAGCTGCCAGCAGTTAGCTTGCTTGTAGATGCCACTTCTGACTGCAATTATGTATTTATTTTTCTTTACAGTCTTTTGACAGTGGAATGAGGGCCTCAGGCAGCCCTGCATAACAGGATGGAATTTCAGCTCTTGGCTCATCATCTCTGAAATAGTCAGATTATCTGTTTGTTTGGTGGATAGATCTGTCACTTGAGCCTGCCTGTACAGGAACCATATACAGGTTCAGGTACGACTTTCACTGGGGTAAAATTCACCTATAGGAAATTTGTATAACTCAGAGGTTGCTCTTTATAGCTCAAGAGTTCTCAGTTATTTTTCATTTAAAGGAATGTTCCGGGTTCAATACAAGTTAAGCTCGATCGACAGCATTTGTGGCATAATGTTGATTACCACAATAAATAATTTCAATTCGTCCCTCCTTTTCTTAAAAAAAGTGCAAAAATTAAGGTTACAGTGAGGCACTTACAATGGAAGTGAATGGAGTCAATTTTTGGAGGGTTTAAAGGCAGAAATGTGAAGCTTATAATTGTATAAAAGCACTTACATTAATTTAACTTTTAAAACTTGTGTATTATTTGAGCCATAAAGTTGTTTAAACCGTTGTTTTAGGGTCGTTTTAGGGTCATGGCATTGAGGTTGTAAAATTAGATATAACTTTACACAGATAAGGTTAGTAATCGATTTTATTACTTATTGTGTATGTCTTGTGGCTATACTTTTGAAACAGTAATTCATTTTTGTGGTAATCAACATTATTATACAAATGCTGTCAATTGTGCTTAACTTGTATTAAACCCGGAATATTACTATAAGTATCAACTTTGTCTGAGAAAATTCCTTTGGAGAAATAAAAACAAAACGAGAATTTTAGACATACAGTAAGTTTTTACAGTACAGTACATACAGTGCAGTGTTTTTAGATGCCAAGATCTCTTTCTCAGGAGAAAGAGTAAATTTATGCAGAAGTCTCAATTTACTCTTCATTTAATGTTATTGCTGTCTTGGAGAAATAATTGAAAAAACTGGAAAGGACACATTTGTGATTTTTCTTGTCTTATGGGCAGATTAAGAGGTCTGTGGCATAACCGTGAGCAACAACGTTTATATAATTTAATAATGACTGTTTTATGGTCTTCATGGGATGATTAATTCAACTCGATGGTCAATTTTACCACACAGAAGTGCCTTCTTCTTTCCTGGTCTCCATATGGGCCCTTCACTCTGTCCAGTTCATCAGCCATTGGTAGCTTGTAAAGCTGTGTCTCATGATGAACTGATGCCAGGCTTCTATTGATGGTGACAGTCCATTAAATTCTCAATCAAGAGCCGGTTGTGATGTCCAGAACAAAGTACTGCCAGGCTGAACCAACTAGGATAACTTTGAGGCTCTGTTTAGCTGTAAACCGATCATCATTTTATTATACTCGGGGTGCAGAGAAGAAACCATATGAATATTGGAGAGTAATGCAGTATAGAGAATATAAGTATTTAATAAGGATTTTTTTATTTATTTTATTCTTAGCTTCATAAACTTGGGTTAAAAGGACAGTTCAAAATTGCTTGAAAATTCTTGAAAATTTAAAATTGCTTGAAAACTCAACCTCATGTTGTTCCAAACCCAAATGACTTTCATTTTTTTTTTCTCCACAGAACACAAAAGGAGGTGTTTAGCTGAATTTAATAGACTGACACCACTTTCATTGCATCTTTTTTCCATACAATGAAAGTGAATGGTGACTGAGGCTGTCATTCTGCCAAACATCTTTTGTGTTCCACGGAAGACAGAAAGTCTTCATGGACCAGCATTTTTGGGTGAGCTATGTCTTTCATAACAGTGTTGGGGTAATGTGTCATAAGTAGCATGAATTGTGTAATCAGATTGTTGTTTGGAAGTAAGAATAATGTAACATTTTAATTTTATTTTCTAATTTTAATAATAAGTTACTTAATTTAATTTAAAGGAATAGTTCACCCACAATTGTTTATTTTAATTTTTTATATACATGCTCTTTTTTTCCATACGAAGTCCGTTCATAGTGACCAGATCAGTCATGCTCCAAAAAGTGAATAAAAGCATCATAAAAGTTGTCTATTCCAAGTCTTCTGAAGCCAGACTGAAATTTGGGTTATTTTTCACTGATATTTTTCCCCTTTACCGTAGCTCTTAAATTTCATTCTTGGCATATACAAACTGGTCTGTCACATTTTTGTAACAAATATGAGTAGCCTGTAGCTTGGCAACTGACAGTTTCCAAGTAGCTTCCCCAACACAGTTGCTGTCAGGCAGCAGCGGCGGAAGATTAAATTGCGTTGTGGCGGCTCACTCTGCCCGTGGCTTCATCCATTATCTATCGTCTACTTGAAGCTTAAGAAAGGTTGAAATGCCACAGCCAGACATGATAATGAAACAGATACAGGATCGGTGTTGTGGAGGGGTCAGTGAAGGGCTCTTACTGAATGGGGTTGATATTGATTTCACGACCACATCGGCACCCGGGTCGCCCTTTCATGCTATGTCGAGCCGTCCTGATAATGCTGATGGGTGTTTCTTCAACTATGAGCACTTTGGGCGTTGTGGAAAATAAACTCTCTTAAAACACACTTTTCCCACTGTCACTAGTTTATTGGAGGTCATAAAAGATTCATCACAAGAGAATTCTTTTAGAACCATTTTAAGAACCACTTATGTTTTTTTCTGGAACCAACAAATGTCATTTCCACCACATCTCAAATTACTTTGTAATTATGTTTAATGGCATTCTGTGGAGAAACTGAAATAATAATTTCAAATAACTAATTTCATAGCTAGCATTTTATACATTATAAATACACACAAGTAAATAAATATTAATTTAGCACTTTTTGCATAATTTGGTAATGTTATTGAAATGATTCAGATGTTACCATGAGAGTGAGTAAATGATGAGAGAATTTTCATTTTTGGGTGAACTAACCCACCCAAAGTTTACGTGCATACACCCACAGATAGCGCAAACACTCTCACCCATGCCCACATGTGCTTTGCGATGGCAAGAAAAATGCGCTTAGAAGTAGCACTCTCACGAAAATTAAAAAGATATGGTGCACAGTTGCTGCTCTAGAGCCCTTAATGTAACCTTCAGTTAACAAAAAGAAATAAAAAAGGTAGTTGGTAAAGAAATATGTTAGATTTAATAAAAATTAAGATGACTAGATATAGGGGGCCTGGGTAGCTCAGCAAGTAAAGACACTGAGTACCACACCTGTAGTCACAAGTTTGAATCCAGGGCGTGTTGAGTGACTCCAGTCAGGCTTCCATAGCAACCAATTGGCCCGGTTGCTAGGGTGGGTAGAGTCACGTTGGGTTAACCTCCTCGTGGCCGCTATAATGTGGTTCTCGCACTTGGTGGGGCGCATGGTGAGTTTTGCGAGGAGAATAGTGCGAGCCTCCACATGAGCTAGGTCTCCATGAGCTCAACAAGCCACGTGATAAGATGCGCGGATTGACGGTCTCAGACACGGAGGCAACTGAGATTCGTCCTCCAGCACCCGGAATGAGGTGAGTCACTACGCCACCACGAGGACTTAGAACGCATTGGGAATTGGGCATGCCAAATTGGGGAGAAAAGGGGAGAAAATACAAAAAAATAAAATAAAAAGATAACTAGAAATAAAAGTGCTAGTATTTGTAGAAAAACCCTGATTTTCTTTTTTGACTGCATGGAACGTCCGCAAACAAATTAAAGCAGCAAAACATCACTCCATCACAGCAGAAGTTACAGGATTATTATGTGTGGCGGTAAGATGGACAGAAGGGGGTCATGCTACTGATGTGGAATTGGATGCTTTAACCCCACTGACATACATATAATGGACATGTCTAAGACATTATTCCAAAACAAATCATGGCTTGACCATAAACTGCTCTCAGATTACTAAACCGTTTATACAATCAAAGTGGCTGCTATGTGAGCCAGTACAATACTTGACCCAGTTTCCAGTGGAGGTATGAGTACACGCACAGATTTTCCTTCACGTGTTGTCTTGTTTGTTTAATTGCGATGATTGAAGGTTCTGTTATGGAAACACCGGACTCTAACTGGACGATCTGAAAGAACTGTGACCTTTTTTAAACATGTAAAAATCGCTTTTTGATGTTTCAAGAAGAGAGTCCCATAAATAACCAGGGCATTTGGTAAACATTTGTCAGAAACATTAAATTAATTGGCCCTGAAACTTCTTTACTGGCTGATGTCATGAGTTCAATTTGCTTTATCCTCTCTGGGGCTGCTGTAACGGCCCTTACAGTGGTTTGTATCACAGATATAAGCAGCTGTTTTTATCTGTTGACCACTAATAGCCAGAAGAACTGGCTTTCTCAAAGTTTTTGCTGCAAATTTCAAAATGATTTTTACATCAAATAATAACTCTTGAAGTCAATATGAAATCATAGTTGACCCCGTTTACATTCTAAATGAACATTACTAGTCTAATTGTGCACGATTCATCAGTGCATGATATTCTAAAGAAATATTTTGAATTATATTTAAGCAAATTATAATCAGCTTCTAAAACTTCTTTCCAGTGTTGGCTGGCAGGGAGGGGGAAATAATGTTAAAGGAATGTTCCGGTTCCGTACAAGTTAAGCTCAATCAACAGCATTTGTGAGGTGGCTGAGAAGTGAAAGCATAAACAAAATGGTTCAAATTCATATTTAACACTATTCTGAAGGTATTTATCAAATGTTTGCAGATACAAGCCCTTTGTTCTCATACAGTAGTTGACTGAAAGTCAATGTCCTGTATTTCCTCCAAACACTAATGGCCAGACTTTTTACTTATCTATATAAAGTTTTGTTCATCTTATTCTGGCCAAGAATTGCTCACATTTAATTTAAGGTAAATCCAAAATCAGATACTGTTTAAAACGCCTTGTTGATGAGAGAGGTCCGAGGAGAATGGCCAGACTGGTCCAAGCTGACAGGAAGGTGACAGTAACCCAAATAACCACATGTTACAACAGTGCTATGCAGAAAAGCATTTCTGAACATAAAATATGTCGAACATTGAGGCGGAAGACCTACAGCAGCAGAAGACCCCTCCAGGTACCACTACTGTCAGCTAAGAACAGGAAACTGAGGCTACAGTGGGCACAGGCTCACCAAAACTGGACAGTAGACGATTGGAAAAACATTGCCTGGTCTGACGAATCTCAATTTCTGCTGAGGTACACAAATGGTAGGCCCACAGCAGCCTCAGTTTCCTGTTCTTGGCTGACAGAAGTGGAACCCAGCATGGTCTTCTACTGTTGTAGCTCATCCGCCTCAATGTTTGACATGTTGTGCGTTCTGAGATGCTATTCTGCACACTACAATTGTACAGAGCGTTTATCTGAGTTACCGAAGCCTTTCTGTCAGCTCAAACCAGTCTGACCATTCTCTGTTGACCTGTCTCATCAACAAGTCGTTTTCGCCCACAGAACTGCTGCTCCCTAGATGTTTTTTTATTTTTTGGCACCATACTGAGTAAACTCTAGAGACAGTTGTGTGTGAAAAACCCAGGATATCCGCAGTTACAGAAATATTCAAACCAGTCCGTCTGTCACCAACAATCATGCCACGGTCGAAATCACTGTGATCACATTTTTCCGCATTCTGATGGTTGATGTGAACATTAACTGAAGCTCCTGACCCATATCTGCATGATTTTATGCATCGCACGGCTGCCATACGATTGGCTGATTAGATGATCGTGTGAATATGTAGGTGTGCAGGTGTACCTAATAAAGTGATCGGTTATGTAAACATATATGATATAAATATATTTTTGTTTGAGACACTTAATAACAAATTAGATATCCTTGAGCAATTATACTTTGCTCTCAGGGTTATATCCAATTTTAGATACACCTCCCCCTAAACATCACAAAACAAAAAAGGGAACTGTTTTTGTTCACTTCGCATGTCAGTACAGTATCTGCTTGTCTAAGTGGCCGTTTCTTGGCAGAATAAGCTGCAAAGTAGACAAGACTTCATGCAAGTATGGTCAAAAGTCTGGCTACACAACCTTAAACTTCAAACAGCACTGCACAAACTCTGAAGCTCTACTGGTGTCTGCTGTTGCCGCATTGACGTTTTGCTGTAGTGCATAAAAATGATGGAGAAGAAATATAGAGAGGGCTAAACGATAGTGGCCATTAAAAGAAGGCAATCTATCTGGTAATAGGAATCATTCGTTTTCCTTTCTCTTTAGCTCTCTCCCACTCTATCTCCCTGTCAATACTCTACTCAGCAGGGTTTCCTCACTCACTTTCGGTCTGTCCTAGAAAGGAGGGAGAGAGTGGTGTAATTGAAATCTAATGAAGTTGATGAGTCAAGAGGTGAGAACTTGCATTTCTGATCTAAGGATGAGGAAACACTCTTTAGAAAGAGAGCATGATGTGAAAATGGAGTGGTGTTTTTAAACCTGCTAATATACATCATTGGGAAAAAGTTGTTGTTGTCTTGTTTTCTTAGATAGATCTAAACAGTGGCAGCTGTGTAGAACTGGCATTTGTTTAGAAACTTAGGCTGTATGCTAATAAATTACATTTGAAGAGCAACAATGTACTGTAGAGTCTTTAGCTGCTAAATCTGTCTGAAGATAATATGCACATTTAGGCAAAGGAATAGAACTAAACTTTATGAGGTTTGCTTTTCCCAAGTTTTGTTTTAATTACTTCTCTCTGGCTTTCTTGTTGAAATGATCTCATTGAGCTGCACTCAAAGCACTTTCCATTGCTTTGCCATTAACAAAGGAAGCATTGGCGTAAAATGTTATATGGCTGAGTACTTATCTGCACAACATTCCATTTAAATATTCCAACATCAAAACATGTCCTGGAATCATCTCTTATGCTAGGTCATCATGCTTAATGTTAGCTTAACTTACCTTACTAAAATTGTGGAAACCATGGTAACCATAGTTTCTGTCAACATGCAATAGCTAGCCATGCTTGTTAAAGCAAGCATCACTATTATTATTGCTTATAATGTACTTAGGGTTAGAGATTTCCCAGCAAACACAGATCATTCCCCTATACCGTTAGTTAAAAGTTCCCATTTGGTTATTTCAGTGTTGAGTGTAATCTAATTATAAAATAAATAATTACTGTAATTTATTTCCTTTTAGTATTAGTGTAGCACATTACATTTCAATTTCTTGTAATCAGATTATAGTTACTGACTTTCACTTTAGTTAATTAGTTTTAATTACTTGGGTTACACATTTATAAACTAATATTACATATGTAGAATATTTATAAAACATGAATTACGTTAATATCTGCAAATGTTTGTGTTTTGCGACAGCTGAATGGCGTGTGCCCCCTATAACGAGTCAATGAACAAAGAGGAAATATAAACATTATATTGTTAAATACTTTGAGTGGAAAAACAAAAATGTTTTCTGTGAAAAATGTTTTAGAAAGTAACTTAAAAGTAATTAGTATTGTGATTACTTTTTTGATGAAGTAATCAGTATAGTCAGGAATCTTATTACAATTTTAGAGAAGTAATTAGTCCTTTGTAGTGAATAACATTTTTTGAGTAATTTACCTAACACTGGTTATTTTCTTGGGAACCAATTCCTAATTTCTAGGAATGTTATTTTTAGTTTTTTGTTTTTTTTATAACTATAAACTAACATTTCCAGAATGTTACATGGAGGTTTTTTTTATTCCTGTCAAGAAAACTTTTTCAGCCAACCAACCAACCAAAAAAATAAAATAAACAAAACTGAAAACTCTGTTCCTGGAACATTCTGGGAACCAAAAACACATGTTCTCAGAACATTCTGGGAACCAAAAATATCTATATCTTAAAATGTTGACAAGAGAAAGTTACTGGCAAGCAACATCCCCCATCAGACATTTTTCAAAAATTCAAATGGGGTTACATTTCCCTCTAGTACTACTGATAGCGCATAGCACAAGCAACTTCCGAGACATGGTTTCTTATCCTGTGGGAACCAGGAAGTAATCTTGTTCACATAAACAATGATTAGTGTGATTCTGAGGTTGCATTTTCTCTCTAAAATTCAGTTTTTACTCAACTGACAGTTAGGTTTAGGGATGGATTTTGGTTTAGGGAGTAGAGTTTATAAAATATACTGTCCTGTTGATTGTATTACATAATTTACAACTAAAAATACAAAGCACTTTTGGCTCCACTCTGGACATTTCACATGACCAAGTCCAACCTGGGAGCAGGTGTGACTTCCATGTGCTCATTCTAACAAGTGAAGCCCGGTGGGGGCGCGTTCCCCAGCTAAAGAACTTTTTTTTTTACGACCTGTTCCCAAGGGGCTAGAGAGTAGGGGCCGGGTTTTTCAGGGTGGTTTCTAGCCGAGCCCTCGGGGCGCCAGAAGTCATGACCAGACTTGTTGGATCACACCGGCCTGAAGTCCGTGGGTCTCTGCGTCGCGTAACAGTGGCCGCATGAAAGCCGCCGACTTTGCGCAGGCACTATCTCTGGAACCCAGGCTCTTGGGCCAGCGTTGTCAGATAGGTCTCGAGGAGACCTTTCGGACGAGACCGGCCCAATGCCTGGTAAACTGGAGCTTCCACATGCCCAAACGTTCAACATCACTTCCAGCTTCAGCCACAGGGGGCAGTAAGTAACATTTTCAGTAAGCACAGACTGATTTCAGCAGCGTAACTTCCGACCTACTGTTGCTGAATTCACAGTGTGATCAGTCTGAAGCATTCTGGCTTCTAAAGAAGCTTTTGAATTTGTCTAGCATGTTGTAAATATTTTAAACATAGATGTAATTCTTCACTCCCACAACTCTCCCTGTCCTTAAAAGTGGAGAGTGTTGTGTTTATTTCAGGCAAAAGGCTTTAGAAGCTACTTCTTTACAAAAATGTACCATCGTAACTAGGGAAGCCCCAATACCACTTTTTCTCTACCGATCTGATTCCGATGAATTCTCTGTATCGGCCGATACCGATCCAATACCAGTGTTGTTTTTTTCTTAATCTGTTTACAAAGAATATCTATACCTTACTGTGTGAAACTAATTGGGAGTGCTCATACAATGAAAAAAAAAATAAATAAAACAGAAACCTCTAACTACACATTATTTAAATATAATGTGTAGCCTATTAAGAAAAACAGGAGCAAAACAGGAGAAAAATTAACAGTAATTCCAGTGAAAGTCTTCTGTAGAAAAGAAGCCTGTTCTCTTTGCACATTTTTTTTTTTTTCAGCTTGTATCTGAACTTAAAAGATTCTGATCTCTTTTTTCTTCACTTTAGTTGTAATAGGATATAAGTCCAGTTTTCATTCACACAATAATTTTTTGGAACCCATTCAACTTAAAACAAATTCTAATTTGTAAACAAATAATAGTTATATTATTATTATTATTATTATTATTATAATTGTTACTACTATTATTTAAGTTTTAGAAATGTATTTTACAGTAGTAATATACAGTATATTCAGTCATGCCTTCTTAACTTTAAAATCCTCTGGCTTTTATTTTGATGGTCCAGGAAGTCCTTTGAGTGTGTGTGTGTGTGTGTATCAGAATCAGAATCAGAATCATCTTTATTGCCAAGTATGCTTACACATACAAGGAATTTGTCTTGGTGGCAGGAGCTTCCAGTGTACAACAAAAACAATACAAAAACAGCAGCAAGACATAGATAATAATAAAAAATAAAAAATAATTATACACATACGTACATACACACACAGACACACACATACATACATACACACATACACATACATAGTGCAAATCTAATACAAATCTGTTATCTGTTATGTACATTGCAAATGTTTTTTTGTTTTGTTTTGTTTTTTCAGAGGAATAAAACGGCAGAAGAGGTTGGATGTGTTGGATAAATATAAAAAAGACTAAACTGTGTATTGCACATAGTTATTGCTCAGTGGGGCAATTTAACTGTTCATGAGATGGATAGCCTGAGGGAAAAATCTGTTCCTGTGCCTGATGGTTCTGGAGCTCAGAGCTCTGAAGCGTCGGCCAGAAGGCAACAGTTCAAAAAGGTAGTGGGCAGGGTGAGTGGGGTCCGGGGGCAACCAGTAATCCTCTCAGCAGTCCGAACTGTCCTTTGTAGTCTTCTGATGTCTGATTTAGTAGCTGAACCAAACCAGACAGTTATTGAAGTGCAGAGGACAGACTCAATGACTGCTGAGTAAAACTGTATCAGCAGCCCCTGTGGCAGGCTGAATTTCCTCAGCTGGCGAAGAAAGTACAACCTCTGCTGGGCCTTTTTCACAATGGAGTCAATGTGGGTCTCCCACTTCAGGTCCTGTGAGATGGTAGTGCCCAGGAACCTGAATGACTCCACTGCTGCCACAGTGCTGTTTAGAATGGTGAGGGGGGTCAGTGTTGGGGTGTTCCTCCTAAAGTCCACAATCATCTCCACCGTTTTGAGCGTTTTCAGCTCAAGGTTGTTTTGACTGCACCAGACAGCCAGCTGTTCAACCTCCCTTCTGTATGCAGACTCATCGTCATCTCGGATGAGGCCGATGACAGTGGTGTCATCTGCAAACTTCAGGAGCTTGACAGAGGGGTCCTTGGCAATGCAGTCATTGGTGTAGAGGGAGAAGAGTAGTGGGGAGAGCACACATCCCTGGGGGGCACCAGTGCTGATTGTACAGGTGCTGGAAGTGAGTTTCCTCTGTCTCACAAGCTGCTGCCTGTCTGTCAGAAAGCTGGTAATCCACTGACAGATAGACATGGGAACAGAGAGTTGGTGTAATTTATTCTGGAGTATAGCTGGGATGATGGTGTTGAAAGCCAAAATGAAGTCCACAAAAATAATCCTTGCATATGTCCCTGGTCTGTCCAGATGTTGCAGGATATGATGCAATCCCATGTTGACTGCATCATCCACAGACCTGTTTGCTCGATAAGCAAATTGAAGGGGATCTAGAAAGGGTCCAGTGATGTTCTTCAGGTGGGCCAACACCAGTCTCTCAAATGATTTTATGACCGCAGACGTCAGGGCGACAGGTCTGTAGTCATTAAGTCCTGTGATTTTTGGTTTCTTTGGGACAGGAATAATGATTGAGCATTTGAAGCAGCATGGGACTTCACACTGCTCCAGTGATCTATGGAAGATCTATATGAAGATGGGGGCCAGCTGGTTAGCACAGGATCGAAGATACGCTGGTGAGACACCATCTGGGCCTGAAGCTTTCCTCGTCTTGTGTTTCCGAAAGACCGGCTCACATCATCTTCACAGATCTTAAGTGCAGATTGAGTAGCAGGAGGAGGGAGAAGGGGGGTTGCAGGAAGTGTTGGTTTTTGTGTGAAGTGAAGGTCAGAGTGGGTGTGGGGTGTGAGATTGGGCTTTTCAAATCTGCAGTAGAACACATTCAGGTCATCAGCCAGTTGTTGGTCCACCACAGGGTTGGGGGTAGGATTCCTGTAATTTTTGAGTTGTTTCATGCCACTCCACACTGATGCAGGGTCGTTGCTGAAAACTTGTTTTTCAGCTTCTCAGAGTATCTTCTTTTAGCCACTCTGATTTCCTTGTTCAGTGTGTTCCTGGCCTGATTGTACAATACTTTATCCCCACCCCTGTAAGCATCCTCTTTGGCCTGATGAAGCTGCCTGAGCTCTGCTGTAAACCAGTATATGTGTGTGTGTGTGTGTGTGTGTGTGTGTGTGTGTGTGTGTGTGTGTGTGTGTGTGTATGTGGTGCCTAGTTTACAGGAGTTTAATACGTGATTTTCCAATTATGCCTAAGTGCCTTAACTGTGAAAAATGTATTTTGCTGTGGGCTGCTGGATAATCTAACTGGGTATTCAACACCATCTCCGAATGCAAAATTTAAAGTAAACTTTAACTGTTCCTTGTGTTTAAAGATGACTTCACCTTACCAGCAATCTTCACTGACATTTATTTGAGATGCTGCACCAAGTTTACTGCCTTTTGCATTTTGTTGTACTAATCTTGTAGCCTGGATATGTTGATGACAGTTTGACGTTTATTGGCTCAGGTTTGAATGTGTATCTGACACATTGCTAGAGCTCTGCAGTTGTCGCATAAATGGAACCAGTGTTGTGCTGGTTGTCTTCCCAGAGGACTAGTAGATTTGGAAGGCTGTGCCCTGAATTTTAAGCATGCTGTCAAATGCTATCTCGACTACATTCCCTATCCCATATTCAAAGCTTTTAACTGGTGAGTTTGGCAGAATTTTTAGCCCTTTCTGGGTTTTGAGCTTTCAAATCTCATTTATCAGTAGTGACTCTTGTAAACTGCACTGGTGTTTTCACTGTCACACAAATATATTATGAGAGTACACTGGATTTATCCAGAGAGAAATGGACCATAGAGTGTTTGCTTCCCAAAGAGAAATGTATAACCTTATTACCTTACCTACATAATATGCTATATTGAATCACTATTAATGGTATGGATGATGGTATAGATATCATAAATAGTTGTGTGATGTGGGCAAGAAAACTAGAGTAAGAAAGCATCTTAGGTATGGTTAAAATGTATACACAGTAAACAATGACAAAAAATCTGAATAAATAATTATAACTTCTGGGAATAAATGTGAAATATATACATTATAGTTCACAAATGAAATTTTGTCTTTGGACTGCAGGATGCTACACACATATACAACCCTCTCCTACAAATCATTATATACTGTAAGTGCAATAAATAATAGCATCTTATTAATCAATCAAAAACTTCATAACCCAATAACAATTAACACGTAAAACAAAACAAAAACATTAAAAAATAATACATTAAATTCCTCATAAAAACAGTGTGTACAGACCCATCAAAAAATGCAACAAATGTCCAAAATATATGTTTTACCTTTGCAACTTCTTACACTTTAGGAGCAACTTTAAAATTAATTTTGGTGTAAAGTATAGCAGAAAAGTGAAAAGAACTGCAAGAAAGCTTTCCCCCCATCTTCTTCAATGATCCATAGAAAAACTCCAGGATGATGATGCAACATTTCTCACTGTATTCCCAGCTCCTAAAACAATTATTCCTGCCTTCATGTGTGGGATAGTAACAGTGTTGTGTGTACTGTATATCTGTTTTTGTTATTTTGGATGGTATTGATACTTTAAAGGATTAATTCACACAAAAATGAAAATTCTGTAATCATTTACTCACCCTCATGCCATCCCAGATGTGTATGACTTTCTTTCGTCTGCTGGTCACAAATGAACATTTTTAGAAGAATATTTCAGCTCTGTAGATCCATACAATGCAAGGGAATGGTGGTCAGATCTCTAATTGTCCAAATATCACATAAATGCATCATAAAAGTAATCCATACTATAATGGTTTAATCAATGTCTTCTGAAGTGATCCAGTTGGTTTTGGGTAAGAACAGACCAAATTATAACTCCTTTTTTGCTGTACATCTTGCCATTGCAGTCTCTAGGCACGATCATTATTTCAAGCTCAATTAGTTCCAGAACCTGAACCAGGGGAGCCTGCAAGCTTACCCTAAAATAGCATAACGCGGCGCTCCCATAGACATTCTATGGTGGTACACTGGTGAGGAGACAAGAGGCCATTATTTTTGAATGGATGTCTATGGAGGAGATGCCTGAGTGTGCTGAATAAATTGCTTTTTATGAGGAAACAGCTCATCACTTTATGAATTGACTGCCTTTCAGCTAGTCTTCAACATGTTTTACACTAAACAATGCTTTTGGTATGAACTACAGTATGTATGGAGTTTACTATGATAAATTGCTGTTTTATAAGAAAAGTCACAGATGATTTTGCGACAGGTAGATGTCACTTTAAGGCTCTCCCCGCTCTTTGTACTGTATGTTATCCGCAAAAGGTGACTTACTGTCATAACACGCTAGTTGACGTTACACTCTATCCTATTGTAGAGCTGCGGAGGTTGTTTTCTCCATATACAGTATATAATGTACATAAGAATCTCTGGCAGAGCGCTAAATGGCGCTATAGGAAGTGTAATCGAGTTTGAAATCACTATCGCCAAGGAGACTGCTGTCAAGATTTATAGTGAAAAAGACATTTTGGTCTGTTCTCACCCAAAACCGATTGGATCACTTCAGAAGACATTGTTTAAACTACTGGAGTCTTTTGGATTACTTTTCTGTTGCCTTTATGCAATATTTGGACCATCAGAGTTCTGGCCACCATTCACTTGCATTGAATTGACCTACAGAGCTGAAATATTCTTCTTAAAATCTTAATTTGTGTTATACAGAAGAAAGAAAGTCATACACATCCTGGATGGCATGAGGGTGAGTAAATGATGAGAGAATTTTTATTTTTAGATGAACTATACCTTTAAGGAATAGGTCACCCAAAAATGTAGTCTGGAGTTTACTGTGGGTGACTACAGTATAAAAGCTAAACAATGGATATATGATGAAAAACAAGCAAATTAAGTCCAATTACTAGTATGACATTCTGTCATTCATTAATATGACTTAGCATAGAGATTTACAGTTACGTTACTCTTTTTTCGTCACAGTTTTTGTATCCATCTGCTCTGCATCCAGCTGTTTTTTTTAGCATCTCATGCAGGAAAGTGACGACTTTTAGACACTGTGTCATGTTAAATAGAATGTCAACTTTTAAAAAAAAGCACATCTCGAGACACCATTCTGTGCCACAAATAGTTTCTTAAAGAATGTCCTTTTATTTTTTTATTTTTTTATCCTCGTATTTTGTTCACATTTGCTTTTATCTGGGTCCTTGCCTAATTGCTTATCACGCAAAATCAGTGACTTATTGATGCTTTCATGCGTGTTTTCATATTGTCAAATCAGCTTTTTCATTGCATGCATCTCCCTTTCTCGATGTGTCACTAAATGAAGCAAAATGCCATGAACTAGTCTGTATTAATCTCATTCTGACAAGGCAGAGTGACATATGACTTAATGCTTACTTGCATTAAGTAACTTAATACTTACTTGCATGACATTTAGAAAGATCACATTTTATATACAGTAGCTATACAGATGGCCTATGTTTTTACCTAATTCACTACTTTTGTCACAATAACTTAAACAGAGCTTTGTTTCCCTTTTTTAAGATATGCAATGAATTAGAAAAACAGACATATGGACTTAGTTCTTTTGTGCATTAACTGAGTCCTTGTTGAATGACAGGCATATTTCAAACTAAACAAAAGTATAATCAAAATAACAGTGTTCAAAAAATTGTATTTAACGACCTCCCCAAATCCAAACATTTTACCATCTCCAACTTCTTCCACCAGCCCCATTTGGAGTGACTTAAAGATCACTACGACAACAGGTGGAAAAATATTAATACAAATTAGATCATAAATGCATTGTAATATAAAAATAATAATAATTGAAAAATAAACCGTGGCCTCTAGAAAGTTTAACACAAATCTCAAATAATTTTGTTTCATAAAACAGCTACAACAGTGATTGTCAGGGACATAATTTGATGTTCCCCTCTATTTTTGGAGTTTGGATATGAACTTTATTACCACCTGTTGGTGGAATCTCCAAACTGTTAATGCAGAAACTGAGTTTAGAGTTTACGCTGAAAACAGATGTGGTGCTGAAACGTCTTAGCACAATGACCAGTTTCTTAGGAAATTAGCAAATTGCGCTTTGCACCACTTCATTGACAATACACCCACAGTTTGCATGCATACACCCACAGCTAACACAAACACTCCCACCCAAGCCCACTTGCGCTTTGCGCTGGCATAAAAATTGTGCTTAGAATTAGTGCTCTCATGAAAACTGGATAAGACGTAGCGCACGGTGGTTTTATGTAGTGCTGAGTTTAATGCGGCCACGAAAATAGAGCCCATAATCTCTTTCATTGTTGGCCTGTTTTGTATCTAGGTTTTCTTGCAGACTCCAGTAACACAGCAATTGATTTAAGGATCCAGCAATCAATGCTGCCATCATCTTGGCTTACTTCAGTCTGTCCTATGGTTACTTTTGCCAGCCCCTGTTTGTTCTAGCCTCTTATTGAAATCACAGTGTTTCCACAGAAGCAATGGCTGCACTCCTTAAGTTTAATTCTTGTTCAAGCAGACTCTGGAGCTTGCCAAAGAAGGTGAGTTTAAAACTTTGATAGAAAGCAATGACATGCCAAAAGAGACTGTAAATTTGCAAAAGAGACAATAAATTAACAACAGTATTTGCTGTGGATGTGGAAGTGAAAAGGTGAAGTACGTAATTCTTTGCGCTACTAGTGGCATCAAACGGAATACCAAATAATTATTGTTTCAAACAGGTTTCCCAAATACTCAGTAATTGGTGAAAGTATTAACATCAGAAAAATTACACATTTCACTTATAATGGTAAGAATAGGAAACAAGTCAACGTTTAACAGCTCTTCTGTCAATCTGTTGCTAAAGTGACACCTCACTAATAAATGTACTTTCTGCTCTATAATTGAAACCAGACAATGTTTGTGTCTCTGTGTGTACAGTATACATGAGTATGTTTTAAATGGTCATGCATTAAATGGTCAACTCCACAGGGTAAACACGACAGATATAAATACTGCTGTAATCAAATCTCTCTATTTTAGGTGGAACTCAGCCAGCCATTTGTGACCCTAACCCCAGTTGCATGTGTGTGTTTGCTGCATCTGCACTAAAGGGCCTAGACAGTCGTGGAAAGCACAGTCGTTATAAATGCTAAATGAATGAGTGTCAGTCTGCTGAATTCAGAGTTTGTCCACATGAATAATTCAATATGGAGGGTAAAGTACAGCTTGGGAATCTAGGAGCATCTCCTAGTGCAGACTGTCATCTTCGTCATTGACTCGATACTGTGTAAAATCCATCACCTTCTTCATTGAGGAAAATTTTGGTGAATTTGCCCCTATATTGTCTGCAAAGACAGAGATATGAACTTTGTTTTAAAATATATGCCATATTATACTTTAGTTACCAAATATCACAATAGGAAAGTAAAACTAACTGGACTCCAACAAAACAGTTTTCCAAATTAAAATGTCTTTGTTTTTACATGATGTGATTGGCAGCTGTATGGTTTGAACAGGTTTGACTCGAGACCATTTGCACATGCGCCTGAGGGGATGTCAGATATGAGGTGCTCAGAAGCCTTGGAAAGTTGCTTGGGAAAAAGGTGGGGGGCAGAACAGAGAACGGGTCCATTCCAGTGAAACTGCCACGGATAAAAGATAGCAAGGTGAAAACATAGAACTGTATTTTATTTTTTACATTAAAAATTTTAATCCTGCTAGTAAACTACCTTTTTTTTTTTTTTTTTTACAAAACTGGGTCCCACTTTATATTAGGTGTCTTTAACTACTATGTGCTCACATTAAAATACATATAATACTATGTACTTATTGCGTAAATACATGTTAAAATGTTCTAAGATTTACATTTGCTGCAACTGAGGTTGAGGTACGGGTAGGTTTAGAAGCAGGAGTTAAGTTTTAGGATAAGGGTTGGGGTAGGGTTATGTTCTGGATTAGGGGTAAGGTTAACAGTGTTTCTACAGGTGTAATTAAATGCAGATACTTTAAATGAAAGTACAATGCAACAACACAGATGTACATATTATGTAGATTGTATCAAATTCTTAAGATTCAGAATCAGAATGAGCTTTATTGCCAAGTATGCTTACACATACAAGGAATGTTTCTTGGTGACAGAAGCTTCCAGTATACAAACAATACAGCAACAAGACAGAGATAATAATAATAATAATAATAATAATAAAAAAAAAAAAAAGCCTATCAAAAATATAAAAAAAAAGTATATATAGAAATACACAATAAGACATATATATATATATATATATATATACACATATATATACACACACACGTATGTACAAATACAGTGCAAGGGAATGTTATGCAGAAGTGGTAGGATATGTTAAATATAATTGACAAAGCTGTGTATTGCACGTAATTATTGCACAATGGGGCAGTTTTAACTGTTCATGAGATGGATATCCTGAGGGAAAAAACTGTTCTTGTTCCTGATGGTTCTGGTGCTCAGAGCTCTGTAGTGTCGGCCAGAAGGCAACAGTTCAGGCAACAGTGTGATCTGATCAGCCAGCTGTTGCAGCGCTGGGTTCATGCATGCTTGTGGTGGTATGTACACACACACACCAGAATAAACTAGGAAAACTCCCATGGCAAGTAGAAAGGCTTACAGTTGATAAAGAGTGCTTCCAAATTAGGACAGTACATCTTCATTAACCTCGTTACATCTGTACACCAACATTCATTGATGTAAATGCATGTTTCACCGCCTCTTGTCTTCCCTGATAACTCCCGCGATCCACTCTGAACAGCTGAAAGCCTGGCAGATGTAATGTGCTGTCCAGAATGGCTTCACACAACCAGGTTTCTGTGAAGCACAAGGCAGCAGAGATTGAAAAGTCCTTGTTTGTATGGGTGAGGAGATGTAGTTCGTCTGTTTTGTTAGGGAGAGAGTGGAGAGGAGGAGGAGGAGGAGGGTGGTTGCAGGAGGTGTTGTTGTTTGTGTGAATTGAAGGTCAGAGCGGGTATTTGGTGTGAGACAGGGCGTTTCAAATCTACAGTAAAACACATTCAGGTCGTCAGCCAGCTGTTGATTCCCTATAGTGTTGGGGGATGGTATCTTGAAGTTAGTAATGTCTTTCAGGCCTCTCCACACTGATGCAGGGTCGTTAGCTGAAAACTTGTTTTTCAGCTTCTCAGAGTAGCTTCTTTTACCCACTTTAATTCCCTTAGTCAGTATGTACACCAACATTCATTGATGTAAAAGCATGTTCCACCGCCTCTCATTTTCTGGTTTCTGTGAAGCACAAGGCAGCAGAGTTTGAAAAGTCCTTATTTGTATGGGTGAGGAGATGTAGTTTGTCCGTTTTGTTAGGGAGAGAGTGGAGATTCGCTAGATGAATACTCGGCAGCGCTGTTCGAAAGTCACATTGTCGGAGCTTGACCAGCGCGCCGACTCGCTTCCTTCGCTTGCGTCTCATAGCGCGCTTTAAGAACACAGCTGCGCCTCTGACTAAAATGTCCAGCAAAATGTCTG
The DNA here is from genome assembly GCF_019703515.2 of Myxocyprinus asiaticus. Lineage (NCBI taxonomy): Eukaryota > Metazoa > Chordata > Actinopteri > Cypriniformes > Catostomidae > Myxocyprinus > Myxocyprinus asiaticus. The sequence continues at coordinate 37,824,083 of NC_059376.1, read as the reverse complement.
AATCTTTCAAAACCGGGAAAAGATTGTCTGGTATGTGCTGCCGAATGATCAATAGTTTGTCCCTGGTAAAGCTGATTGGAAAAAAATTACTAAACACAGGACAAACAAACAAAAACAACAAAAGAAAGGGAGTGCTCCACACCGAGGCGGCCATCTGCGTCGCCATCTTGATCATCATTAAGTACATAGTAGTTAAAGACAACTAATATAATGTGGATCCCAAAAATGTAATGTAATCTCATTACATCATTTTATAAAGTAACTAAAATGGAATGCAGTTACTGTTTTTGTATTATAAGTACATAACGAGTTGCAAGTATTCTATTAATCCACAAGTCTGGTCACAAACTGCAAAAAATCTTTTTCCTAATCAGTATTTTTAAATTGTTTTTCCAGTAAAAATATCAAACTTATATTTAAATGGGTCATGACATGAGGAATCAAAATGTTTCATATTAGAGTTCATTGTACTATAAAAACATACTGTAAGTTTCAGAAATCAAACATCCTCCTCACTGCAAAAAGAGCATTTGTTAAAACCAAGCTGCCAAAATGACTCGTTGTCTACTTCCTCCACATTGTGATGTCACGTTGTGGTAGACATTTGCATCTGACCGCCTTCAAGACAACACATCAACACCTACTTTACCTTGTCACTTCAGTAGCCCCACCCAGTGAACAGTGAGATGGCAAGGAGAGAACAGGTCAGTCAAGAGAAGAGAGGCAATCATAACAGTAAGCATCTTAAAGGAGAAGTAGCACCAAACCGAGGGTCAGAATGAGGGAGTAAAATTATGATTTTTTTTTTTTTTTTTTGCTAAAAACTTAACTAATATTATAAGTGAACATCACAGAACATATTAAAATAATAAAAAATGCATGTCATGACCCCTTAACTTATCCTTAAAACAAGGTAATTTGTGTCTGTTCCAAAACGTAGTGAGCTGCCTTGCCACCTCCTGCCTACATGGGAAGCTGCCTTCTATTGCAGCATTCTAAATGTCATGGAGCCTCATAAGAGGCCGATTTGGAACACTCTTCATAGGCAGCAACTCATCGCGTCATTCCAATTGTGCTCCTTGTGCGCAGCGCAAGGAAGACTCGACCTGCGATTGATTTCAATACAGGTGACTCGAGAGGAACAATGTGATACTCTAATGAGCATAAAGATAAAAAGCACAATCGGTATTTTTCAGTATTGAAAGGATTAAAAATATATTTATAATCAACATTTCTGGATATGCATCCGGGGAAGGATACATATAATGCTACCTTAGAACTTGGTGAAAACGAGAGGCAGCAAAATAAAGAGACCTGCCATTTGGAACAGCCTTCACATTGGGAGCGCTTCTTTGGTGTCTTAAAGTGCTACTTCCGGAGGCAGCTCACTAGGTTTCGGAGCAGACCCATTAACTTGAGAAGCAAAGTGTAAGATAATACGCTAAGTCTTGTTTTCATAGAATACATCTTGAATGAAATTGATTTTTCTTAAAGGAAGAACCAAAGAGGTTTGATGTTATCGATGTAGCTGCCATATTTGATTTACAGAGTTTATTATTAATATAAATTTGATTTGCTTTGAGTGTATATAATTTACATTTTATTGTGTCAATTGCACAAAGTGATTGTATGGGTTCTGAAAATGCTGAACATAGTGCTTGAGTGGTATCGATTACTTTTACTGTGGTCCTATGGTGGTTTTTGGAACTTTTTTCAGAAATTGACAGACTGGAGTCACTATTCACATTCATTAAATGGCAAACAGACCATGTGAAGGCCAACACACTCTCATGGCGAAATTGTCATAATCCGTACAACTTTTCTAAATTTGGCTAATTCGTATGTTATTGTTCGACTGCACTCGTTTGAATTCCTGTGACTTTCACTACAGCCAATGACGTCGCTGGAAATCGTTTCCATCTAATGCATGACGATTACTTGCTTTTGTCACACACAACAGTTTCCTATCATGTTTACACACTCTGCTGATTGGTTAAGTTCAGATAAGGGGTTTGGGTAAAGGCATAATATTAATAAGTATGTCCTTAATGCCTCGTGTGCGGAACCATCACGGAACTTCTGCAATAGACATCTGGGAATTTGCACGTGATGAAGTCGTACGAGTTTATGCGAACAACATACGACCATACAAAATAGCCAATTCGTAAATGATGTACGAATTTTCATGAGATCGGGTTGGTGAAGGCTTATTAAAAATTCACCTTTTGTGTACCAAGGAAGAAAGAAAATCAGACAGGTTTAAAGCATCATTAGGATGAGTAAATAATGACTGAATTTTCATCTTTGGGTGAAATATTCCTTTAACCCAATGCAAATGTTTATTATTATTATTATTATTATTATTATTATTATTATTATTATTGTTGTTGTTGTTGTTTTAAGCATAAGTCTAACAAGATTTACTGAAGTTTATGCTTAAAACAAGAAGAAAAAAAAAAATGCCAATGGGGTGAGAGGAATAAACCTAATTCAAGATATTTTCTCTGAAAACAGAGAATCAATATCTCACACAATTTTGCTTCTCAAGAAAATGTATCTTCTTTTAAAGATTTGTAAAGATACAGTTGCAATAAAAATTATTCAACCCCCCTAACCAGCAATACATTCTGGTGATGTGAATTAAAACACATCAACTAAAACCTCAGTAAACAGTCAAAGTAAGTTTTTAATACACATTTGATTGATTTTGAGAACAAAGAGTTCAGTTTACCAAAATTTTAAAATAACACAAATGTCATGTCAAAAATATTCAACCCCCAAAGTCAATCATTTGTGGAGCATCCTTTATCCTTAGTAACAGCAAATAAATGTTTCAGGTAAGTGTTCTCAGGCTTCGGACACCTCTCTGTTAGAATTTTTACACATTTCTCAGGAGCAAAAGCTTCCAGCTAATTGACATTCTTTGCTTTCTGTGCTGCCACTGCTTCCTTGAAATCCCAACAAAGGTTTGCAATGGAATTTTAATGATGGACTGAAAGGGCCATTTAAGGACATTCCACGACCTATCCCTGAACCAGATTTTGGACAACTTGGATGTATCCTTGGTGTTATTGTCTTGCTGGAAAGTCCAGTGATCACGAGCTTCAATTTACACACTGAAGGCATCACATTTTTCATGCCAAAATGGCCTGATACCTGAAAGAATCCATGGTGTCAGTCACATAATCAGGATAGCCATTTCCTGCAGCTGCAAAACACCCCCATAACAGGACTGACCCACCTCCATGCTTGACTGTGGGGATGGTGTCATTCTTGTCATCTCCTTGTCATCTTACTCCAGACGTACTGCTGACCCATGGGTCTAAAACTCATTTTCAGTTTAGTGTAATACGTATATAAAACCTTCTTCCAGGACTCCACAGTTCTTTCCTAATTACTTCTTGAATATTCAGTCAGCTGGAGTCAACATGTCCCTTGGTGAAGTTTTGCTTTCTTCCACACCCCAAGAAGGTTGCTGTTGCACCATATTTAAAAAAATGTATGAATGGTGCTGCCAACTTTGTCTATTGGAAATTGAAGTGCCTTGGAAATGTACTTTTAGCCATGACCTTTCTTGTGTAATGAAATAATCTCCTCTATTAGCTTTTGAGACAGCTTATTTTTAATTGCATTTTTTGCATAGAAATACAATTTTGCTTACAACGCTAAACTTAAATTTTAAAACTAAAATAAGTGCCATTGCAGACTGACGACTTAATTTAGTTTTAAAACAATTACTTGTGTAGCCTTACATATTTCAGAAACAGCTACATGCAATAGGGGTTGAGTAATTATGACATGGCTGTATTTTTAAAAAAATTCTGCTATTTAGAAATATTAGGTTATATATTCACACAATGACTTTGAATGTGTCACTCAACTGATATAGATGTAAAGTTTAAAAATTCTGGGTCATCAGAAAAGCTTACCTTTGTAAATCCTTACTGTCATGGGGGGGGGGTTGAATAATTTTGATTGCAACTGTATTTGAAAAGAGTGTTGGCAACTCCATCATGCTCAGAAGGCAGTTGAAGAAACTGAAATAAAAATTCAATTCTCGTGCTACTCCCACTCTGCTTAGAGAGGTGGAGCAACATGAAACGATCTGTTGAAAGAGGAGCGGATGCAATGTGTCTGTATGCAGTAAAGCTGCAACAAAGAGCCAGGTCCATTCTGTGATACTGTATTTTCAAGGTTGTGTGAAACCTGAGCTTTTGCCTCTATCTCTTTGACCTGTTGTAGGATGAGAGGCATTTGCAAGAGATATTAAGCTTTAAATGGATGTGTATAAGTGTAGAGAGAGAAAGAGAGAGAGGTAGAGAAAGATGGTGGGGAGGTTAAGCAAGCAAATGAGTGAGAGCGAAAGAGAGAAAGGCAGTGCATGAACGCAACAGAGCAGCTGAGGAGACTAGAGAGAGAGAGAGAGAGAGAGAGAGGGAAGAAGGACTAGGTGTTACGGTCGCTCCTTTACAAGCTGTATGCGATATGCCAGAACTGCTGCAGGGAGATTGCTGCTTCTTTCTTTTCTTTTTTTCTTTAAACAGCTTTCTGTCACATAGGATTCTTCATTCTATTGTCTCTCTCCACTCTGCTCAGAGGTAACTAAGATCTTTCAAGATGGATCATTACTTATAAGAGAAAGCAGCCTGCTCTTTGCTTGTAACTTTGTTATGGAGTGGAATTACTTTTTTATGTCATTTTATTTACAGATCACATTAATTTTGGGAGCTACTTTAGAGACGTGCATTTTAGGAGATGCAAGAAAGATGCGCTTTTGCACAACTGCAGAGTTCTTTACAACATGTGTTTTAGTCTTAAATAATACAAGAAGAAGTTGCATAATGTGTTTTGGTGTAGAACTGCATTAGTGGTGAACTAAATCGAACACACAACTGAATTTACAGTTCTTCATCTGTGTCTGTGTTCTTGTATAGGGTGCAGGAGGTGTAGAGTAATGCGTTATTGATTTTTGATTGTGAGAGCATGTTGTATACAGTGCGCATTATGTTGGGGCTGGGTTGGGTCACCTGTCCTCTGCTGGGACCCTTAAGGGCAGGCATGAAGTTTTGTGGTGTCCCTCTTAAAAAAGTTGGGTGATTATTCATTCATACATTTAGATTTAGAAGTTGCATTTGCTTTGAACTGGGGGAACACATTATTGATTGATTGATCACCTGAAAGCAAATAATTAGCTTTTGCTAGCAATTTCTTTGTGAATAGAATATTGTTTCTTAACCATACCCAATATTTCAGCTCCTGTGTGTTTTTCATTAAATATAAATATTTGTGATTAATCTTAATGCATGTTGTGTTCTAAACTTAATCCTGTAATGGCACATCTTTTTCCGTGTAGTTAATGCATAGCACAAAAAGCATGTTTTTCATTAGATCTTTTTTTTTTTTTTATATATATATATTCACATTCCACATTTTGCTGTAAATTAATATTTTTTTATTATTATTGATATTTAATTAATCTCAATACATGCATTCCTGTATTGGCACATCTTTTTTGTAGTTAGTGCAAAACGCACATGATTTTCCCTTGAAGTTGCTTATGAACGATATAATCCTGACTCTCAGGCTTGTTTATTTAACCAGCCTCTGCCGCAATACAAGCAGGGCAAGAAACATTACTTCGGCCCACGCTGTCCTTAGACATCAGAACTGTGCTTGATCTAAGGTTTTGTTATGTTGTTTCATGACAGGTGCGTGTAGGACCGGCCATACAAGGAATCAAGGCGCCTATGGTTCTAAGATCTCTGTCCAAAACAAGTCTCCTCTGCCTCTCTTGAAATTGAGTTGCCACTTAAAGCTCGGAGCAAGAAAAAGAAAAAAGCGAGGAATAAATCTTATAATCAAACCAGGAAATTGGCACAAAAAAGAGGAAAAACAAGAACGAATGCAACAGAGGAAAAGTAGTCCTTAAGAAGGCTGAATTGTTTCTTTGAACAGCCAAAGTCTGCCGCCAAAATCTTAGTGAATTGGCTAATTTTCATGGGTCATTTAAGGATCATTTTTGGGATATGGACAGTCAGTTTACCTGAGATTAAAATGGTTTCAACTTTTGTAGACTCTTTCATCGATGATGAAAACATTACCCCATGATTCCTTCCTAGCATAATAAATGTACCGACAAGCTGAAGGACTTATATCAACTAACCAGTCTGGGTGCTCGGACCCTTAGCTCGGATGATTAGATTGGAAATACCTGTTCCTCCTGGTCCGAAAAACTCCTCAGAGCTGACTGCCTTTTTCCATTTGGCGTATTTGTTGTAATAACAAAGTTTAGCAACCAAAATAAAGATGGCTGCTGGAGTGGCGACATGGCTGCCCTTTGCCAGGGCAGCGGCAGTTGGTTGGCTTCCTCTGGCGAAGAAAACTATGCCCAAGCCGCCCGTGGACAAAAAGAGCCGCAATGACGAGATTCTCTTTGTCAACGTTAGCGGTTTTCGCTTCCAGACATGGAAAAACACACTGGACCGCTATCCCGACACCTTGCTAGGCAGCTCGGAAAAGGAATTTTTCTTCAACGAGGACACTCAGGAATATTTCTTTGACAGGGACCCCGAGATGTTCCGCCACATATTGAACTTCTACCGTACGGGCAAACTGCACTACCCTCGGCAAGAGTGCATTCAGGCTTTCGACGAGGAGCTAGCTTTCTATGGAATCGTGTCGGACATTATCGGAGACTGCTGCATGGAAGAGTACAGGGACCGAAAGAAGGAAAACCAGGAACGTTTGGCTGAGGACACCGAAGCAGAGATGGCGACAGATACACCTCTGCCACCACACAGCACACATCGGGAGCGTTTGTGGCGAGCTTTCGAAAACCCCCACACGAGCACCATGGCTCTCGTTTTCTATTACGTCACGGGTTTCTTCATTGCCGTCTCGGTCATCGCGAACGTAGTAGAGACCGTTCCCTGTCGGCCCCTTAAAGGCAGCAAGAAAGAATTGCCATGTGGTGAGAAGTACTCTTTGGCCTTCTTCTGCATGGACACGGCATGTGTGCTCATCTTTACGTTTGAGTACCTAATGAGGCTTTTTGCCGCACCCAGTCGTTGCAAGTTCATGCGTTCGGTCATGAGTGTAATTGACGTTGTCGCTATCATGCCCTACTATATCGGCTTGGTCATGCCCGAGAATGAGGATGTGAGTGGAGCCTTCGTCACGTTGAGGGTCTTCCGTGTCTTCCGAATCTTCAAGTTCTCGCGTCACTCTCAAGGCTTACGGATCCTGGGTTATACTCTGAAGAGCTGTGCTTCCGAGCTGGGCTTTCTCCTCTTCTCACTCACCATGGCCATCATCATATTTGCCACAGTTATGTTCTACGCTGAGAAAGGCACAAAGGGAACCAACTTCACCAGCATCCCGGCCTCCTTCTGGTACACGATTGTCACCATGACAACACTTGGGTAAGTCCATTACCTTTTTATCTGTGGCTTGATGTTTAGAATGGGTCTTGTGTACACAGAAACGTTTTCTATGCCTGGTGAGCCTCCAATGAAATAAGAGGCGGTTCCGTGGTAGTATTTAAAGACCTAAGGAAGGAGCAGTTGAGATCCATTAAGAACTCTCTGGAAAATTCCCATGTGATCCAAGCCACTTACAGCTTCATTCCTCATTTATGATGCTGACAGTGTTCTTATATACAAGTTCCTCTGAAAGTTTTGCTGCGAAGAATGAGTTTGAATATGGAAAGAGGCTGTTGTATTAATGTTCTGGCAATTACGAATGAGGCCTTTCTCCTTTCTTTAAAATGTAAGCCAACTGAATATTAGGGTTGCCATCTTTTCGTTCCCCTTAAGCATTTTGATGCTTCAGCACAGGACATGATGCCTTCACTTTAGAACGTTTCACCGCCTACTGTAAATACAGGACAATAGATGTCCCATACAGGTCATCTTAATTTCACCCAAAATAAGGGACATCCTGGCTAAGATAAGACAGTTGCCAACCCTATTGAACATTGATCTGACCGTTATGTAAGCACCACTATTTAGATAAATGAGTCAGCACACAATTTTTTTTTTAATCTTTTGAAGCTTAAACAACTTATATAATTAATAAATTACATACCACTTGTGCTATTTTACAAGAAAAAAAAAAAAAGAAAAAATTTTTGCTTGAATTTTTTGTGAATGCCTAACTTATATTGTTCTAATTCAAATATATAAACCTCACCGTCTTTTTCCAGAGCAGCCTGTATTTCTCCTGAGGTTACCTGTGGGTTTTTCTTTGTATTCCAAACAATTCTTCTGGCAGTTGTGGCTGAAATCTTTCTTGGTCTACCTGACCTTGGCTTGGTATCAAGAGATCCCTGAATTTTCCACTTCTTAATAAGTGATTGAACAATATTGACTGGCATTTTCAAGGCTTTGGATATCTTTTTATATCCTTTTCCATCTTTATAAAGTTCCATTACCTTGTTACGCAGGTCTTTTGACAGTTCTTTTCTGCTCCCCATGGCTCAGTATGTAGCCTGCTCAGTGCATCCACGTGAGAGCTAACAAACTCATTGACTATTTATACACAGACACTAATTGCAATTTTAAAAGCCACAGGTGTGGGAAATTAACTTTTAATTGCCATTTAAACCTGTGTGTGTCACCTTGTGTGTCTGTAACAAGACCAAATATTCAAGGGTATGTAAACTTTTGATCAGGGCCATTTGGGTGATTTCTGTTATCATTATGATTTAAAAAGGAGCCAAACAACTATGTGATAATAAATGGCTTCATATGATCACTATTCTTAATAAAAGACATGATTTTGCATGATCAGTCATATTTTCAAAATCAATGCCAAAATTTCACAATTTCTGCCAGAGTATGCAAACTTTTGAGCACAACTGTATATATATGAAATTGATCAAACATCCAAAGACCTCTTGAAGTGGACCATAAGAAAAACTCTTTCTTTTTGCATTCTCACTGTACCCTGACCTTGAAAGTGTACTCATATATTTTTTGGTCCACTTTAGTCCATTCACACTCTTGTATTTGGAACGCAGTGTATGTTGTCCATAAGTTTTTTGTGCTGGGTATCCTTTCCTTGTTATTTTGGGGTCATGACATGAGGAATTAAATTTTCCTTGATCTTTTGACATATAAGAGGTCATTGTACTATAAAAACAATCTGTAAGTTTCAGAACTCAAAACTTACTCCTCACTGCAAAAAAAGCATTTGTTGAAACCAAGCTGCCAAAACACCTCGTTCTCTACTTCCTCCACATTGTGATGTCACATTGTGGTAGATATTTTCATCTGACCGCCTCCAAAACAACACATTAATGCCTACTTTACCTTATCACTTCTGTAGCCCCGCCCAGTAGCGATAAGTAGTGAGATGGCAAAGAGAGAGCAGGTCAGTCAAGAGCAGAGAGCCAATCATAACAGGGCATCTTAAAGGAGTAGCATTATAGTAGTATTATTAGTGCACCTCAAGAAGCATATTAAAATATTGAAAAGGCATGTCATGACCCCTTTAAGCATACGTTGTTGCTTCTAAACAGTAGAATATCTTGTCAAATCATGCGTGAACTAGTTCAGTTTAAGTTTGAGATGCTGTGTCACATCTTAAATTATGTGCCATTAAGTTTCTGTTGTGTTTAAGTGATATCTTAAACATAAACCAAAATAATGCACTTTTTAGACAAATTCCTCTAGTGATTCCTCTTTACAGATCTCTATAGTGAGTCATAAACTCTGAGCTGTAAATGAATTATGCTCTATTTCTGCTGTCTTAAGGCACGACTATGGCTACTGGTTTGCTCTCTCACTGTGAGGAAACCAGAACAGACTTAGTAATTTTTCAGTGTATGCGTGTAACTTTTTCCAGATGCATTTGACTGTTTTGCAAAATCTGAAAATGGTCCTATTTTTTCATGTTGTTGTTGGGTAGAAAACACCCACACAAATTTGTGTGCTGCAATGAGAATAATTTAGATTTTATAGAGTATTGTGATGCAAATTATAGCATATGTAGAACCACAAAAGAGAAACTGAGGCTGTGTTCGTACAGTAATGCCATGCTACCATACTACTCATACTATTTTTGCAGTATATGCATGTTTATGGTGCATATGCTAATTTTAATAACTTAACTTTTTGGGTGAACTATCCCTTTATGACACTTTTACACACATTTTATGATAAATTCAATATTTATTTTCAAGATGGTAGCTGGTTGCTGAATTGAACAAAATTTAAATCAACATAGCAAGGTTATGTGACAACAATGTAGCATACTACACATTAAAATGTTCATCGTTGTATACTGCAAACCTTCATTCTAAAATTCCAGGCAGTGGTGTCTGCATTTGGTGCAACATCATTTATGTTGATCCTGGGAAGTTGTGGAATGGTGATGGCATTTGGAAAACCGTGGTAAAGTTTGGTTATCAGATTTAAATTAGTGTTAATGACCACAATCTATTTCTTAACCGGAATCTTAGTCTGCCCATGTATTATGTAAATGTAGGAGAATACCAACGTATTAGTCATAATATTTCAGCTTATCGTGTAGATGTCAGGAGCTGAGTATTAAAACTCTAAAGCAAAACACCATCCTGCTTACATGATAGTCACTCATGCAGAATGCACACTCACAAACACACACACACACACATGTACTGTAAATATTACCTGCTATCAGGTTTTCAGCAGTTTGTGATATATTAACATGCACATATTAGACATTAAGTAATCTTTAGTGGTTTCTGCAGGGATGTTGATTACAAGAAGAGGAAGATAGTATCTGAGCAGGAATACTGTTATCTAGAAGTCTATGTTTTTATATAGGGAAGACTGGGGCTAGTTATCACACTTTTCCCTCCAGTGAATGTTTCTCAGAGTAGAAATTTGTATTTCAGTTTCTCTATAGGCACATACCATAAACTTTTGGCTACAAAAAAAGCTATTGAACATTTTCAACATTATTGCCTGGGAAAAAATTTACAGTTCATATACATGTTGACCTTTTGTGATGACCTAGAAGCAGTGTATGTTGTCACACTATATGGGGTAAGCTGTCACAATGGAGCCTGCCATTTACTGTAACTGCCTATCAAAGGCTTTTCAGAAAAGTTTAAACAGTAAAACAATAATGAAACACAACATTTATGAAACAGCAAAAATTTACAAATGTTACAGTTAAAAAACAAGACATGGATTAAAAGCCACAAAACTCTGTTTTGATTTTGTTGGGAAAACCTAATCAGTGACTTTTCACCCTCATACTAATTACTTTTACATAGATTCAGCCTTGTGACCTTGTGTGCTGTCTCCTAAGACAATCAAATCTGCAGGTGGTCATGTTGGAACCATAAAGGCAATGTTCAGTCTTCAGATTCAGCAAAACAGCACTTCCTGTTTGCATTTATATGTTAATATTCATGGAATACAGAAAGCAGAGAACCTAAAACTATAGAATTTTTCAACCCATTATCATATTTTCCAAATATAATTATGCACTTCTGCATATCTTCAGAAGCAATATAATAGGTGTGGGTGAGAAACAGAACCATATATATATATATATATATATAAAGAATTCAGATGTGAAAGTGAAACTAATCAGGCACCATGTGTGACTTCCAGATGTAAAAGTGAAAGTGGAGATTTAACACCCAGTCAGTGTTATATTGCTTCTGAAGATATGGATTTAACCATTGTAATCTTATGGATTAGTTTTATGCTGCCTTTATGTGATTTTTGGAGCTACTAAGGTCTGATCATCATTCACTTGCATTGTGAGGACATGCACAGCTGAAATATTCTTCTAAAAATCTTTGTTTGTGTTCAGCGGAAGAAAGAAAGTCATAAACATCTGGGATGGCATGAGGGTGAGGAATTGATGAGAGAATTTGTATTTTTGGGTAAACTACCCCTTTAAAGTTTTAGCCTAGCCAGAGTTGACTGGCCGCTTTTCTTTTGATGATAGCCAGATGAACGTACTGCTTTAGTCTTACTGTGCAAATAAAGGAATGCAAGCAATGTGTGCAGATCAAAAGAAGGAGCAAAGACTCTTTTGAGAGCAAAGACTCTTTTCTTTCAATGAGTGCAAGATTCGATTGGCAGTCATTAAGTCAGTCTGTGATGGCAACCAATTGTAATTCACATTACTACGACTTCAACAGATACAGTAGTTCACTTAAAAAAGAAAATTCTGTCATCATTTACTCACCCTCTGTTTTCATACATTTACAATCAATGGGAACTGAAGCTTTCTAGCTTTAAAAAGGACACAAAAGTATCATAAAAGTGGTTAAAAACAAAAGTGGTCCATATGATTCATTTTGTGTCATGAAGTGTGAAGTGAGTCATGCTATATTCCAATTCTCCTGAAGCCATATGATAGCAATTGTTTGAGGAACAGAGTGAAATTTAAGTTATTATTAACTGAAAATCTTGATTTCCAGCTTAGATCTCCTTGATGAATTTATGAAAGTACATGAGAGAAGCAGTTATATGAACTGCTTTTATGAGTTGGATCTTTTCAATGAATTGATCCAGTTCACAAAACCAGTCTGAATGATTTGTACATGAATCTGACTTATCTGGTTCTCAAATTCAGCTCACTGAATCAATGAGTTGCAGTGGTTAACAGCTTACTGAAAGGGAAAGATTATCAGTGAATAACAACTTAAAATTCAATCTATTCCTCACCAAAACTATCAAATGGCTTCGGAAGACTTGGAATTTAGCATACAAGTCATGTGGACTACTTTTATGGTGCTTTTATGTCATTTTTGAGCTTTGACAGACTCAGCCCTGATTTACTTATAAGGCAGAGTTGGCCAGGATATTATTTAAAAAATCATCTTTTGTGTTACTCACCTGAGGGTAAGTAATGTATACAGATCAAAGGGACATTGCAAAAACTCTTTAGATACTATTCTTTTCTTTCAATGAGTATAAGATTAGATCGGCAGTCATTAAGTCAGTCTGTGGTGGCAGCCGAGTGAAATAGGTGAATAGGTCTAATATCCAGCTTTTTGCCTTCCCTCCTTTTACCTTGACAGTGCAGCATTTCGAATTAAGATGTCTGCTTCTTTCCATTTGGATACTTTGTTAAATGTTTAATGAGCTCTCCAAGTTATTATTTAATACGACCAAGGAGAAAGCAGGATACATTGGGTTTTGCCCAATGTAATAAATTACAAAAGCTGCATTCTAACGATGTGATCTTGGCAGAAGTACTTAAAGGTGCACTCAGTTTTTTTTCTCATTAAATTAGTCCACCCCCCCACACACACACACAAAAAAAAAAAAAACAACAACAGCACTTTTGAAAAATACATTTAAAATCATGTGCAGTTGTCATCTAGTTGTTTTATTTTACTGGTCATCTTATTGGGGTTGACTTGTTGAGATCACATGACCATTCGAAAAGTACTTTGTAACTCAGTAATCATGGCTGACAACGAATAGCGTAATTCTACAATGGCATCGGTAACCAAAATAATGATAATTCTATGGTATTCTTTAAAGCAACTTTGAGTATCATGTAAATACCAGGCCATTTAATTTTAACATTTATATTTTAACCTTTTATTTTTTGCTCTGAATGTAAAGTGTACATTTAAATATTTACATTCATTTTAATTATTGTGTCAATAAGAACTTTGGGCAAGATGTGGAGGAACATGTTTTTCAGTTAAATACAAGAACTAAAATTTGGCATTTCATCTGATAATCAATAAATAAATAAATAATTAAAACATGGACATTTTTAAATTATGATTTCCAGGCCTGGAAAAGTCAGATAAATTATTTATAACAATTCTAAGAACTCACGTAAATTTCAGCAGTGAATATACTTTACATTTTTCTAGTTTTGCTCAGCTGTAAAACATATCATCAGTTAGAATAGAGTGCAACAGTCTGGTCCTGGAAGTGAAAATCACATTCATTTTTTTCCATAGGGGATTTGATAATTAACAATAACTTATAAATCTATAAACACAGACCTATCATGAGCTCAGAGCTTGTTGATTTATGGTATATGCTTCTGCTAAAATCATCAGTGAACATTATTTCAATTTCATTTATAAAACATGTTTATTAGTGGAATTTCTTGTGAAGAACTACACTACCCATGATCCTGAGGGGGAAATCCACCAATTAGAGAGTTGCAGCAAACAAACAGTGGCAAAAGAGCTATGTAGTGACCACCCACTTGCATGACGAACTGTGAATGACACCCTCCTGACACTCTCAAACTATTTATTTGGACTTATCTGAATATTTTGCTATATACAGTACTTCAGATATAATGATACTATACTTATAATCAACAACTTTAAATAAACATGTTTGTAATTTTCCATCGTTTTAATTTCAATTACATCATTCGCAATGCTTCATGGGATTGTAGTTCATTCCCTCATTTAAGACGTTATGTAGACAGTCTTGTACCTTTGTTTATTTGTCCAATTTTGTAATACTTTTTTGCTTCAAATCAAAGTTTGTAAAGTTGTGATTCACTTGAAGCCCCATGCACATGCAGCGACTTTGTTGTCGTTTGATATCGCTAGTGTTTGTACTGTCAAGCTGCTAGTGGGCATTCCTACTGCTGTCACTCTAACATTATTGGTGGACTTCATGACTGGCTATGTCTTATTAAAATCTGATCACAGATTGCAGGGAAAGCTAAGATATTCTTATCTGACAAAGAATCAGTTTTCTTGTCGCTAAAAATGAATATTCTGCAGGGGAGAGTGTTTTTATATGATCTGCAGCCATGCTCATTGCATCGTATAAGTAACAATAACAGATGGACGAATCAAGCTCACTCAAGGCTGAAAAAAGGAGTGGGCACTTTAGCTCTCCATTGCTCTTTGTGAGTGCAATTTGTAAAAATGTATTTTTAAAAATCCTTTTCCATTTGACACAAATTACTGGAAAAGCCATGGAAAAAATCTTTTGACCAGATTTGCTGGTCAAAAGGTTTGGAAACACTGGACTGATTAATCCATTATCATTGCAGCTCTATGCTGTACCTACCAGAGTACCTTGTTTCTTTTTTCACTTCTTTGTCTTGTTTAGTCATATATCAATAACAGATGAGTTGTTCAGAATCATTTCAGTTAAGGACTAAGTTTAATCTTTCCCTTTAGAAGAGGACAAATTTTGTTGTCCCACAGCGTCATCGTCCCTCTCTAGAGTCCACACGCACCATCTGCTGTTGGCTTATATAAGCGTCTAGCGGGAAAAATCATCGTCCTTGAACAATGCAAGACCCAGGGGACCTCACAGCAGTCGTGCTAAGCGCTAATGTCTCTGACAGAAACTACTCAACTTATCACTTTATTGAAGCTGTCAGGCTCCATGATGGGATTGGGGTTTTTATTTTATTATTTATTTTTCCCTCCTCAGACTGATGACCTGTCAGAATTATGTATTAGTGATGTAATGTGGTTCTGGTCTCGGTTCACTTCACTTAATTCATCTTGTGCTAGAGAGAGCGGGTTCCACTTACTTTTTTTTTTGTTGGTCTGAAAAGGTCTGGCGTTATTGGCTGGGGGATTTCACTGTGTTGTAAGAGAAAATGCTGTAACTGACAACAGGGGTTTCAGTTCAGGTGTGGACTTGGTGCAGTTCAAGAAAAAGATTCATAATTTCTCCTTCAAAATCATTTTCTCACTCAGCATTATTACATTATATTTATTGTATATTATAAATATCTTAAAATGAAAGTCAGAACTTGCTAGAAAATATAATCACGCTTGAAATCATGATAGTCAAAAAGACTACAGATCTCAAGATTTATAGTGAAAAAGGAGTAATGTTTTGGTCTGTTCTCTCCTTAAACCGATTGGATCACTTCAGAAGACATGGTTTAGACCATTGGAGTTTTATGGGTTACTTTTATGCTGCCTTTATGTGCTTTTTTGGAGCTTCAAAATTTTGCTCACCATTCACATACATTGTTTGGACCTACAGAGCTGAGATATTCTTCTAAAAATATTTGTATTCTGCAGATGAATGAAAGTCATACACATCTGGGTTATCATGAGGATGAGTAAATGATGAGACAGTTTTCTTTTTTGGGTGAACTATTCCTTTAAGTTCTGTTGTTAGAGAACTCTAACAAAATTTAGTGAGGTTAGTTTTATGTTAAAACAAGAAAAGAAAAAAGTTTTTTCTAAGTTTAAAATGATAGTTCACCCCAAAAGGAAAATTCTCTCATCATTTACTCACCCTCATGCCATCCCAGATGTGTATGACTTTCTTTCTTCTGCAGAACATAAATGAAGATTTTTAGAAGAATATTTCAGCTATGTTGGTCCACACAATGCAAGTGAATGGTGTTCAGAACTTTGAAGCTCCATAAAGCACATAAAAGCAACATAAAATCAATCCATACATACAACAGTGGTTAAATCCATATTTTTAGAAGTGATATGATAGGTGTGGGTGAGAAACAGATCAATATTTAAGTCCTTTTTTACTATAAATTCTCCTCCTTGCCCAGTAGTGTCAATATGCAAAAAGAATGTTAATCGACAAAAAAAAAAAAAAAGGAAAAAAGAAAAGAAAAAGAATAGAATATGGAAGTGAAAGTGGACAGTTATAGTAAAAAAGGAATTAAATATTGATCAGTTTTTTTATCCACACCTATAATACAGCTTCTGAAGACATGGATTTAACCACTGGAGTCTTATGGATTACTTTTTTTGCTGCCTTTATGTGCTTTATGGAGCTTCAAAGTTCTGCTACCATTCATAAGACAAAAATGCTTAAAAAAATCATACAAGTTAATAACAACATGAGATTTAGTAAATGATAACAAAATTTAAATTTTTGGGAGAACTATCCCTTTAGCATCATCATTTCTCATAAGATAAGTCTATCGACATTTTGGGTTTGGCAGCTTGCACATTGTGTGTATTATAATTTAGTGTGCTGTCACATTTATTGATGTATGTTGAAGTGATTTACTCTGCCGCTAAATTAAATCAGATTAACCTTCTTCTTGCAGATGAATCTGAATTAATTTGAGGTTGTGTGAAGCCAAGATCATCATCTGTCTGTGATCTTCCCATCTTTAATTATGGTGTGGCTGTCAGGTGTCTGAAACTGCTTGACTCTGAACAAGGAACAAGCTGTTCCTTAAAGCTACTGCCAGACACCAATTTCACCACATTTCCTGATAGTGTTGAAGAAGAGATCAAGGTTAGATATTGTAAGCTTTAAATGGCGAGAATCTAACTAGTCATTTTAAGCTATTTTGCCACTTCAACTTAATGATACAGTTGGAGGCCCCATCCACATGAATACCTGGTTTCACTCTCAAATTTGACACATTTTGGAAGGGAATTTGGTTGCGAATTCTGTTTCATGTTGATTTAATGCAGTGTGGTCTCATAGAATCGTGTTAAAAACCTGGATTTTTACAATATGATTTTTACTTGGCTCGTTGTACATATCGTGGTATTTTCTGCTGAAATGAACACTAGGTGCTACAGTACAACAACAATGACTTCTGTCACTTTCACACAAATCACAAGTAAAACAGCAGATATCAGTACATAGACACTTTCTTTTTGCCCTGTTCCACACACAATGCTTTCTGATGACACCTAAACACTTGTACTGTATGACTTACAAGGTGATACATTTTAATGTTTCTATTACATAACCAACTGCATTTACAAGCTTATTTAAGCTTGATCAAATTGCACAGTAGCTCAACTGATAGAGCGTTGCAGTTGTGATGTAAATGATCAGGGTACAGTCGTGTAATTTTCATCAGTTCAGGCTGTTTTAATGACTTATACTGAGAAAAAGAAGGCAGGTAATAGTAATCATGGTTTAGTTGTGCTCTTGTCTGTCAGTCAGAGGACTCAAATGAAGTTGTATCGTGCCCTGTAGTTGGCACTCACACTGGCGTCCCGACGGCTCTCAGGGGTCGGACAATAACAGACGATTCATAATCTTAAAGGGAAAAGCGATCACAACTGGATTTGCCACAGATAAAGGGATTTGTTGAGGTTTAAATTAGAGTCTTTCAGTACCATATGGTGGATTAGAAAGAAGCCAGAGCTTCTCGATTATTTTTTCACTTTTCATACAGGTGTTTAAAGGTAAAGTGCATAATTTCTGCAGCTTTAGAGTCAACAAACGGCCGTTGCGCTATAAGAGAAGGTCGTTCACAGTAGCATGGATGTTCATGTGAAAACATGCATTATTTTGCACAAAAAAATGTGCAATGGATGCGCAGCGGGCGTCAAGATATTCAGTGAAAAATGCCTTCGGAAGAATATGACGCACAAGCCGCATTGACTGCTTTTTTGATACTTTTGGGGTCTTTTTTAAAGGTTTAAAGTGAAGCACTATCCACTACCGTACTATTGAAAAGACGAGCTGAGGTATTCATGTAAACATCTTCTTTTGTGTTCTGCATAAGAAAGAAACGAGTTTGGAATGACATGATGATGAGTAAATTATGACAGAGTTTATGGAGTACATAAACCATTCAGACTCAAAAGCATAGTGATATTGCTTTATCGAAGTGTTTCAAAGCAACAATGCATGTAAACGATTTGCTCTGCTCTGCTCTGTGCACCATTTCCATGGTGCCCTTGCAAAAACTCCTCTCTTGTTCTCCAGCACTCCTGATACGACTTGGCCAACATGCACCCTCCTCCTATCCAAAAATAATTGTAGCTGCTCAGTCAGGTGGGCCTTGGCTGTGGTCCTTCTGTGTGCATGAGCCTGACCCATTTACCTCCTTTGTGGAGAAAAATGACAAAGTTGACATCATTTCCTCTCCTGCAAGTCCACACCTTTCCCACAGGAGCTCTCGGGGAAAGGGAGAAGTGCCGCAGTGTTTAAAAACCCTCTACGAGACTTGAGTGTAGAAAGCAGCTAATACAGAATTATACTTTATATTTCCTTGGCTTTATCTCGCCTGAAGAAGAATATATTATAGTTCAGAGGGCACCGTATTTCTGTTGTTAAAGGGATAGTTTACCCAAAATGTAAAATTCTGTCATTATGTACTCACCCTAATGTTTTTCAAACCTGTATGACTTACTTTCCTTAGTGGAACACAAATGGAGATGGAAATTAGAAGAATGTACTGTCTCAGTCACCTTTCACTTTCATTGCATGGAAAAGTTGCAATGAAAGTGAATGGTGACTGAGACTAACATTCTGCCTAATATCTCATTTTGTGTTCCATGAAAGAAAGCAAATCATTTGCGTTTGGAAGAATATTAGGTTGAGTAAATGATGACAGGATTTACATTTTTGGATAAACTATCCCTTTAAAGAAATTATTAAACCAATGGAACTCAGTGATTTTCAGTCCATTCAGTTTCTTCGGTATGTCTTAGATAGGTATTCTGTGATGAAAATAGTTTCTAAAATAGGCTGAATAAGAAAACTGAAAATTGAAAGTTGAAATTTTTTTAAATTCAGAATAAGTTTTTTAATTTCAATGGTTTCATACTCTTAGTAAAAAAAAAAAAAAAAAAATGGTGGAAGTTTGTAATTATTAGGTAATAATTTTGATGTACTGTAATGATTGCCCCCTGCAATCATCATACGATATTTCATATGCAGGAGAATCTAATTTGAATGTGAATCCTTGTGAATGGAGATTTTATTTGTTGAGGAATGGGGAGACAAGGATGTTGTTGATATTCAGATTGAGAACAGAGAGTGCTCAATAAAACTTGTCTGTGACTCAGTGAGCACATTAGCAGGAGGGAAAGTTCTTCCGCTCAGCTGTGCTGCAAGGGAGCTGATCATCCCTGTACAGTCCTGCTTGCAAACCTATGAGGCCTTGAAAGTCCAAATGCATTTACACGCTGAAGACTGCATGTGTTGTGTGAAGGTTTGTATGAGATCACATCACCTTGGCTCTGTTTGCTCAGGTTTGAAAATCTGCCATGATGGTTTCCCAGCTCTGGGGATGCACTTAGAGCACTTGTAGAAGAATGCAATGGATAATTGTCTCACTGAGCGATGCAGACGTTTTCCTGTAGAAAAAAAAAGATTTGCTACACGTAATGAATTATTAAATTCCAAGAGTGAATCACTCAATTCTGAATCAGATTTAGACTAAAATAGAAATGTATTCAAACTAAAGATCTTATTCTCTGTAAAAATGCTGCACATTTTATGTATAAAGTTCTCATTTATGGGAATGTCATGCCTTCTTGCTTTTTTAGTGCCAGTCTTTTTGGATAGTGTGTTGTAGTGGTTGAAAATAGGGATATTCTATTATTTTATTCTATTCTGTTCGGGAGTCCTGCCCAATACTAATCTCATCCTCTACTGGCTGCTCCTATTTTTTCTCTCTTTATTAACTAGTATACAATTATTCTGTGAGTCATTAATTTGGTCTTTGATAGTTTTGTCACATTTATCTTTGATTCTTTTGATTTATTGCCCTCTAAAAATGTCCACTTCTGGATGGAAAGCTCAGCACTCAGTGTTACCTAAAATAAAACAGGCAAACGTCTTTGTATTGACTTCTCAATGATGGTTTGCAGTGATGTAAATTTGAGAATAAAATGTTTTGGTAGGACACCAAAAACATTAGGGCTAGGAATTGCCACAGACCTCCCAATTCGATATTGCAAAGCCGTTTCGATATGTATTGCGATTCTGTAAGTATTGTGATTTGATGTTTGATTATAAAAACTTCTTAAAAAGATAAAAATAAACTTTGTTAACTCCTTTTTCTCAGACAGAAATGTCTATTGATGAACAGTTGTGTCTGAAATGACAATTGTTTCACTCTGTAATATATAACTTGCAGGTAAAAGGTAGGGATGTGCAAAACTACCTGTTTAAAACTACCAATCGACATGTCAGTGCGTTGTCTGGACTAGTTAGTGCAAAGGAACTCATGTATAAGGCTGTATTATGTCCATTTGTATTCAACAAATAAATACATACAATATATCATTTTAACCTATCAAACTAATTTAGTTATTTTAGAATATAAAATATAATATACATTACCATAGGCTATTACTATTATCATAATGATCATTTTGCAACATACTAATGGAGGCTAAAGAGTAAACTTATTCAAGAACCATTTCTGGGGCTGTACTGAATTATGACACACATGACGATTCACCTGTAGTCCCAATGTCATTGCATGTTATTTGCAATATAGAGATAGTCTGAGTTCCTATGCAGCATTCTCACAGACAACACTATTCTTACAAACTGCTCCGAGATGACTGACAGAGAAAAAAATGAGAACTCACCATTTGCGCGTGTTCTGCGAGACACGACCGAGCAGCACACGTTGGCGCCTGTGATGAGGATGCGGGCGTGGCCGGGCCGTGAGGATGTACGCCCGGCGCTGAGTTGCCCAATCAGTGGGAGGGGGATAAAGGAGGAGCCGGGGACACCAGAGAGAGAGAGAGAGAGAGATGCAAGCGGCCGCTGTGTGAAAATTATTTTGCTCAAGAATTGTGATTTGTAACAGAATTGATTTTTTTTCCCAGCCCTAAAAATATCATTTCGTAAGTAATCAAAAGATGTTTTTTAATTTGTTTACAGGGAACACTGAGGCAAGATGTCATTCCCGAGGCACATTGGGAAGTTGTCACAAGGGTTATTTCTCAGTAACTGTAAGTTTAAAGTCATCATCATATTGGATGGCAGATTTTAACCAAAATGTTGAATTGTGTTCTCAAGACAAGGATAAATGTCATAAATTTGTTTCACGGGTGTTTTTTCAGTCATTGCCTTTGCTTCCTCTGCTGATGGTCACAAATATGGCCGCTGCGAGGAAAAAAGTGACATCACTGAAACAGGTCAATAGTGTGACAACATGACATGAAAATAAGTGTTAAACTGAACTTTTTTAAAAGCTCTTTTGTAGTCAAGACTTTAAGGTATGCACTTATATAGAAATTTACTCAACCCTCTACAGACATTTTGGTGAATGAATCGCCATTGGCTAGTACATTGGCAGTCTTTTTTTTTTTTTTTGTGATTTTTTTCCCCTTTTTCTCCCAATTTGGAATGCCCAATTCCCAATGCACTCTAAGTCCTCGTGGTCGCATAGTGATTCGCCTCAGTCCGGGTGGCGGAGGACGACTCTCAGTTGCCTCCGTGTCTGAGACAGTCAACCCGCGCATCTTATCACGTGGCTTGTTGAGCGCGTTGCCACGGAGACATAGCGCGTGTGGAGGCTTCACGCCATCCACCGCAGCAACCGCGCTCAACTCACCATGCGCCCCACCGAGAACGAACCACATTATAGCGACCACGAGGAGGTTACCCCATGTGACTCTACCCTCCCTAGCAACCGGGCCAGTTTGGTTGCTTAGGAGACCTGGCTGGAGTCACTCTAGCGAACTAGTGAACTAGCGAACTCCAGGGGTGGTAGCCAGCGTATTTTACCACTGAGCTACCCAGGCCCCCATTACTTGCCAGACTTTTGACGACATATAAGCGTAATGCAACTGTAAACTGATACTAAATAAATCGAGAAGGGGGCATCTTCACACACACACACACACACACACACACACACACACACACACACACACATATGTTGGTGTGGCTATAATTATGAGGACTCTTCATAGACATAATGATTTTTATACTGTACAAACTATAGATTCTATCCCCTAACCCTAACCCTAACCCTCACAAAAAACTTTCTGCATTTTTACATTTTCAATAAAACACATATTAAAAATTTCACATTCTGTCAATTCATACGATGTCATGAAACTGCATTTTTAATAATGATACAAGCTGTTGCCTCTATTTGAAATGTCATTTTAACAAAATATTTACAAGGTTAGAACCTAATATTTAACATAATTTAAGTGCTACAATATCAAAACTACTAAGCAAAAATGACCAAAACCTTGCATAGATGCAGCATGAGCCTTTTTTGTTAAATCCTTTAAAGGTACAGTATGTAAGATTCAGAATCCCTTGTTATTAATGACACCTGTGGCCGTTAAGTGAACTGCAGCCAGCTACCTGTTGCTCGCGCTCGCGCACACACTCCATAGGGACGCGAGCGAGCAAGCATCAGCCAAAACAATGACGTAACGTACAAAGAGACTGAACGTGATCCACTGACATCATGCTGACAGATGAGGTAGCATAATTAAAATTACAGTTATGATCGATATACTACAAACTTTGAGACTAAACTAAAACTACTTATAAGCTAACACAGCATACTGATACACACATACATCTACATACTACTGAACTATACCAGACTGTTTACAGTTATGTTGCACTATTGTATGTTTTGTATGTCTTATGTTGCCCTACATATAAGAAACCAGTATATTTGCTTAAATTTATCCTGTATACCTGACTTTTAGTATAAAGAGAAGATCGTTGAAATTATTTAAAAGTTACGAAGCAAGGTAGCTTGCAATTCGTCAACGTTAGCAGGCAAGATAAAGTTAGCTAAAATTACACAGATCAATCCTTATGGCACTATATTTCACATGCTTTGCAGTTATGTAAGCTTACCTGTCCAATAAGAAGAATGCCAATTCAGGGTCGGTTTTGATCCCCAAAACCGAACGAAGGTCCCTTTAGGAATCAAATGCCCTGCCGATGTTCACTCTAGTTTTCGCTCAACCACGATCACGTTCCAGCTTAGACAGATGGGATTCAGTAGATAAATGTTTTTTTGTTTTGTTTTGTTTTTTTGGCTTACTCGGAGTTTGTGTAAGAGTCGGTGTTGTGCTAGGAGCCAGCCCTTTGCTGGATTCCGTCTCTAAGATAACGTTACCTAATGTTGCAGACAGTTGTCGCTGTTGAATAGCGGAAGAGAAGCACTGAGGCAAGGCTCTCGGGAGCGTGCATAAACATCACATCCTTTGGATTTTCCCGGCAAAACCGACCCGCTCCCTTTGCATGAAAATCAGTATACAGGCTTTAATAGGCAACCTAGGAAGTCCGGGAAGGACACATTTTTTACGTTGCATTACAAGCCTTTCACACATTGGCAAAAAAAAAAAAGGCGAATATTACATGAAAATTGTTACATACTGCATCTTTAATAATCACAGTGTTTTCTGAAGTTAAAATATTTCATAATGTATGATTGTGCCTTTTAAATATTTATGTATTTACACATTTATTACACCTACTACATTACTACATTTTGTAACATGTTTGTTTATATGCACTTATGTGATTTACATTGAGTTTACATTGACATGAATAACAAGAACTTATTGGTACTGTCTCTTTAAGAGAATGGCTGCTCCACAAACAAGTGTTCACTGTTGAATGAGTGGAGTGCACATTAACGAGAGAGAAGTTGCAGTTGTTTTACCTCATATGTGCAATGTGTTATTAGAATTTCTGTTTATTTTTACCTTTTTGATCACCAACTGACTTTAAATAACCGAAGGGGTATTAAAAGAGACATGAAATGAAAATGGGGTGCGTGGATCTCGTCTTTGGTCACAAAATACATGAAACGAGCCAAATGAAAACATTTATGTGCACAATAAGAATTGACTTGCTTGTGCAAATATTTATTGTACAAGTTCTCAAACTTAAATCAACAAGCTCTTGAGATTTGCAACACTTTTTACCTTCCAACAGCCATTCAACAGGGTAGGCGCGTTACTTGTCTGTGTAGACAGTCCGTGGAAAAGTGCAGCTAAATAAGAGTGCGCGCTCACAAGACACAACACGCTGTAAAAGATGAGACTGAATCCAACTTCATAATCGCTGGCTTCTTATTCAGTAAATGGATTTCGGTGCTTTGCCACTATACTGCTCAATAACTGGCATGTGAAATCTTAATATTTACTCGCCACTGGCTAATAACAGACATATTTTAGTCACATAGCATGAAATTCAGTCGCATATGCGAGTGATTTACTCTGTGTAGAGGGCTGTTACTTTCAAAAACAAATATTCACTATAGTAAAAATATATTGGTGTCCCCTATATCATAACACCAACTGCCACAATTATGGTCACAGAGTTATTAATGTTGACCTGATTACACAACCAATGTTTTGATTAACAATGTGTTATGGGGGCCTGGGTAGCTCAGTTGTAATAGATGCTGGCTACCAACCCTGGAGTTCGCCAGTTCGCTAGTTCGAATCCCAGGGCGTACTGAGTGACTCCAGCCAGGTCTCCTAAGCAACCAAATTGGCCCTGTTGCTAGGGAGGGTAGAGTCACATGGGGTAACCTCCTCGTGGTCACTATAATGTGGTTTGTTCTTGGTGGGGCGCGTGGTGAGTTGAGTTGAACTATAATTATGAGGACAATGACTCCGTGGCAACACGCTCAACAAGCCACGTGATAAGATGCATGGGTTGATGGTCTCAGACGCGGAGGCAACTGGGATTCATCCTCCGCCACCCGGATTGAGGTGAATCACTACACGACCACGAGGACTTAAAAAGCACACTGGGAATTGGGCATTCCAAATTGGGTGAAAAAAAAACAAAAAACATTGTGTTATGAATTGAATATACCTTGTGTCATTAATATATTTGCTCTATTTACAGTATGTTGGTGTCATGAGCTACAGGGTATAAGACTCAAAGTATATTTTCCATTTTTGCAGAAGAAGTTTGTGCTGTTAATTTGCAGAGGTCTAACACAAGAACTGATACTTAACACGAACATTAAACTCACATTGCACATGTGCTGTCTGGAGATCTTTAATTAGATGTTTCCACTGCTTGGAATCCTTCATAACAAGTGTGGAATCAAATTTAGTCCCTGCCATTTTCCCTTCATCTCAGAGACCATTAGCACCTTTCTGCATGACTGGAAAAGACTTTAATTTTCAGCCACTGCTTGAACCGACAGTAATCATGACGAATGGCTGGCATGCATCCTTTTTTATTTTGAGTGCTTGTACAACTGGGCAGGAGTATGTTTTTGTGTGGGAGCAGGCCAGCCATAGCCAAGTTTAATTTAAACCTCTGATGCATGCACTCGACCGTCTGCATGTAGCCAGCATGTCAGCTGGGAAGAATTGGACAGCACCATGCATTGACACAATAGCTTTTTCCTTTTGGCTTATTTGCTTCTTTTAGTCTTGGCTTGCATCAGGTGGTAAAGATAAACTTTCTTTTCTCCCCTTAAGTCCAATTATAATGTTAGTCAAGGTTTATTATACCAAGAACAGTCGTAATTTAAATTTACATGACCATTTCCACCCTCTCTGAGCCGTAGAATTAAACAGGTTACTGAAAACTGAGTAGTGTTGAAATGTGAAGTTAGAATTTCTGAATGAGTAATTTTTGCAGCTTGTTTTATATAAATGGTCCAGGTGGACTGGTTGGGAGCTTTAAGATACAAATGTTTGGAAAGTGAATGGTGGATTGCAAGTCTGTTCTGATAGGATCACGTAAAGCAGGGTAAAACAATTCTTAATACAAATCATACAATGCAACTTAGGGTTGGGCGATATTACACTCATCGACCACTTTATTAGGTACACCTACTTATTCATGTGATTATCTAATCAGCCAGTCGTGTGGCAGCAGTGTAATGCATAAAATCATGCAGATACAGGTCTGGAGCTTCAATTAATGTTCACATCAACCGTCAGAATGGGAAAAAAATGTGATGTCAGTGATTTCGAACATGGCATGATTGTTGGTGCCAGACGGGCTGGTTTGACTATTTCTGTAACTGCTGATCTCCTAGGATTTTCACATGCAACAGTCTCTAGAGTGAATAGAGAATTGTGCGAAAAACAAAAAACATCCAACGAGCGGCAGTTCTGTTGAAAACGGCTTGTTGATGAGAGAGGTCAACGGAGAATGGTCAGACTGGTTTGAGCTGACAGAAAGGCTATGGTAACTCAGATAACCCCTCTGTACAATTGTATTGAGCAGAATAGCATCTCAGAATGCACAACATATCGAACCTTGAGGCAGATGGCTACAACAGGAGAAAACCATGTTCGGGTTCCACTTCTGTCAGCCAAGAACAGAAAGCTGAGGCTGCAGTGGGCCTACCATTTGTGTACCTCAGCAGACAACGAGATTCATCAGACCATGCTATGTTTATCCAGTTGTCTACCGTCCATTTTTGGTAAGCCTGTGCCCACTGCAGCCTCAGTTTCCTGCTCTTAGCTGACAGTAGTGGTACCCGGAGGGGTCTTCTACTGCTGTAGCTCATCCGCCTCAATGTCCGATGTGTTGTATGTTCAGAAATGCATAGCACCGTTGTAATGCATGTTCATTTGGGTTAGCTTCCTGTCAGCTTGGACGAGTCTGGCCATTCTCCTCTGACCTCTGTCATTAACAAGTTGTTTTCGCCCACAGAACTGCCACTCACTGGATGTTTTTTGTTTTTCGCACCATCCTTTATACACTCTAGAGGCTGTTGTGCATGAAAAATCCTAGGAGATCAACAGTTACAGAAATACTCAAACCAGCCCGTCTGGCACCAACAATCATGCCGCAGTCTAAATCACTGAGATCACCAGTTTTCCCCATTCTGATGGTTAATGTGAATATTAAATGAAGCTCCTTACCCATATCTGCATGATTTTATGCATCGCACTGCTGCCACATGATTGGCTGATCAGATAACTGCATGAATAAGTAGATGTACAAGTGTGCCTAATAAAGTGGTCAGTAGAGATATTCAATATATTTCTCTATAGTTATATATTTGCTCTGGAATGGCTTAAAAGTGTTTTTTTTTTTTTAAATCTGAGGAACCATAGACTACTTTTAACCAAACAGCAATTGTAGCCAAATAGATTCAAAATGCTTAATACTTACAGAAAAAAATCTAGTAAAAAATAAAAAAGGCATGACTTCCACAGTTTTCCTCTAAATTAACACAAGGAAGAATGCTATTTAATCATTTTCATTTATATGCATCAATACACAAAAATACGCAGTAATAAAAAGCATTATTTACCTACATATATTTTTACCAAAACTTTTTTTTTTTGTGAATGAACATGGTTCGCAAAAACTACAACTTCACTCTGGGACCCAGTTGAATATTATTATAATACTGAAATCGTACTGTGTGACCTAGTCAAGTTTATTGTTTTAATATAATACTGAATTATTATTATTTTGAGGATTATATTTGTTTTATACAATAGTAATACAATATATTATATTACTATTATATAAAACAAATATTATATTTAAATAGTCATATTTACTTTCCGTTAACCTGGAACCCTGTTGGCAGAAAACTGAAATCGCAGTGTGTCTGTTCAAATTTTCTCTTTACAAAGCTGGTGATACGCTGTCATCTCCTCCTCTGTGATACTGTGTTGCGTTTTAATTTGTCTTATAACTTGTGAAACTGCAGCACGCACGCATGCACACAGAACAGTACGTTACCCGTTTGCTCTGAAGCACACACAGACCATGTATTAATTAAATTAAATGGCAGCCTCTTTCAGTTTTTAAGCATACACTGGTGGCCAAAAGTTTGGAATAATGTACAGATTTTGCTCTTATGGAAAGAAATTGGCACTTTTATTCACCAAAGTGGCATTCAACTGATCACAATGTATAGTAAGGACATTAATAATGTGTAAACTACTTCAAAGAGTTCTCATCAAAAAATCCTCCACGTGCAGCAATGACAGCTTTGCAGATCCTTGGCATTCTAGCTGACAGTTTTCCAGATTCTCAGGTGACATTTCACCCCACACTTCCTGTAGCACTTGCCATAGATGTGGCTGTCTTGTCGGGCACTTCTCACACACCTTACAGTTTAGCTGATCCCACAAAAGCGCAATGGGGTTAAGATCCATAACACCCTTTTCCAATTATCAGTTGTCCAATGTCTGTGTTTCTTTGCCCACTCTAACCTTTTCTTTTTGTTTTTCTGTTTCAAAAGTGGCTTTTTCTTTGCAATTCTTCCCATAAGGCCTGCACCCCTGAGTCTTCTCTTTACTGTTGTACATGAAACTGGTGTTGAGCGGGTAGAATTCAATGAAGCTGTCAGCTGAGGACATGTAAGGCGTCTATTTCTCAAACGAGAGTCTCTGATGCCCTTTGTCTTTGAAGAATTTAGTGTACACCTTTGTATGAAATCTTCTGTTTTTTTTTTGTTTTGTTTTTTGGCAATTTCAAGCATTGTATAGCCTTCAGACCTCAAAACAATGATTGACTGATGAGTTTCTAGAAAAAGCTGTTTCTTTTTTGCCATTTTTGACCTAATATTGACCTAAAGACATGCCAGTCTATTGCATAATGTGGCAACTCAAAAACAAACACAAACACAAAGACAATGTTAAGCTTCATTTAATGAACCAAATAGCTTTCAACTGTGTTTGATATAATGGCAAGTGATTTTCTAGTACCAAATTAGCAATTTAGCATGATTACTCAAGGATAAGGTGTTGGAGTGATGGCTGCTGGAAATGGGGCCTGTCTAGATTTGATCAAAAATGACTTTTTTCAAATAGTGATGGTGCTGTTTTTTACATCAGTAATGTCTCTGACTATACTTTGTGATCAGTTGAATGCCACTTTGGTGAAATAAAGTACCAATTTCCTTCCAAAACAGCAAAATATGTACATCATTCCAAACTTTTGGCCGCCGGTGTATATGAACATATCACAATTCTTATGGTATTTTGATTAATTTTGTAGCACCGAAGGATTGTGAAATCATTCTAAAAACGAGCTTAACATAAAAAGTTACTGGTCAAAAAAGCGCATTACAATTGTCATGATATTCACGATATTGCTTAATTTTATATCACCAGCAAAATCACTGCTATTATATTGCGAATATTTGAAATATCGCCACTGTCCTAATGCAACTAACCAAATTAACATTTATAGTTAGTAAAGCAAAATAAATATGCCTATAAACCTTTAAAAGGAAGGAGAAAATGTGTCCCATATCTTTTGTTGATGTCAAAGTCTGTGTGTCCAGTTGAACTCTACGGTACTTTGGTGCATATTCACCTGTCACTTGGTAATATGGCTGATATGAATTAAATATTTGGCCCAGTGTTTGTTCCATTTGTTAGGTTGATAAATCACACTTCTGCTGTTGTTTAAGCATTGAAAACAACTGCGTTATGTCTGCGTTTGTCTACATGTTCAAGCAGTATTCATTTAATTCATTTATTTATTTTGCATTGTTGTAAAGCCTTTTGCCAGACATTTTTATCACGTTCATTTAAACTGCAGAAGCTATGCCTAACTGAAAGCTAAACTAATTGAGTTTTTTTTTTAACTCTGTAATCACAACACGGTCTGTCCTATCTACATCAAGCTCTTGTAAATTTAATCAGAATTTAATGATCTTGTTTATGGCATGCCCTATACTTTTGGCCTTCTCTTCACACACCAGATGGTCAGAACTCGAAAACAGACTTTCACACATAAAAGTTTGGTGTTTGCAGTCTGAAACTCAGAGATTAGATTCAAGTGCAGCATATGGAACATACAGCAGCCATAACAGGCAGTGGGGCAAGTGGTGTAAACAATCAACTATCAGGGGCTGAAGGAGGTACATGAAATCCCAATCCCTTCTCCTACAATTTTTATCATTTTATCGTATTTGTATTCATTTCTAGTTCAAAACCAATGGTCACATACTGCATTTTGCAGAAGATCTTGCTATCGGAGTCTGGAAGGGCTTTTGTCAACTTATTGATAAGCCTCCTTATAAAGTATTTTCTAAACATTATGTTTTCTATAGCTGTTATGTTAGATGTTAGACCATAGCTCCTCTTACATAAACCCACAGTTAAGTTTAGACATTATGTGAGTAATTTTTGCTAAAAAAGTTTTGTAAAAATACTCTATTAATATGCAGAGACAACCATAAATCATTTGCAGGTTAATACTGTGGTTCTGTGATTTCAAACATTGTTTTGTCTGTTTGAGTGGTCCAACATGTCAACTTCCGGCTCAACTAATGATGATGAGTTTGGGGTGGGGTCTTTCTGTTTGCCTGACCAATGACAGATGTTCGGGAAACCAGTTTGATTTATTAATATTATTATTATTCTCTTTGGTGATGCCAGTAGCACAAAAACTAAACTTCACTTTTTACAATGATATTAGTATAAATATAAAATGGTATAAATGGTTTCTATAAAACAAAACCTGGTATATGTTATAAAAAAAAAAAAAAAAATACTAGCTAAGAATAGTACTGAGAATATATTTAGTAGGAATCCATATTTTTTATTCCAAAATACTGTAGTTACTAAGGGCCCTATTTTAAGAGCGCTAGCACTAAGCACAGTGCTATGTCATAAGTCATAAGTGCAAAGTCAGGGGCATGGCCATGAAGTTTTGATATTTTCATGCAAGCATCAAAAAAGAATCAAAATAACGAAGTGGTCAAAAATCATACCAATTCAAAAACATTTTACTCTCTCCAACTTCTTCCACCGACCCATTTTGCAGTGACTTAAAATACGATAAAAGGTGAAAAAATACCATTGCAAATTAGATAATAAATGCAATTGTAAATTTAAACATAATAATAATAATTGAAATATAAACCATGAACTATAGATAGTTTAACACAAATATCATACATTTTTGTTTCATATAAGACGGCTTCAACTCTGATCGTCAGGGACATAATTTAATGTTCCACTATATTTTCAGAGTTTGGACATGAACTTTATTACCACCTGTTGGTGGAATCTCCAAACTGCAAATGCAGGAACTGAGTTTAAACTTTGTGCTGAGTTAAGACGTGGTTTTCAAACGTCTTAGCATAATGAAATATTTCTCATAAAAATAGCAAACTGCACTGCGCGCCACTTGATTAACACACAATACACCCACAGTTTGCGCGCATACACCCACAATAGTGCAAACTCTCCCACCCATGCCCACATGTGATTGCGATTATAATTAGCACTCTCACGACAATTGGATAAGATGTTGCACACGGTCGTTACGTGTAGCGCTGCGCTTTGTGTGCTCACAAAAATGTTGCCCTTAATGTTACTATAATAAAACCTTAAAACTAGTGCTGTCGATTTAACGTGTTTATTCAGTGCAATTAATTATATAAAAAATAATGCTTTGAACATTTACACTATAAATCATGTCCCTCGACCGAAATATGGAATATTACTCCAACCATCTGAGCAATTTTAGCTTAAAGTACCACCTGTTTTCAGCAGGAGGCAGTAAGCAAAACTCCAGCTGTAATGGCAATGCACAGCTGTACAGTGAACAAACCACACTCAGGCTTAGCATGACACCAGTGAAAGCACAAGATGAGAGCGTGTTCTTGTGTTCAGACACAGCTGGATGGAGAGCATTTCTGAATGCAGAGATCTTGAGCAGTGTTTTTCTAAGTTTCAAACTAAGTGTTTTTGTGTCAAGTTAAACTATGTTTATGACACGAAGCAACCAAAGTGAGATGTTTCAAAGCTTCCATCTAATAAACTTGTACATTGTTGCATCTTTGGACAAGTCCTTATAATGAATCTATTTCAGACAGATTGACAAATTCAGTTGCAATAGGACTTTTGTGGACTGTAGGTCAATGATAGGCTTATGTTCAATAATATGAAAAGAAAATACTTTTTGTATTGTCTTATCAATGCTTTTCATGTCTGACACAATATATTAATTATCTGAATTATTATTTTTATAAGATATTTATAATTATTTAAATATAACTATTTATAAGTATTTTATCATTATATATTATTGTTATTTAAGAGCAAATATTTTTATAGCAATTAATTACGATTAATGCGATTAAATAAGCAGCATATCGTGTAATTTATTTGATTATAAATTTGAATTGATTGATAGCTCTTAAACACTTTGGTAAGTAATGGTGAATATTTGTAAGATGTGTATATCTGAACCATCTGTTTGCTAGGAAGGAAAAATAACGCTATCTCTAGTTGGAGGTGATCGTGCTTAAAATAGAAGTGATCCTTGGAGACTTCAAATGTTCTTCATTTGATTGGTTGCATTACTATTTGTCTACCTCTAAATGTTCAGTCTTTCTGGAATGCTGGCCAGTTCATCAATAAAAGGACACTTTTCACTCAATTAAATTTATTGCTGTTCTCATATTGCAGATGGATAAAGCCCATCTGATGTGTGAAGGAAATTCAATTTCACCTGTTAAACTGAAGCACTAAGGTATGAAGTCTTCAGCTTGGCTGACATTACAGCCTTTGTTGTGTTTTGTTAAATTGTTCAACATGTAAGCTGAAGTGTGTAATATCTGTGCCACTTACGGTCACCAAACGGAATTGCAAAAATTATGACTGTTTTTAAACATGTTTTCCTGAAGGTCTGCCTTGATCAGACAAACAGATAGTCCCAAACTATCATATCATTGTCAGTGTTGCTATGTTAGGCTGGTCAGGATACTCAGAAACTGAATAATTAAAATAAGACACTCCAAATAGTTAATATTCAGTCAGTAGTGGCCAATCAATAACAACAAGTATTATCATTACAACCAAATGAAATATAAATGCTAGACATGACTCAGCACTACATAGTGCCTGTACCGTCTGGGTTTAAATATATTGCCACAAAACATGCAAACACGATAAACAAATATCAATTCATTTGCAATAATACATCAGATAAACATCTTATTGACAGGCTCATAACACTTATGAGGCAAGGCAAGGCGAGGGAAGTTTATTCATAAAGCACATTTCATACACAATGGCATTTCAAAGTGCCTTATATAAAAATAGTAAAGAAATAAAAAAATCACAAAAATAAATGTTAAAACAACCAAGAACAAGAAATAAGAATAAAAAGTAATAAAATAAATAAAACAATTTTTTTTTTAATTACTAAAATTAATAAAAAGGAAAAAAATACAGAAATACAGTTGAAGTCAGAAGTTTATATACACCAACTCAGTTTTTCACAATTCCTGACATTTAATCGTAAAAAACATTCCCCGTCTTAGGTCAGTTAGGATCACTACTTTATTTTAAGAATGTGAAATGTCAGAATAATAGTAGAGAGAATGATTTATTTCAGCTTGTATTTCTTTCATCACATTCCCAGTGGGTCAGAAGTTTACATACACTTGTTAGTATTTGGTAGCATTGCCTTTAAATTGTTTAACTTGGGTCAAACATTTTGGGTAGCCTTCCACAAGCTTCTCAAAATAAGTTGCAGGAATTTTGGCCTATTCCTCCAGACAGAACTGGTGTAACTGGAGTCAGGTATGAAGGCCTCCTTGCTTGCACATGCTTTTTCAGTTCTGCCCACAAATTTTCTAGCGGATTGAGGTCAGGGCTTTGTGATGGCCACTCCAATACCTTGACTTTGTTGTCCTTAAGCAATTTTGCCACAACTTTGGAGGTATGCTTGGGGTCACTGTCCATTTGGATGACCCATTTCCAACTGAGCTGATGTCTTGAGATTTTGCTTCAATACATAATTTTCCTTCCTCATGATGTCTTCTATTTTTTGAAATGCACCAGTCCCTCCTGCAGCAAAGCACCCCCACAACATGATGCTGCCACCCCCATGCTTCATGGTTGGGACGGTGTTCTTCGGCTTGCAAGCCTCACCCTTTTCCCTCAAAACATAACGATGCTCATTATGGCCAAACAGTTAGATTTTTGTTTCATCAGACCAGAAGACATTTCTCCAAAAAGTAAGATCTTTGTCCCCATGTGCACCTGTTTTGTCCCCATGTGCTGACAGTTTTGGAGCAGTGGCTTCTTCCTTGCTGAGTGGCCTTTCAGGTTATGTCGATATAGGACTCGTTTTACTGTGGATATAGATATTTGTCTACCTGTTTCCTCCAGCATCTTCACAAGGTCCTTTGCTGTTGTTCTGGGATTGATTTGCACTTTTCGCACCAAATTGCATTAATTTCTAGGAGACAGAATGCGCCTCCTTCCTGAGCAGTATGATGGGTGCGTGGTGCCATGGTGTTTATGCTTGCGTACTATTGTTTGTACAGATGAACGTGGTACCTTCAGGCATTTATAAATTGCTCCCAAGAATGAACCAGACTTGTGGAAGTCCACAATTTGTTTTCTGAGGTCTTGGCTGATTTCTTTTGATTTTCCCATGATATCAAGCAAAGAGGCACTGAGTTTGAAGGTAGGCCTTAAAATACATCCACAGGTACACCTCCAATGACTCCAATTAGCCAATTCGCCTATAAGAAGCTAATTGCCTAAAGGCTTGACATCCTTTTCTGGAATTTTCCAAGCTGCTTAAAGGCACAGATAACTTAGTGTATGTAAACTTCTGACCCACTTGAACTGTCATATAGTCAATTAAAAGTGAAACAATCTGTCTGTAAACAATTGTTGGAAAAATTACTTGTGTCATGTACAAAGTAGATGTGCTAAATGACTTGCCAAAACTATAGTTTGCTAATATGAAATCTGTGGAGTGGTTAAAAAATTAGTTTTAATGACTTCAACCTAAGTGTATGTAAACTTCTGACTTCAGCTGTAAAAAGGTGCAATGCAATTAGTACTGTAAGTGCAGTACTATAAATCTTGACATCTGTTATCTCGATTACACTAACTTGTGCTTCATGCAAGCACAGAGCATTTGTACAGCACATGTATATGAGCAGAGCATTACGAACGCATCAGAGTACATCCTTAAAATATCTTTGTGATTTTTAAAGATTCCTTATCTAGATGGCATACATAAAATAATGGATTATAACCAGGGTTGGGAGTAATGGAATAAATGTAACGGGATTACGTATTTAAAATACAAAATATAAGTAACTGTATTCCACTACAGTTACAATTTAAGTCATTGGTAATTAGAATACAGTTACATTCAAAAAGTATTTTGATTACTGAAGAGATTACTTTGCATTTTATTGTCATTTGTTTCATTTAATAGTTAGTCCTTTCAGATGGAAAACATTTATACATATAAATGATGCGATCCAAATTGCATTTGAACAGCGGTGAAACACTTTCTTATGACGTGTGTAACACGACTTCACAGCAGAAGGGAAGGAGAACACAGGGAAGTGGGTTTTCCAGGCTCAGGTAAGACTTTTAATCGGCCACTTCAGTGCTTTACAACTTCACAAACTCATCAGCTTCACAGGCACGTTGTCACTTAAACACATCAGCTTCACAGGCACGTAATTACTTAAACACATCAGCTTCACAAACACAATTGATTAAACCTTCCTTGTGCCAGACTCTCTCTCTCTGCTGGTCACGTGGCTGCTTATATGCCGCTCTCCCCATGCTCACTGGGATAAGAGACAGGTGTTAAACATAATCTAGCTCAGGTGCAAGCGCCCTTACCACTTTCTCTCTCTCCGGACGGACGCTTGACAACGCCCCCGCTGCCACATATCCCCACTGCCCGACTCAGGCCGGGGAGACATCCGGCCTGTCTACCATTCCCCCACCATTTCTGGAAAGGAAGTCGGTGACAGCCATTTGCGCTCCTGGTCTGTGGACCACCTTGAACTTAAATGGCTGAAGAGCCAGATACCAACGGGTGATCCGCGCGTTGGTATCTTTCATGCGGTGGAGCTATTGGAGTGGGGCGTGATCCGAGCAGATGGTGAAGGCCTGTCCCAACAGGTCGTTCCAGAGAGTGAGGACTGCCCACTTGATGTAGAGACACTCCTTTTCACAGTGCTGTGCTTAGTCTCCCTCAGCGATAGCTTGCGGCTAATGTACAGCACTGGGCACTCCTCCCCCCCACCACCTGTGAGAGTATGGCCCCCAGCCTTCTGTCTGAAGCATCTGTCTGCAAGACAAAAGGGAGAAAGAAATCGGGTGAATGTAAAAGCGGCCTCCCACAAAGTGCGGCTTTAACCTACGTGAATGCCTGTTGACACTGCTCAGTCCACTGGACCGGGTCTGGAGCTCCCTTTTTAGTGAGATCAGTCAGCGGGCTGGTGAAATCCGAATAATTAGGCACGAATCTCCTATAATAGCCAGCCAGCCCCAGGAACTGTCTAACCCCCTTTTTGGTCTTGGGCCTCGGGCAGGGCACAGTCTTGTCAATTTGGGGACACACCTGCCCGTGGCCCAAGTGGAACCCCAGATACCGTACCTCCACCCGCCCAATTGCAGACTTCTTGGGGTTTGCTGTGAGTCCCGCTCGTCGCAGCGATCTCAGAACCGCCCTCAGATGCTGCATGTGCCACTGCCAATCATTGCTGTAAATGATGATGTCATCTAAATAGGCAGCAGCGTAAGCCGAATGCGGTCTGAGGATTCGGTCCATAAGACGCTGAAATGTAGCCGGTGCTCCAAACAAACCGAACGTAAGCGTCACAAATTGGTGTAATCCAAACGGTGTGGAGAAGGCTGTTTATTCACTGGAAATTGGTGTCGAGGGGATCTACAAATAACCCTTTGTCAAATCCAGTGTCGAATAAAATCGAGCAGTGCCTAACCGATCGAGCAACTCATCAATGTGTGGCATTGGTTTTAGACTAAATCAAATTTAGACACCACGTTGACTTTTCTATAATCCACACAGAACTGTACAGACCCGTCACTCTTAGGAACTAGAACAACCGGGCTGGACCAATTGCTGTAGGATTCCTCTATTACCCCCATATCGAGCATTACATCCAATTCTTCCTGGACAATTTTCTTTTTGTGCTCGGGCAATTGGTAGGGACGGCTACATACCACTACCCCTGACTCAGTCTCGATGTGGTGCTGGATGAGGTTCGTACGACCCGGTAGAGGGGAAAACACATCTGCAAACTCCTGTTGCAACTTGGCAACCTCTGCGAACTGATACGGTGAGAGGTGGTCTCCGCAAGTGACCGGGGTGAAATTATTGTGTATTGTATTCACCTCCGGACCGAGCTCCACCCTCTCCAGAACTACTGTAGCCAACGTCACAGGGACCGTCTCCCTCCACAATTTCAGGAGGTTAAGGTGATATATTTGACGTGCGCCCCCTCTATCAGTTCGCTTTACCTCATAATCGAGATCCCCCACTCGTCGTGTGAACTCAAAGGGTCCTTGCCACTTGGCGAGTAATTTGGAGCTTGATGTGGGGAGTAATATGAGTACCTTATCTCCCAGTGCAAATTCCCGTAGCCGAGTTCCCCTGTCATACAGTCGGCTCTGTCATTCCTGAACTTGGAGCAAATTCTCCTGTGTTAGTTGCTCTAAGGTGTGGAGTTTGGCTCTAGGATCAAGAACGTATTGAATTTCATTCTTACTGTCTGAAAGTCCCTCCTCCCAAGCCTCGCGTATGACATCAAGCACGGCGTGCGAGCGCCGCCCATACAGCAGCTCGAATGGGGAAAACCCAGTGGAGGCTTGCGGGACCTCTCGTATTGCGAATAACTGGGGATCGAGCCATTTGTCCCAATTTCTAACATCCTCGTGCACGAACTTACGAATCATGTTTTTAAGGGTTTTATTAAATCGCTCCACCAGGCCATCTGTTTGTGGATGGTAAACGCTGGTGCGAATTGACTTAATGCCCAATAATTCATAAATCTCACGTAGTGTCCGTGACATAAAGTTTGTGCCCTGATCGGTGAGGATTTCTTTCGGAATCCCCACCTGGGAGATTATTTTGAAGAGTGCCTCCGCAACA
This sequence comes from Myxocyprinus asiaticus, assembly GCF_019703515.2. Taxonomy (NCBI): domain Eukaryota; kingdom Metazoa; phylum Chordata; class Actinopteri; order Cypriniformes; family Catostomidae; genus Myxocyprinus; species Myxocyprinus asiaticus. The sequence goes on along the minus strand of NC_059376.1, from coordinate 37,785,582 downwards.
CTACGTGCTGAGATGCTGCTTCCGGATATCGCATTGCATAGTCCACTACGATGTCCGCATTCTGACCGCTCTAATGGCCCGACAATGTCCATGCCAATTCTCTCGAAGGGGACCTCGATCAACAGAAGGGGACACAATGGCGCTTTTGGGGTGGCCGGCGGATTCACCAGCTGACATTTATGGCAAGCCGCACACCACCTGCGGACATCGCCACCAATGCCTGGCCAATAAACTCTCAATAGACTCTCTCGCGTGGCTGCTTATATACCGCTCTCCTCATGCTCACTGGAATTAGAGACAGGTGTTAAACATAATCTAGCTCAGGTGCAAGCGCCCTTACCTCTTTCTTTCTCTCCGGATGGAAGCTTGACCATGCCCACGCTGCCACAATGTGCTACATTCATATGAGCAGACAGAGAAGTAAGTTTGAAGTAAGTTTGGAGCAGAAGAAATAGAAATAAACCTTGTGTAAACTGTCAGCTTTACGCTAAGCTAAAATGCTATTTCTATCCATTTTACATGCACATGTTACCAGGCATGATCATATTTTTTTATCAAGAAAATTCACGTTGGATCATAATTTCTTTTTTTCTAGTAAAACCTTTGATATTAGGGTAAAAATCATATTCTTGATAATAATTTTTGTATTGTTTTCATGTATAAATATCTAAAAATCCTTTTTTAGATCAATTTGATTTATCTTGTTTTAGAAACAACACTGCATAAGATATTTAGGTTTTTCAGAGAATGCATTTTTAACATGTGTATTTTGTCTTTACTGGCAGAGTTTTTATAGTCAAAACAAGTTAAAATATCTACCAGTGCTGAAGAAGTAATCCAAAGTATTTAGAATACGTTACTAACCTTGATTAATCTAACAGAACACATTACAAATTACATTTTACAGCATGTATTCTGTAATCTGTAGTGGAATACATTTCAAAAGTAACCCTCCCAACCCTGATTATAACAGGGCCAATTGCTTAGTATCATTTTATAGAAAATCTTTCAAATTTTGAAATAGATTGGGATACATTTTTAGCCTTTTAGCCTTAGACATTGCTCAGGAAACACGCAACGAAGAAGGTCCCCGTGGAAACTTTATTCTTATTATTCTTTTTGGACATTTATACACTATAGTACATGGCCAAAAGTATGTGGACATGCTTCTAATTAACATGTTTGGCTATTTCAGCTATACCCATACCAACAAACGCACAAAGTCAAGCATATAGCCTGCAATTGGGGCACAGAGGGTCAACACGTGTTCAATAAACTGTATGTATTTCCTGGGCAATAATAACCACCATGAGAAACATTCACAAGAGTAAAAAAGAGCAACATCTAGCCTCGGTCTCCCCTAATTACAAAGAAATGAAAAATAAGACTTATCATTTAAGACAAAAGGTATTATATCAGCTTCCTACTGGATGTATACATTATTAAAGTGTGCATCGCTATTTAATTCACTTTGAGACCAGTATGGAGGGCTGCCCGATAACACAAGCATTGCATCTGATAGCCCGTTGCAACCATCAGTTGTAATACGATGTAACTGAAACATTAAATCAACCTTTAGCATCATGTTGCATGTGGTGTGCCGTTCTTCGGAACGTATATAAATTGACCTTCGTCCGAAATACTTTGTTGGTGTGGTCCGACAGAGGCACTGCAGTTACTTCAGCCGTCGACTCTGGGCTGTTGTCCAAGCAGACGGCATCGTCTTGGGTTGCATTTTCCCTCTTGAACAGGGGTACTTTGAAGGGCAAGGCTAAAAGACACACAAATATGGTTCAACGTTCTGCATTGTAGCATCCATTTTTCATGATTAGTGGTGCTCAAAGAAAATGCATTTGAGCCATAATGAGATGGAAGCGATTGTTTAGAAGTTGAGTGATTACTGGTAAAGCTCAGGTATAGACTCCATTTTGCCTTGTCATCTATGAAGTTTTCTGTTCAGAGACGGCTGAGCACTTTACACAGCTAAGGTTATTAAGTGATTTTATCATGTCATGTTTAAAACATGAATAATATTTACATTTTGTAGCTTTACTTTTGAAACAGTGTGTATTTTTTTATGTTTATGGACTGGCCCCATTCACTTCCATTGTAAGTGTCTTTCTATACCGTATATATTTTGGTGTTTTTAGCCACTTGATGTCCAATATAAAATCTGGATCCTGAATCAAAACCAATGGAGATTTGTTGTTGCAAACAAGCGGCAATATAAGTAAGCTGTCATCAAATTAGGTATATTTTTAGCTTTTTCCACTGTATGTCAATTACCTCCTTCAATGTACTCATGGGAGTTCTCTACATTCGATGTCCAACAGACGTATCTGTGGGTCAAACCTCCAACATATGCTCAAAATAGATATCTATGAATCACCACATAAAGCACACAATGGGAGGCCTCTGGCAAATGCTGTTAGCTTGTTGTAGCTTTGTTGCCTGCTCTTCAATCTAGTAGCAAAACTTCTCCAGTAACATGTCATATTTCTCCCTCGCCTTCTTTGCAATGTATTACAATGGGATTTTAGCAATCCCCTACAACTGCATAATATGAAAAACCAGGGAGAAATTCTTTCTGCTGCTTATCATTTGGCTCGTGGCGGACTGTTATACCTCACACAATTCCGGCAATATTACATATGACTAGCGCATCTCGCTTTCAACTTATTAGATGAGGGAGCTTCGTATTCCTCTTTTTGCCAATATCACTATGCCGAGATACTTCACACAGATACACTTTCCAGATATTAGCAGTCCTACATTTGCATATCACAAAACTCATTATTTTTATGGAGTATTCATTGTTTCCCCTGTGTGCGGACAAAACAGTTGTGTAATTTAAATGTAATTTAGTGTTCCAATTACTGCATGATTATCAAACAATTAGCCTGCATTGGTAAGTAATGAGTCATTGTAAAAAACAAAATGTAAATGTAACAAATTGTAAAATATGCAACAAAGACACTGTACTCTAAGCTGTACTCTTCTGGAAATGTTATTATAGTATAGAGGGAAAATTTAAATAGAATTGATGTATTTTTTATGTTTATTGACTGGCCTCATTCACTTCCATTGCCTGTGCCTTTTATACTGCAATTCTTTCTCCTTTTTTTTTTTTTTTTTAATATATATATATATAAAAAAGGGACGAGTGACCATGAATGAATATTATAAAAACAGGTCACATTTGACCCCTAAATGTGACCTGTTTTTATAATATAAATCCATTTGTTCACAGGAATATAATGAGAATTTTATTGTATTATTGAAAAATAATGACTGTAATTGATATTTTTATTTAAATCAGCATACAAAAAATAGTACTATGATGTATTATTAAATTACAATTTAACTAATACATCGTTTTCTAACATTACAAAAATATGAAAAATAAGCATAAAAAATTATGAAAATAATGTCAATTTTATATATATATATATATATATATATATATATATATATATATATATATATATATATATATATATATATATAAATGCAAAAAGTCATAACCGTCCTAACAATAGGCTTCATTTTCTTAATACTTTGTTTCGATTTTGGGCTGAAATGTTACCTAACATGTTCTTGACAGGTTTCTTTAGATTCACTGTTTGTCAAAGCTGCATTTCATATGTGTATTGTGTACATTTCTCTACAGTAGTTTTGCAGCTTACAGTACTGAAGATGTTCTGAAATAGTTAATTCATGATTTCGTGCTGTAGACGAGAAACATTAGGTTTAGTTGCCAAGGCTGCATGATCCAGGAGGGTGGATGATAAATTTAGCCCTCAGTCCAACAACGATGACCTCTGACCCCAAACTCCTGCCTCATCACACTCAGCATTGCTGAACAGCACTATGTAGCTGGCTAATTGAATGTTAACAGTGGCTTTTAACTCCAAAAAGGCAAGGGAAGGAAACCTGAAGCATGCAGAGGAAACGGATTTGTTTAATGTAATCTCCTCTAGGGCGTTTTTTTCCCGTCACACTCAACTGGTGTAATCTAGTGTTCTGCTTTCTTTCTTTCTTTCTCTTGAAAGTGCAAAAAAAAAATCACATGCTTAAGAGAGACTTTAAACCAGTGATGCTGCCTTTAAATATTTGCAGCACATTTTGTTACTTTTACACTGTACACATTGTACATTCACAATTTTGGTTTTAAAGTAATCGTGGGTGTTTTTTCCATATGGATTTTGTGTGTATATCTCAGAATAGTGGTAATCTATGTGTTGCACACTGTTTTTTGTTGGGCTGTCAAAAAATTTAGGAAGAGGCTCTCACTAAAATGAATGTAGGATCTTTGGTGGTTTGCTATGGCAAGCATCTCTATTATTGTGGCTCATACTTAGAGTTAGGGATTTGAACAAACCCCTAACCCTAACTGTTTGTGCTTCAGACAAGAATGATATCTTAAATTGTGTGGATTGTTAAGGACACATGTGCTATTTAGACGATTTTCACCTAGTGGACAATAAAACAGGCCAAAACACTCCACTTACTTTGAAGATGGGAACCCTACAAATCTAGTAATACTTGTTGTTTTTTTTTACTTTGAAATCTCTTTGTATCTGCTTGTCCATCGCTCTAGAAATGGGAGTTAATGAATTTCCATTGACTGTCTAGGTCCTTTGGAGATTGGGACTTTATATTCCTGAAAGAGGGAGACGGGGCTGATTTGTTTTAGATAATGAAGCTATGCTCCAGTTGGACAGCAAATGACAAAAAACTCTTTCACTTTGACTGCTTTTGTACTTATTTGTCATCATCTGGGGATCTGGCTTGGAGAGTTACCTGGCTTCTGTCTGAAACATAAATTCAAAGGTCTTCCTCTTGCAAAAAACAAAGAAAAACCTATTACTGCATAGATGAGCTGCAATATTTGCAATGTATTTAGAAAATCTAGTTGTCCCTTAATAGAGATTCAGTTTCGTTTATTTTTGCAGAGGGGGGTTTTGTGATGGCAAGCACTAAATTACATGGTTTTCTGTTGGGGTCAAGTTTTATTCAGCAAAATAAGGTTTTATTGTCCCTATTACAACTTGCTTTCGTTGGTGTAACCTATTGAAGTTAAGCTGATTCAGTCATATTAGAGAAAATATATATATATTTTTCTTTATATATATATAAATCTTTACCCTCATGTCGTTTTGACACTGTATCATGTTGTCTTTTCTATAAAACATAAAAGGAGATGTTAGGCAGAATGTCCATGCTACAACATTTTTTTTTTTTTTTTTAGAGGAACAGACCAAAATTTAGGCATTTATTCGCTTAATAGCTTTAAAATCTAATTATGTATGTTCATATGTCCAGTTCAAATACGGCATCTTTTGATGCACTATGGCAGGTTTGTCATGAGGAAGAATTTTTGTTTATTATTACTTAACATTTTTAACTTTGACTTAATCTTACATTTGTTTTTATGACCCTCGGTTAGGTTTAGGTTTAAGGTTTAGGGTTGGGAAGTCGGTTTTGTTGATTTTAAACTCGACAGAGCATTAACCTTCAAAATCTCATTTGTTTGGGAGAAATGTAACTTGTTTTTAGCGCCACACAGTGGACATTTAACTTCAGAAATGCCGCATTCCTGTAAATAACCATTCCTGTAAATATGTTTACAGGAATGGTTCTTAAAAAAAAAAAAAAAAAAGAAACATTTACTAATTCTCATACCATCCCAGATGTGACTTTTTTTTTCTGCAGAACACAAATGAAGATTTTTAGAAGAATATCTCAGCTCTGTTGGTAATATTTGCAAGTAATATTATTTTGCAAACATGTCACCATCATCACATTTTCATAGATCAGGCTGGTAAATGTTGACAAAAGTTACATTTTTGGGTGAACTATCCCTTGAAGGAGCTACAGTATATGCACCTGATCTGAACTAGTCAGGTTTATTGATTCAGTGAAATTAAATATTTGTAACCTTAATGAAACCAGGTAATTTAGATGTTACCACGTGAAGCACATTTTTCATGTTACCTCATAAAACGTACATTTGACTAGTTTCATAAAAATTCTGTCGTGCACACTGATCGAAAAAACTCCAGATTTTCAGACAACACTGTGTTTTGATCTGTTTACAATCATGTAGGGATACAGGCACTAACGGCATATATATATATATATATATATATATATATATATATATATATATATATATATATATATATATATATGTGTGTGTGTGTGTGTGTGTGTGTGTTTGTGTGAACAATGAAGCAGGTGGATATTCGCCATTATTCTGGCTTAATGTTCTCCTTGAGTGGGCATCCGGGCACAGGCTTGCAAATCTGCAGCTGAAAGCGAAATACATGGACATAATCGCTTGGATTTCTCTATATTCTGTGGAAATAAATAAATCACGCTTGACACAGCAGAATGCACTCAGCCAGAGAAACAGTTCCAGGATGATCATCAGGCCCCTATCACAGACCCAGATAACCCACCCTATCATTACCAGAAAGAATTACAGCATTGGGAGCCAGTGCACCTCTAGGATATTACAATTGTGCAGTTAACCCACATTAACGAGCTGTATTGTTAGCACTTCATAACTTCATACACAGGTGATTCTTGACTTAAAGGTGGTGAACAAGTGAAGCTTCTTCAAACCAGATTGTTATTGCTATTGTTTTTGATGGTAATGACATTTTTTCATTTTTTCACAGTGCATAAGCTTTGGACTTGCTAACCTAACAGGTTTGCTAATAGTCAATTCATGTTGAATTTAGAAATAAAAATAAAAATAAATTCCCTGATTTTAATACTTTTATTTTTACTATAGAGGTAAAGGTCTGGGTTGGTATGAAGCCCAAATTAAAGGAATATCCCGGGTTCAATACAAGTTAAGCTCAATCGACAGCATTTGTGGCATAATGTTGTTTACCACAAAAACTATTTTCATCCTTCCTTTCTTAAAAATAAATAAATAAATAAAAATTGAGTATACAGGCAGGCACTTATGGATGGATGTGAATAGGACCAATTTTTGGAGGGTTTAAAGGCAGAAATGTGAAGCTCATAATTTTATAAAAGCACCTAAATCATTGTTTTATGGTCATTTAAAGTTTACAGCATTACAGCATCATCATGGCAAAGAAGTTGTAAAATTTAATATAAATCTGCACAGAAGAAGTTAGTTAAATCTAAAATCATGTAAACACATAATTTGTTTATATTGCCGCTATACTTTTGAAATGGTGTGTTTTTTAATGTTTACAGATTGGCCCCATTCACTTCCATTTTAAGTACTTCACTGTAACCCAGAATTTTATTTGAATTTTTTTTTTTAAAGAAAAGGGACTATTTAGACAAGTCAAAATAACTTTTTGTGGTAATCAACATTATAAAACAAATGCTGCCGATTGAGCTTTACATGTATTGAACCTGGAATATTCCTTTAAAGAAATTCTGGAAAATGTTAGGGTCAAGTGTGTAATTTCTGTGACACTAGTGTCCACAAATAGAATTGAAAAAAAAAAACATGTTTGGTTGGACAAATAGGTAGTGTCGCCCCAATCTTACACCATTGATTGAGCCATTGTTGCAGTGTCAGGCTGGTCATGATGCTCAAACAAACAGAGCAATGTTCTGATTGCGCCACTGAAGCACTAGTTTACATTTTTATAAGGAAATCAAGCCATGAACTTTGCATTTCTCTTGCATATTAATCTGGGATCGTAGAGAGTATTTCAATATCCAAACACTGTTTTTATACACTGTTGCTTTAAAAATTTGGCATATGTTATCCTATGGGAGAGAAAAGTTCCTAATTGAAGAATCACCCATACATGAATGCACTATATTTATTATTCATGATTCAATGATCAAATCAATATCCTTGATTGGTTCTAACATTAAACTGAGTTCCAAAAATGGCAGTTTCATTTCTGCAAATATACGTACTGATGCAGTTACACAGAACAAATAATCATTCTGACAATAGCCACATGATATATCGCAGAACCCATGCTCATCTCAGGTTTATCCAAGAGTAATAGCAGTCTGTCCCAGTGGTTAATGATACACTACGTTTATGAATGTTTAGCATGCTCGTGGTGACCAGGTGTTGCTAAGCAGAGATGATTAATGGTATTAGCACACCACACGGAAACTTCAACACCTCATTTCATTTTAAGCACGCACTGACAGTCATCCATTCATAATTGAATCAGTAATTACTTAAATGTGATTAAATCTGAGCAGAGAGGATTAAAAAGAAAGCTTTTGAATGGCAACGTTTGGCATGTCAAGTGCTTAGCAAGAGCTTGTCAGATCCAGAAGTCTTGTGCGCGATAAACAGGATTGTCAGGCGTAATCGCTGGCGGAGTCTAAACACATCCACTTCTGTTTTGCTCTGTTTAGGCGTGAGGCATGGCAGCTGCCTTTGTGAAGTAAGCCGAATTAAGTGTTGTGTGTTGAATCATAGAGTTTTACAGTTTTCTGTTCACACACCCCAGCAAACACTGAGTTTGTAATTGTAGTCCACATCCTCATGAATATTTTAAGTACATTTAAATTGTCTGTTTCCAGCTAACGCGGTCTGTGCTTTCATTGCCGTTATCTTGCTTAGCAAGACTCATTGTGTTGTGTAGTTGCAAGTGTATTAATTACTTGATGTTTATGTATTGCCAATGTAAGCAAAACATCAAAGACACGTCGAAATTGAATTGTCGTACCAGACTCAACTGAATCCTTTAAAGACAGGGTTCCCAAAGTCATGGAAAACCTGGAAATATCAGGTTATTAAAAAAAAAAGTCATGGAAATTTCTATATCAAATATATATTTTTGGAGTTGGGTATTTCTTCACCTTCAGGTATTTTCATGTCCTAGAGGTTGTTCCTATTAAAACAAACAGATTTCAACTTGGATACTTCTTATCAGTCCTTCATCGTTTATTTTTAATACTTTTCAAATGCCTTTAATGTGTAGGTTTTACTGTTTTAGCCTTGTCCTACGTCCAGACTTTAAATATTAAACTATGAATTTTGGAATTTTGGCCCATTCCTCCAGACAGAACTGGTGTAACTGAGTCAGGTTTGTAGGCCTCCTTGCTCGCACACGCTTTTTCAGTTCTGCCAACAAATTGTCTATCAGATTGAGGTCAGGGCTTTGTGATGGCCACTCCAATACCTTGACTTTGTTGTCATTAAGCAATTTTGCCACAACTTTGGAGGTGTGCTTGGGGTCACTGTCCATTTGGATGACCCATTTCCAACTGAGCTGATGTCTTGAGATTTTGCTTCAATATATCCACATAATTTTCCTTCCTCATGATGCCATCTATTTTGTGAAGTGCACCAGTCCCTCCTGCAGCGAAGCACCCCCACAACATGATGCTGCCACCCCCATGCTTCACGGTTGGGATGGTGTTCTTCGGCTTGCAAGCCTCACCCTTCTTCCTCCAAACATAACAATAGTCATTATGGCCAAACAGTTCAATTTTTGTTTCATTTGACCAGTAAGACCTTTGTCCCCATGTGCACTTGCAAACTGTAGTCTGGCTTTTTTATGGCGGTTTTGGAGCAGTGGCTTCTTCCTTGCTGAGCAGCCTTTCAGGTTATGTCGATATAGGACTCGTTTTACTGTGGATATAGATACTTATCTACCTGTTTCCTCCAGCATCTTCACAAGATCCTTTGCTGTTGTTCTGGGATTCATTTGCACTTTTTGCACCAAACTACGTTCATCTCTAGGAGACAGAATGCGCCTCCTTCTTGAGCAGTATGATGGCTGCGTGGTCCCATGGTGTTTTTGCTTGCGTACTATTGTTTGTACAGATGAACGTGGCACCTTCAGGCGTTTGGAAATTGCTCCCAAGGATGAACCAGACTTGTGGAGGTCCACAATTGTTTGTTCTGAGGTCTTGGCTGATTTCTTTTGATCTTCCCATGATGCCAAGAGGCACTAAGTTTGAAGGTAGGCCTTAAAATACATCCACAGGTACACTTCCAATTCAGTACACCTCCTATCAGAAGCTAATTGTCTAAAGGCTAGACATAATTTTCTGGAATTTTCCAAGCTGCTTAAAGGCACATTAAACTTAGTGTATGTAAACTTCTGACCCACTGGAATTGTGATATAGTCAGTTAAAAGTTAAACAATCTGTCTGTAAACAATTGTTGGAAACATTACTCATATCATGTACGAAGCAGATGTCCTAAATGACTTGCCAAAACTGTAGTTTGCTAATATTAAATCTGTGGAGTGGTTAAAAAATTTGATTTAATGACTTCAACCTGTGTATGTAAACTTCTGAATTCAACTGTACATAAAAAATGTAAAAAACACATTTAAAAAAATTGCGTGTAAATCATGTTTTAACAAGAGTTTACTTTCCATAAGTCCACAGTGCTGTAAGTACCCAAATTTGAAGAAACACCTAGTTATGTACTGCTCTAAATTATTTTGTTTGCTCAACAGTGCGTAGAGATAAACTTGCTTGCAAGCTATGGTCATGTCATTGTTGTTTTGAGTAGGTTCTTTCGAATGAATCAGTCAAAACCAGTTCACAAATCCAGGGTGAGTTTCCCACACAACAACGTAACTCACTGCTTAACCACATAGTACGACGCATTATTGGATAAATTAGCTAGCTAGTCACGACTTTTCCCGAAAACTTTGTACTAACTATGTCGCACATCCATCATTTGAACCACAATGGTTCAACAATATAGATATGTTTTTAATGATGTTACGCAGGGAGTGGAGTAATAACTTCTGCGGATATTTATAATAGCTTATTTACACGTACACCAGAAAACTGTTTAATGTGAGGGAGCTGCTAAAGACACGAACGTGGAATGCATGGTGTAATGCAATAGATACATTGCACTGTAATAGTGGGGTTTCCCCGACACATTTGAGCACATGTGCACTCTTCAAAAACATATAAGAACGTCACTTATGCATTAACATGGACAAATAAGACACATTTTCTGAGAGGAACTGTGTGTATTAAGTAAGGCCGGCCCGTAGGTTTGTGGGGCTCCAGGCGAAATCATGAAAATGGGCCCCCCCGGTGTGAAAATTGTCATAATTTAATTATGTATAAATAAAATTACATGTTTTTGTTTATAGGGCCTATAAACACAACACCTTGAAATATATATTTGTAAACATATGTGAAGAATAAACACATACTGTACCTCTAAGAGAGCAGAGATCATTGCAGATAGGATGGTTTGGTTATTTTCTAGATTAATTGCTCATAAGTTCACTCTATGTGAGTTTTTTTTGCATCTGTATATCGAGTCTGAAATCCTTCCCCAGCAGATTATTCTTGAGAAAACGAGAAAAGCCCTAATGATCTGACAAGCGCTGTTTCTGCTATAATTTACACTAAATAAGCTTCAAAGACTCATTTAGCCACAAAGCAATATTTTATAAAACGTATTTCCTGCATTTCTGTCAGGCGTGTGCATTATTCAGCCAGATGTGTGATCTGTCTAATAATACTGTTATAAGAAGCCACGCTCCAGTTCCCAGCAATGCTTTGCATTATGAATAAATTATGCAGATTAGTGTGTACTGTTTAGCCGATTTTAGATATACTGCTGTTATTTTATTTGTTGTAACTTTCAGTTATTTGTCTTTTTGTGATTATTCAGAGCTCATTTTATACTTAATATGTTGTTTTTAGTTTTCACCGTTATTGTGATTTGTAAGTTAAATGATCAGGTTCACGCGCGTTGCACGTTCTATTGAGTGTGTCTGCAATAGAAACCAATGGACTGTGGAGATTAATAATAAAAAAAAAGTCATCAATGTTTCTTAATCTTGTGACTTGTTCATTTACGTTGCATGTGTTCGCGGGGCCCTAGGCGGCTGCCTGTATCGCCTGTAGGACGGGCCGGCTCTGGTGTTTAGGCATTTTCTGTTAAGAACCTTTAATCCCCTAAATGCCGTTTGCATGACTTTTCAAAACACCACTTTCTGCAAAACCCAAGAATAAGCCGTTTTCTTAAGTGCATGCAAACGTGGTCAAAGTCTTGACATAATGAAAGATGGACAGAATGGAAGATATAGAAGCCTCAACAAAGTCAAATGATGTCCACACAGCAAACTAACAAGAAACTATGCTTCTAACAACAGAGCTATTGTTCGCGAATGTTCATTAGAACCATGGTTTCGGGAAATGCCAAATCATTGAGGTAACAATAGAACTTGCGACCATAGTTGAATAACAATGCTTTTGGGAAACGCACATTGATTCATTAGTGAATTGGTCTGAATGCTATGGCTCTAAACCATCACAATAGCTAGAAATTACACTTTGTGAATACAATCTCTCCTTATTCCGTAATTGCAAATGACTAGAAAAATCATGGAAATTCATTGGTCAAAAGGTGCGGGAACACTGTCAACAGCTTCTCTATCTTAAATATATTAAAATTTGTAATGAGTTTTGCTATGTACTTAACAGTAGCTGACACGTCACTTAAAGAACTCGGATAAGACACAAACATGAGATTGACCCATTCACTGTTTTCTTAGGGATAACAGCTTTAGATAGTTGCATCAGAGCATTTGCATACTGTCAGTATGTTGATTGCATCAGAAGTATAGCTGGAAATTTCAATCAGAGGTGTGTATTTGTATTGGTACTTGTGCGTGGACACATTCTAAGTACAGCAGGAACGTGAAGTGAGGGCTAGATGAGGGTTGTAAAATGAAAGATGGAGATTGATGGCTAGCAAAATGCACAAAAAATTAAATGGCAGTGCTGAAATCCAACTGTGTTTCCACAGTGTAATCTGTGCGAGCATTCACTACATCCACTGCCTGATGAAAACCAATCCATTCACCTGTTAACCCTTAACTTCTTGCTGCAGCTGTGTGTTTGTTTGTGTCTCTGGCTATGTTTGGAATAGCATACTACCATATTGCTTAAAACATTTCTGCATTGTAAAGTATGTGTACTGTGAATGTGAATTTTCTGTATGCACGGAATACATACTACACAGCATATTGTGTAGTATGCAGTAAGCAGTATGCTAGGATTCCATTCCAAACACAGCTTTTATGTGTGTTATGTGATAGTCTACTCCACACACTGTGAAGGACTTTAGGAGGATGTGCTTCCAATTAAGTACAATGGCTTCTATTCATAGCGAAGTTTAAAGTGATGTCATGTTTCATGGCCGAAGAAATACAGTAGGATTGTATCAGACTTTCAGGGCAAAAATAGACTTGTTTGAGGAAGCTTTAGTTTGGGCTCTCTAAATTTTGCCCTCTGATACATAAATGTCCTCTTTATCTCCAGTAAGATTTCCATGCAAGAGTGTAAGAGAGAGAGAGAGAGAGACTGTGTTCTGAAGGGAATACTAGCTCACTACTTAACTCAGTACTGTGCAGTATATAGCCTACTTTTTTTTTAAATAGAATGTGAAACAATGCATTATGCAATGATAAATGTCTCCTTAATTAAATCTATCAGGTATAATTATTGTATTGTGATATGAGAATTGATTGCAGAATTAAATAATACTATCAGATTGTTATATATCTTAAAATAATTTCTTCTTTAAAAAGCTTCAGTGAAGTTACAGTTAATATTAATTATTATTATTCAGGGGCCTATATTGGCAATTGATTGATATATTGCATGCGATTAATGTGATTCATTAATTTGGCATATTATGTAAAAATTTAAGCAATTGGCAGCTCTAGTAATAAAGGGGTGGTTGCAGGATGGTGGGTAGGATATAATAAATACAATTAAAAAGTTTTGGTGAAAGATCTTCTTCAGGCATTTTGATTTGCAAGCTGTGATGTCTTCAACAATTTATATCTTTTATTAAGAGATAGAAGAGACACTTCTAGTTCATTGGAAATGGAAGGTCAAGTCAAGTCATGCATTGCATTGTGAGATACAGAGATACAGTCTTCATTTGGGGCAGTGAACTGGGGCTACAGATATCTGTAGAAAACATTGCTACACCCTGCAGACATAGTAAGAGTAGTATTTAGTTAAAGGTCGATCGATTTGCCAATACCAATAACTAAGGTGGTGGAAAAGGCTGATAACTGATTAATCGGCCGATAGTTTTAAATATCTATTTAGAGAATGTTAAAAATGGGTACTTATGATGGGTACAGACATGCTACAAGAGCCAAACATTTATAAAATCCAAGATGCAGATTATTGTTCAACCAAATTCCCTTTAATAACCAGAAAAAAAATTCAGATTTGGTGCATAATGAGGGATGTTAACTACAGTATAAAAAAAGCCTAAAACACACCAGTGATTCCTATTTTGAATTGATGGAGACTTGGCTGCATTACAATGCTCTATATTAAAGCATTTACAAAGTTAAACTTTTTAAAGCCTACAGTATATATTCATCAGGTTAAGGGTTTTGTATATATATATATACTGTATTTCACCAGATGAGATTTAATGAAAAATAAGGTTTATTATTGTCCACAAGATATGAATTTGGAGACACGATGACAAAAAAAAAAAAAAAAAAAAAAAGAATATCGCAACTATCGCATAGATTTATGCAGATTACCAATAGTTCCAAAAAGCAACTAATAGGTACTGATTAATCGGTAAAACCAATATATCGGTCTACCTCAATTGGTAGTATGCTATCCCGAACACAGCCAGAGAGTGAGTAGGCTACAAACATCCCAGTGCTTGTACCTCAGGAGAGGGGATAATAATGCAAACATCAGCATATGTGAAAATGGGAGTTTACTGTTTTTCTCTGATCTTCTTTTCCATCCCGCTCCTGCTTTTGCCATTTAATTTACCATCCTGTTTCTGCTTGATTTTCCCTGTGAACTTCTGGCAAGCCTCCTTGACCTCTTTCTTGGCCGACTGGCATCTAGGCCAGGCTGCCTCAACCTTCCCCACGAGACGTCTGTCTAAGGCATTCTATTATAGGAAATTAAAGGGATAGTGAGCTTTCCTCTAATTCAAATCTAACAGATATGTATGAATTTATGCTGTATGATAAAAAAATATGATTCTGCCCTGTACATTACCTGTTCTTTTCCAACTAACCTTTCTTGTTTATGTTGCAGTTTTACTGTTTCATGTTCCAGACCAAAGTTATTGTTCATATCACCCCTCGTTTAGATAATGAGCCTTTGCATCTTGTATTAGGGAATTTTTTTTTTTCTTTACTTAACTGCTGAATATTTATCTCTGTGTTAAAGCTCAGCGGCATTGTGAAGTAACATTAAAGGGATAGTTAAATTAAAATTCCATCATTTATTCACCCTCAAGTGTTTCCAAACGCGTATGACTTTCTTTCTACTGTGGAACACAAAACATATCCTTTTGCCTTCCACTGAAGTAAGTAAGTCATGAGGTAAGTAAAGAATGACAGAATTTCATTTTTGCGTGAACTATTCCTTTATTGGAACAGCCAATGATCTAGAGTCAATGAAAAAAGCATTGGAGGGATAATAGGCATTGTCATCGTACAAATCTATATCTGCTTCCTGCCCTTTCTGTGCACCTAGGGCCATCTACCGATTACTGTCTTGCCTCTGTAATTTGGACATCCTCCAGTCGGGAACAAGATTAGGTGCCTGGGCCGATGTGGATTAGTCCTGGGAGCGCAATGTGCCCAGAGGGGCCGACAAATGAGGGATGCTGGAAAGAGTTGCGGAGAAAGGGTTTGTGGGTAGAGAAAGAAAGGAAGGGATGAATATATCAGTGTGAATGTACTTAGATATAGTTTGGAGACAAATTTGTCCCCAAAAGTGAACTAAATCTGACAAAATCTCCCTTTGGGGACACACGATAACACCCTCAATTAGGAAAACAATTAATAAATCAAATAAAATGTTTTTCTTTTAAATAAATAAAAAATGCAAAAGGTTTTCTTTGAGGGTTAGTGTTAGTGTTAGTCATAAGTAAATATAATTAGCTTTATTTTAGAACAATAGAAGCCTGTCTCCATTTAGATAGATGAGGAAAACAGATTAATAGACTTACTAAATAATGTCTTAATAAAAATGTAAAAATAAGCCGACTCCCAGTTCCTGATCTCTGAAAAGAAAAACATGTTTACATGCAGTTTGTGTAACAATCTTTTAATTTTTGCAGTCAAACAAATAAGGGGTCAAGAAAAGGTTGTTAAAGTGATAGTTCACCCAAAAAGATTTTGTCATTTACTTTAAGGCAGAATGATAGCCTCAGTCACCTTTCACATTCATTGAGGTGAATGGTGACTGAGACTAACATACTCCCTTACATCTCCTTTTGTGTTCCACATAAGAATGTCATACGGAACAACATGAGGGTGAGTAAATCACAGAATTTCTATATTTAGGTGAACTATCCCTTTTAAATCGTGGTTGCAATTACTTCTGGTTCATTTATCACACTTGAAATAGGTGGTTAAGTCAAGTGCATTGCATCCTGGACTCCGTTTACTCCTGGTATTAAGATGTGTTGCGGGTGATCGGATCACATGTGGTCGAGCGAGACACATCGCTGTTTACACCCGGTCACTTAAATGCATCTCCTGTGACCACTTGTTTACAGATTTCAAGGGGAGGGTCTCTGATTTAATGATGACATACATCAGTTACTTTGTGCTTGTCACACTGTGCTTCTGCATGATAATAAACTGCAAAAAAAGTAATAAACCTTTAATAAAACCGCTAACAAAACCGACACGCTGTTTCTCCCAGATGCAGTTGAAATTCAATCTAAGCACAAACTTAACATTTCGAGCTAAATTATCCATTGTTTTAGTGGAGTACCTGTACACAGTAAACCTGAGCTTCAGATGTGTGTGCTTGTCATCTGAGTCCCTGCTGATATCAGACACACTGAAGAAGATGCGTGAAGTTCTCATGCTTATATATGTATTCGCTTTTTTTAATTTTCCGATCGATTGGTTATTTTATTTTAAAGCTGCTGGCAAAGTTTAACCTCTTGTTTTAGTGCAGCGGTTGATTGACTGGTGAGTGGTGGTGCTTCGCTGCATGCAATGTAGTCACATGCGTTTTTGACTAGCTCTGTATATGGTTTTTGTGATCTGATCACAAAACGTTTTGCACCTCGTTTACACCTGTATTTAACAAAATGCATCTTAATACCAGGTGTAAACAGGGTCATGGTGTCCTACATTGTCTCTTGTGTTGTATATGGCACATTTCAGCAAATCTAGTAGGGTAGGCCATCCAGATATTCCAAGCATACAGAAAATGCACATACTGTGCACATTAATGGATGCTGAAAAAAAAAAGTTTATAGTGTAATAGTATTACGCTAGAGTAGAAGCCATTCCGAACATACCAAATGACTGCAATGCAATTATCAACCATGATAAATAACCCCATGGCCCAAATAAGGCCCATCATGCATTTTTCATTGCATGATGGGGACACAAATGGTGTCTATGTGATAGTCCACCAGCACCCCTGATCTTCAATCATAAATCACAAAACACTCTCACACACTTTATGTTTCCCTCTATATAATATCAACACCACAGCTCTGTTTGAGGACGTGTATTTCTGTGCTCCAGACAAAATGCATACAAGTTTGATTTGCATACTTTCTGTAAAATTGTAGGAAAGTGTTCTGACAGTTTCCGTCTTATGATACTACAGACAGGTGCATAATGTGAGTGTGCAATAACAACAATACTGTAAAAACAAATATTGGTTTAATTTACACCTGCAGTTCGCTTTCATGTGAAGGGAAGAATATGAAGTCAATATGAGAGTGCCAAGAGATGGTTGTGCTCTCTCTCTCTCTCTCTCTCTCTCTCTCTCTCACGCTCTCGTTTTGTTGTGTTGTCAGTGACTGATCCAAAGGGCTGAGTGTGCCACAGAGAAATGTGTATACACCAGGAGCCTTTCAGCAACATCACAAAAAGATACTTCAAAACTGCAGCTGTCCTCATGCAGTGCTATTATTATTTGTGATTCGACTATTACTTGCCTCTAGGGCTTTCACAATTATGAAAACTGGCTGATGATTAATCATCATACAAATAATTGCAATTAACGATTTAATTGTCTGTTTTAGAGCTTGTTATGATTATGATATTAATTGTAATATAAATTGTCATACGTCATAAGGTGTATGTGTGCTTGATACACATACACCTGAAGACGTTATTTGTTCATATTTAACTTGGAACCATATAATAAAATAGGGATATGATTTCCTTTAAGGCTTAACTTTACTTTACATTTACACTGTTGTTTGTTGAACCCAGCCAACCTGAATGTTGTATTATATTATATTATATTATGCAATAGTAATACAGTATATGTATTAATTAATATATATATATATATACGCTGGCAGCCAAAAGTTTGGAATAATGTACAGATTTTGCTGTTTTGGAAGGAAATTGTTACTTTATTTCACCAAAGTGGCCTTCAGCTGATCACAAAGTATAGTCAGGACATTACTGATGTAAAAAGCAGCACCATCACTATTTGAAAAAAGTCATTTTTGATCAAATCTAGACAGACCCCATTTCCAGCAGCCATCACTCCAACTCCTTATCCTTGAGTAATTATGCTAAATTGCTAATTTAGTACTAGAAAATCACTTGCCATTATATCAAACACAGTTGAAAGCTATTTGTTTCGTTAAATGAAGCTTAACATTGTCTTTGTGTTTGTTTTTGAGTTGCCACAGGACACAATAGACTGGGCAAGGTCAATATTAAGTCAAAAATGGCAAAAATTAAACAGCTTTCTCTAGAAACTCATCAGTTAATCATTGTTTTGAGGAATGAAGGCTATACAATGCTTGAAATTGCCAAAAAAAAAAAAAAAAAAACCTGGAAGATTTCATACAAAGGTGTAAACTACAGTCTTCAAAGACAAAGGACAACTGTCTCTAACAAGGACAGAAAGAGATGTGGAAGGCCAGATGTACAACTAAACAAGAGGATAAGTACATCAGAGGCTCTAGTTTGAGAAATAGACGCCTCGCATGTCCTCAGCTGACAGCTTCATTGAATTCTACCTGCTCAACACCAGTTTCATGTACAACAGTAAAGAGAAGACTCAGGGGTGCAGGCCTTATGGGAAGAATTGCAAAGAAAAAGCCACTTTTGAAACAGAAAAACAAAAAGAAATAGGTTAGAGTGGGCAAAGAATCAGAGACATTGGACAACAGATAATTGGAAAAGAGTGTTATGGATCTTAACCCCGTTGAGCTTTTGTGGGATCAGCTGGACTGTAAGGTGCGTGAGAAGTGCCCGACAAGACAGTCACATCTATGGCAAGTGCTACAGGAAGTGTGGGGTGAAATGTCACCTGAGTATCTGGACAAACTGATAGGTAGAATGCCAAGGATCTGCAAAGCTGTCATTGCTGCACGTGGAGGATTTTTTTTTTTTAGTAGTTTAAGAAGTTCTGAACATTTATTTCAAATTGTAATAGTAATTTATTCACTTTGGTGAATAAAAGTGCCAATTTCTTTCCATAAGAGCAAAATCTGTACATTATTCCAAACTTTTGGCCGCCAGTATATATATATATACTGTATTAATATTGCATAATATAATATAATATTCAGGTTGGCTGGGTTCCAAAAACAACAGTGTATATATTAATTAATTATTTATATACATTTTTAATTATTTTGTAATATATTAAACACACAAGGCTTTATTTCACATGAAGGAAGACCACTGAGATTCTGTGTGAATTTGAAAATATGTTTCTTCATTTTATCATCTCCACAGAAATAGAGTTAGCGGCTCATGTCCTCTGTCACGCCATGTCATTAAATCTGCTTGTATGTATCTGCATTGACCAAGAACATTTGCCATTACACGAATGTTAATTTGAAGTGAAACTGGAGTGCTTTGCACTCACTATCAAAATGATTTTGTTTGTTTTTTTCACGGGAGACTGGCATGAACCACCACAGAAGGTATACACAAAAATAAAAATCTAAAGGAGGGTGGAGAAAACTCAAATCAAATCAAATTTGTCTTTTGAGATAAAAGAGCTTTATGTACTATAAAACATGCTGCCTCTTTCAGAACGCAAAACTTCCCCACTAGTCCAAAAAAAGCATTTATTGAAGCTTATCTGCAAAAACTGCTTTATTCTGAACTTTTGCAGCTTCAATTGTGATGTAATATGTATGAATGCATCAACACATGATCATCTGCCTTTACACATCAATAACAGCTCTTGGGTGACCAGACACTTGGCCCACCAAGTAACAGTGAGGTAATAAGGAGGAAACAGAATAAACTGTATTACTTTTAAACACCAGAAAAACAATTATGGCAACTGCAGAACTGTATTGTGCCGGTATTTTATGAGTCTGTGGTGATGCTGTAGGGAGACAGCTTGTGCAAAAGAGATATTATTGCCTTTCTGTGATGGTTTACTCTGCAAGTACAAATGGGTAATGGGTGGTGTTCGGGGTCTGCAGACCCCCGGGTGCCAGAGAGATGAGCTTTAGAGCCCTGCGAATTGAAATACCAAGGCAATTTTCCAAACTAATTTACACAATTAGATTAAATGCCAATGCAAAATAGATTCTGAGCGAGCATCGGTCATTACATTACTGTAATCACATTCACACTAATTGTCATTCTCTCATACACACACACAGAACAGTAAAGCCCAGCCTAATTGTTTTACTTACATGATGATATAGAGTACAAACGCACGTTGGGCCTATGCATATATTTGTTCGGGACCTTTTCTGTGCAAATAAGTATGCAACTTGTACACAATTATGAGTGAATAAGACCCACTGTGTCCAAAACCTGTTTGCTCCACCTGCTACTGTATGTTCAGCACCATGGCAAAAGAAATGATATCTTACCTGAGTTGTAAGCTTGTAGTTAAGATAAAAAGAGTGTGTACCGTGAAATAACGGAAAAACAAGCACATCTTTCTATTGCACTGTGCCCATGGCTGAAATTAAATACTGCAGCACGTGACTTGTATAGTCCGATTCATAATCAAATTACTGTTATGCACTGATTCTTTGAATGAATTGTTCCAAATGACTCTTATGAACAGGTTCTTTGAGTGAATCTTTCAAAATTATTTTTTTTGAACTGGTTCTTTGGAATGAATCATTCAAAGCCACTCACCAACTCACAAATTAGCGGTTTGAATCAGTGAATCCTTCACTGAATTTACTCATTGAATCCTTTAGAGTAGTTACTGAATTAGCATCGGACTCACTTATGGAACCATAAGTAAATGTCTGTTTTAATCAAGTCCGAATCGAAAAGCAAGAATTGTTTTGTAGGGTACAACGGCACAGAAAATGCACTTTTTTTTTTTTCTCTGGTAACAAAGATTCAAGAAATCTCCCTCACTTGGGGTAAAGGCCCCCAGAGGGGTTATACTGATAAAGCGTAGATATAGTATAGATATAGGCAATAGTTATAGGGCACAATTTGTCAACTAAGGCAAATGCTTTTGAGACAGTAAAATGTTTTTTAGTAACAAATTAAGATAATGCTTAATTAAAATAATCACTTCAGAAAAGGGTGCATCATTTCTTGTTTATTTCAATCACATTTGACATTTCATAACATCTCAAGTTATTCTTTAAACAAATGAATGTCCATTGTGATTGGATAAATCAGTGTAACCATAGCAAATCTATTCCCCCTAAGAAATGTGTGTTTAATAGGGGCCTTTAGCCCCTGCAGCAGGGGGGCTTTTTACCCCCAATGCTATCCTTTCACTTATTGGACAGTTATTGATTTTTGTTTTATTTTAATTTTTTTTTTTTTTTTTTATTTAATCACCTTGAACAAAATTGAAAATGACAAATATGTATTTTGTTTAAAATAAATTCCAGTATATTCACTAAGCATATTCCAGTATATCCACTAGCTACATAAATTTACAACATTTTAAAAGTCATTACATTTCATGTATTTGAAGATACACATTTGCTACATAATATTCAAATTATATATAAAAAAATAAAGCATTATATATACACTATATTGCCAAAAGTATTCGCTCACCCATCCAAATAATTGAATTCAGGTGTTCCAATCACTTCCATGGCCACAGGTGTATAAAATGAAGCACCTAGGCATACTGACTGCAGACTGCTTCTACAAACATTTGTGAAAGAATGGGCCGCTCTCAGGAGCTCAGTGAATTCCAGCGTGGTATTGTGCAACAAGTCCAGTCGTGAAATTTCCTTGCTACTAAATATTCCACAGTCAACTGTCAGTGGTATTATAACAAAGTGGAAGCGATTGGGAATGACAGCAACTCAGCCACGAAGTGGTAGGCCACGTAAAATGACAGAGCGGGGTCAGCGGATGCTGAGGCGCATAGTGCGCAGAGGTCGCCAACTTTCTGCAGAGTCAATCGCTACAGACCTCCAAAGTTCATGTGGCCTTCAGATTAGCTCAAGAACAGTGCGTAGAGAGCTTCATGGAATGGGTTTCCATGGCCGAGCAGCTGCATCCAAGCCATACATCACCAAGTGCAATGCAAAGCGTTGGATGCAGTGGTGTAAAGCACGCCGCCACTGGACTCTAGAACAGTGGAGACGCGTTCTCTGGAGTGACGAATCACGCTTCTCCATCTGGCAATCTGATGGACGAGTCTGGGTTTGGCGGTTGCCAGGAGAACGGTACTTGTCTGACTGCATTGTGCCAACTGTGAAGTTTGGTGGAGGGGGGATTATGGTGTGGGGTTGTTTTTCAGGAGCTGGGCTTGGCCCCTTAGTTCCAGTGAAAGGAACTCTGAATGCTTCAGCATACCAAGAGATTTTGGACAATTCCATGCTCCCAACTTTGTGGGAACAGTTTGGGGATGGCCCCTTCCTGTTCCAACATGACTGCGCACCAGTGCACAAAGCAAGGTCCATAAAGACATGGATGAGCGAGTTTGGTGTGGAAGAACTTGACTGGCCTGCACAGAGTCCTGACCTCAACCCGATAGAGCACCTTTGGGATGAATTAGAGCGAAGACTGCGATCCAGGCCTTCTCGTCCAACATCAGTGTCTGACCTCACAAATGCGCTTCTGGAAGAATGGTCAAAAATTCCCATAAACACACTCCTAAACCTTGTGGAAAGCCTTCCCAGAAGAGTTGAAGCTGTTATAGCTGCAAAGGGTGGGCCGACGTCATATTAAACCCTATGGATTAAGAATGGGATGTCACTTAAGTTCATATGCGTCTAAAGGCAGATGAGCGAATACTTTTGGCAATATAGTGTATATATATATATATATATATATATATATATATATATATATATATATATATAATTAAATAAAACAATTAAAATACATAAAAATGTAAATATAATAATTAAGTTATTAAAAATATATTACCATAATACAATATAATATAATATAATATAATATAATATAATATAATATAATTATATATTCCACTCCTCACTGCAAAAACAGATTTATGCAGGAAACACTGCGCTGACTTCATAGTGAATGTCACAGTTTGCCATATGAGGCAAGAGTGAACGAAAATGAATCTATTCGGACAAGTTCCAGACTATGTGGCACTGAAATAAATGATTTTCAAGACAAGTATTTTTGTCTTGTTTTCCAGTAGAAATATCTAAACATTCTTAAAACATGATTTATTTACTTAGCAAACTGGCCTAAGATTTTAAGTCTTGTGCTTTACATTTATGCTTAAAAAAATAAAATAAATAAAAACAAATCTGTTTGCCAATAGGGTAAGAAAAATAAACTTATTTCAAGGGAAAAACAAGTTTATTTTTCTTACCCCATTGGCAGATATTTTTTTTCTTCTTGTTTTAAGTCTAAAATTCACTCAATTTTGACAGATTTCTCTTAAAACAAAACTTAATATCTTATGCCATTTTACTTGACAAGTAAATAAATCATGTATTAAGAATATTTAGATAATATTACAGGAAAACAAGACAAAAATACTTGTCTTGAAAATCATTTTTTGCAGTGTGTGCTTTTTTTTATGATGGTACATATGCATTTCATACCACATATGGATGTGGTTTGGATCAGGTTTGTAAACATTAAATGTGCTTTTATTATTATTATTATTATTATTGTTATTGTTATTATTATTATTTTGCTGTTTGGACTACAGTATATCAAACATAATGCATTCGATTTGGAAATGGCAAAAAAATAAAAATAAAAAAAAGAAGAAAAAAAAGATTTTGCTTCCTGTCTAAGCAAAGCCATTGTACCTAACTGACGTTGGCATTTGTTGCAGGTATGGAGACATGGTTCCGAACACCATTGCTGGAAAAATCTTTGGCTCTATCTGCTCTCTCAGCGGCGTGCTGGTTATCGCCCTTCCTGTACCTGTCATCGTGTCCAACTTCAGCCGAATCTACCATCAGAACCAGAGAGCGGACAAAATGAGAGCTCAGCAGGTACTAAAGAACTGCTTTATCCCAAACCAAATCTGTTCCAGATGTGCCTTGTTATTTATCTTTGATGCCTTTTGTTTTTTGAAAACTAGCTTATCCACTGGCTCTTTGTGACTTATCCAAGACAGCTGCTGTTCTTATAAAAAAAAAATTGTGAAGTAAGATTCTGTTATTTAAAGGGATAGTTCACTCAAAAAATAAAATTAATTGTTTACTCACCCTCATGTTGTTCTAAACCTATATGATATTTTTTCTTCTCCTGAACACAAAAAGAGATGTTAGGCATGATATTAGCCTCAGTCACCATTCATCTTTTTTCCATTCGTTTTTGAGTAAACTATCCCTTTATAGACCCCATGAAATGGCTTGACAGGCATAGTTTTCTTTCCTGCACTGAAAAATTTCATATTGAAACAGGTAGATGGGGTGGGACTTATCAAAGGGCTCGTCCCCTTTTTTAATATGTTGAGTATTTGTGCTCATGCTGTCAGTAAGAGATTGAATCTGGCTAGCAATATTTCCCGATGCCATTCCACCATCTCTCTGTCTCCTCTTCTATATCAATTCCTGTCCTCTCTCTGTCCACTCTTATGTCAATAAAGTGGTAAAAAGGCCAAAAAACAACATTGAATAAAAATCATGATGCAACAAAACAGCACCTTTGGCTTCATTACTCCTCTTAGCCAGCAGATCGAGTTGTATGTGAAATAACTGCTGACACGATCGATTCAGATAAATTCTGTTCTGTTTTACAGAAAGTGCGTCTTGCCAGGATTCGCTTGGCCAAGAAGGGAACCACCAATGCCTTTCTACAATACAAAGAAGATGGAGGATTTCAGGTGAGACTGTTTTTAATGCAAGTAGAAATTTAAAAAGTCTTGTTTTTCATTTAATACATGGGTAAATAATTGAAAGGTTATGTACACACTAGAAAAATGGTACATTGGGAGTTATAACCGCATTTAAATCTGTAAGTAAATCCCTTAAATGAGCACATCTGAGGAAGAACTAGTTATTGGATTTGGCAAAGTTAGCAAGTGTCATGGCATGAAATTAGGCCTGTTGCGGTTATTAAATAATCGTCTGATCGTGGTTATCTGGTTCTAACCGATTTTTGTGCACTTCATATTTTAATTACATTTAAAATGTAATTAAATGCTGTCCAAATAGAGGCATTTTAAGCGGAAATGCCATGAACGTTGCATTTGTGTGTCACATTTTCTGGTTTTACTGCATGTGAGCACTCCAAATGAATTCCACGGACTGCACCCAGAGCAGCTCCTGAAGAGTGTGAGAAGATGAACTGCTTCTGAAGCACTCTGATGCACGTGCCATCTGTGGAGATTCATGCTAAACTCCCACGAAAATATAAATGAGGATTTTGACAGTGAATGCAAAGCATTCCAATTTTACTTTCAATTAACAATTGTGAAATGGCAAATGTTCTTGTTCTTTGTGGGTTCATACACAGTGTTAATGACACACAGTGACAGAGAGGAGGAGCCCACTTACTCTATTTCTGCTGAGATGATAGACTGAAGAAACATATTTTCAACAGAATCTCAAAGGTCTTCCTTCAAGAGAAATGGTGTTTTTAATGGGAGTGCCTTAAAATAACATGTGAAAGTGAAGAATTGGGGACAGAAATATTTTACATGATATGTTGCATAAATAACATATTACATAACATATACATAACCATAACCTTATCCTACCTAACCCTATATAATATAATATAATATAATATAATATAATATAATATAAAAGAGCTATTCAGGTTGGCTAGGTTCCAAAAACAACAGTGAAAATGTAAAATGGACCAAGACTAAAGTTGATCAAAAATAGAGACATATAGTTTTCATGTCATTCATGAGTTTTTAAAGACTTTAAGGAAATCATATATCCATAGTTTATTATATGATTCCAAGATAAATATGAATAAATGACTTCTTAAGTTGTATGAAGCACACACATACTTTAAAAAATTTGAATGACAATTAATTGTCATAATCGTAAATCATCATAATTGCAATTATATGTTTGACAATTAATTGCCAGCCAAATTTCATAACCATGAAGCCCTCCATTAGATATATAGAGTTTAATTCTGTAAACCAGTTTACCATATGTGTGTACCTTAAAATAAAGTTAGTTCTAAAACAATGATAAAATAAGTGAACAGGGTATGTGATATAAAATAAGTGATATACAGAGTTTTGTAGGATAAAGAGATATCTTTGAACATACCTTCATATTCCACTTTGCTCTCAGAGTTATGCCCAATTACAGATTTATCCACGCTTAATGACTATTAGGTGGTTCTTGGCCAAAATAAGCTGTAATGTGGATCAAACTTCATTCCAATAGTCAAAATTCTGGTTTAGCGAGACTAGGGTGAAAAGACCAGTAAAGAAGAACATAATTGGTCTGAATTCTAGGAAGCAGTTTTGATGAGATTAAATCACTAAGTGTTCTTTCAACTAGTTGAAAGAGACTGCATCTCCAGTAACACAATAATGAAATAGATGCCTCAAAGATTTCTCTCTCCTGCAAAAGTCTTTGATATTGGATTTTTCATAATAAGATGGTTCTCTGCTGAGATAATTCTAACAGTAGGATCAGGAACTATGCAAAAAATTTTAAGAATGAATGACTTTAAAACACTTCATATGCATGTCATCGGCAGTTAATTTTTTTAGATCATGTCGTTCCAAACTCTTCTGACTCTCTTTTATCCATGGAACACAAAAGGAGATTTAAGGCAGAATTTTAAAAGACTGACAGCCTTAGTCACCCTTCACTTTCATTGTCTGGAAAAAAGAGCCCCGTATTTAAAATTTCTCCTCTTGTATTACACCTAAGAAAAAACTCATACGGTAATGACATGAGGGTAAATGATGAATAAAATCATTTGACAATTGCCATAAAAATTGACAATGAATTAGGAATTCTTCAGTTTTTAATCGTTCTAGTTCTGATATAATCTGATACAGTTCTTAATATTCTTTTATACAGTATTCTAAATATTCATATTATTGCATAGTTGATGTTGAATTAATTTTAGGGGTATATATATATATATATATATATATATATATATATATATATATATATATACTTGTATATACTGTATATACAGGGTACATATATATACTGTATATTATTAAGGGTATAATAAGAGTCTGATTTTTGGTTGCCAAGCAACGTAGCAAATAGAGTGCAAGAGTTTCTGTCCATTTTTTCAGTCGTCTTGCTTTCAGAAGTATTTTTCCCATTTATTTATTTATTTATTTTTCTTTTGGGATTACAGAAAATCCTTCATAAAAGAGTTTTAAGCCATGAACCAAACCAGCCAGCTCTGAGATGAATCACAACATTACAAACTTTGATTTGAAGCAAGAAAGTATAGAAAAAAATGGGAAAAAAAGTAAAATTCTGACAAAAAACAAATAAGAAAACAAAGGGACAAGACTGTGTACTTAAAGAATTTAATGAGTGTATGAACTACAGACTTAATCGAAATAAAAACGGTGGAAAAATAGAAAACTATTTAAAGTTGATTTCAAGTATAGATTTAGTATATTTAAAATATCTAAATTTATACAAAAATATAAGTAGTTTGAGAGTTTAGGGAGACAGACCCAATTGTGTCATTCACAGCACGTCATGGAAGTGGGCGATCGCTGCAGAGTACTTTTGCCGCAGTTTGTTTGCTGCTATTCTCTGATTGGTCGATCGTTTCCCTTCAGATTCATGGGTCTACAGGTCACAGGTGCATGACATTGTACTGACATTTTACAGTGGCTTTCAACTTGTTTCATCGAATCGGAACGATCTTTTTTATAAGAGTAAAGAAACAGCTGATGTTGTTAGCCAGGAATTCCATTCCTATAGCTGCCATATTGAATGTTAGCGCTGTTTCCATTGGAAAAAAAAAATCGCTTGCCCTTTTCCAAGAACTGCCTTTATGAGAAAACCCTGGTTCCCTATCTATCACTCACTCGACGTTGTGTCGATGTAGTGACACTCGGGATCACTCTTGGGAGCCCGAAACACCTCTGGTCTTTGAAAAAAGGCCTGTGAAAATTGGCGAGTGGTATTTGCAAACCACTCCCCCAAACATACGGGTATAAAAGGAGCTGGTATGCAACCACTCATTCAGATTTTCTATTCGGAGCCGAACGGTCGATGCTCACTGAGCTGAATTCTCATGGCTGTTCATTCACCTCCGCTGGATCTGACAGCGCATTTCAGCAGCTTCTCCCCCCCTGTACTGGTGCACTGCAGAGAACTCCCCTGCACTTCGGCAGAAATAAAAGAGTATATTCTAAAAAAAGTGTACATTTCTCTAAAAGAGCGGCACACACGGAACTACTTTTTAAAGATGCCCTTCCCTTTGTGTGTTATTCCTGGTTGCGGTCGTTATCTCTCGCCTTCTGACGGTCACGATCGCTGTCTTTCGTGTCTGGGCACTGCCCACACGGAGACAGCATTCGTGGATGGGTCACGTACTCATTGTGAGAACATGTCCATGGCAACGATGCGGTCGCGGCTTGCCTTCAAAAGAAAGCAAGCCACCCCAGCGGCTCCCCCCGGTCCTTCTACCTACGGGTATGAGGCCAGCGCGGCAAGCACTGGGGGCGATTTGGGGACCCCAATGGGACCACCTCCGCCTTCAACCTCTTGTTTGGAGCCAGTTCCTGGGCTCGCGGCGCCACTCACAGCCACGCCCCACCACAGTTCCTTTTTTCCCGGAAGTGCACGAGGAGCTGACAAGGTTGTGGGAGGCAACTTTTACTGCCCGGTCCTGATCTTTCAGCTCCCCCGCCCTCGCTACCCTCGATGGTGAGGAGGCCAAGGGCTACTCGGCGATCCCCCGGTGGATAAGGCGCTCGCGGTGCACCTATGCCCGCAGAGTGCTGCCACCTGGCACGGGTACCCAAAGATCCCGTCCAAGGCCTGTAGGTTTACGTCGTCCCTGATGGCCAAGGCCTATGGTGCCGCTGGACAAGCCGCCTCCACCCTGCACACCATGGCTCTCCTGCAAGTCCACCAAGCCAAGGCGCTAAAGGAACTGCACAAGGGTAGTTCCGCCCCGGGATTGATGCAGGAGCTGCGCTCGGTGACCGCCCTCCCCCTCCGGGTGACGAAGGTCACGGCGCGGTCTCTCGGGCGGCCGATGTCCAACTTGGTGGTCCAGGAGCTCCACCTTTGGCTCAACCTGGTCGAGATGGGAGAGGCCAACAAGGCACGGTTCCTTGGCGCCCCCATTTCCCAGGTTGGCCTGTTCGGCGACACCGTTGAGGACTTTGCCCAGCAGTTATCGGCGGTGAAGCAGCAGATGGAAGCTATCCGGCACATCCTGCCCCGGTGCGGTTCAAGATCCCGCACCCTGTCTGCTCGTCACCAAGGGCGTCCTCCAGCTGTGACTGCACCGGCTCCGCTGCAGCCCACCCCCGTGGCCCGGCCCTGGCGTGGAGCCCACCACAGGAAGCAGACGCCACCCGTCTCACGGCCGGCTGTCAAGAACCCGAGAAAGGCTTTGAAGCGCCCCTGAGACGGGCGACCCAGGGACGAGGAAACCCACTGCTCTGGAGCTGGTAAGCAGACCACTCCATCCCCCGGTGGAGGGCCGGGAGGAGAATCTTTTGTTACCTTTTCATTTAATTTCGCTGCATGCCCAAGTGGCTGCGGTACCCAAGAGTTCAGCAAAAGAGCGGTTTCCTTGTTCCCTGGGTCACATACCCGGTGCGCACAACCACCGTCCACCATTCCATTTCGGCAGGTTTGGCGCTCCAGCGGCGGTCTCCCCGCCCCTGTGCGCCCAGCTGTAGCACAAATCCGCCTCCGATGTGATGGTCTCCAAGGGTCATGAGGACAAGCCTCTTCCTCCCCGTCCCAGGCTGTTCCGGGGGTGGTCACAAGGAGCCAGGTAAGTGCTTCGATGTCCCTGAACTCAGCATGGCCACGGCATGATGTGGCACCTCAGGCTCTGCCCCTCCGCGAGTCCCCACCCGCCGGTATGTTCGACAAGATTGTCCCCTTGGTCCCCCTCGCCCGGAGCTTGGACACGTGGCTTGTGCTTTCCAACCCATCGCGATGGCTGGTCTGGACCCTCCGACTTGGCTACAGGATTCAGTTCACCAGGCATCCGCACAGGTTCAGCAGCATCCACTTCACCTCGGTGAAGGGCGAGAACACCGCTAGCTTGTGTGCGGAAATTGCTACCCTCCTACAGAAGGGTGCGATAGAGCCTGTCCCTCCGGCCGAGGTGAAGAAGGGGTTTTACAGCCCCAACTTAATTGTACCGAAGAAAGGCGGTGGGTTGCGGCCAATCTTGGACCTGTGAGTACTGAACTGGGCTTTACACAGACTCCCGTTCAAGATGCTGATGCAAAAACGCATTCTAGGGAGCGTCCGGCATCAAGTTTTGTTCGCGGCGGTAGACCCTAAGGACGCGGTTTGCATTCGAGGGTCGGGCGTATCAGTACAAGGTCCTCCCTTTCGGCCTGTCCTTGTCCCTCGCGTCTTCACGAAGGTCGCAGGGGCAGAGGCAGTTAAAGGAAGTGGGCATTCGCATCCTCAACTATCTTGATGACTGGCTAATTCTAGCTCACTCTCGGGATGTGTTGTGTGTGCACAGGGACCTGGTGCTCTCACACCTCAGCTGATTAGGGCTTCGGGTCAGCTGGGAAAAGAGCAAGCTCCTCCTGGTTCAGAGCATCTCTTTTCTCGGCTTGGAGTTAGACTCAGTCTCGATGATGGCGCGCCTCATGAACGAGTGCACACAGTCGGTGCTGGCCTGTTTGAAGGCGTTCAAACAGAAAACAGCGGTTCTTCTGAAACTTTTTCAGAGGCTCCTGGGGCATATGGCATCCTCAGCGGTGGCCACCCCGCTCGGGTTGATGCATATGAGGCCGCTTCAGCACTGGCTCCAGACTTGAGTCCCGAGATGGGCATGGTGCCACAGGACACATCGCGTGGTCATGACGGCAGTCTGTCACCATCTTTTCAGCCCTTGGACCGACCTCTCGTTTCTATGGGCAGGTGTTCCTCTAGAACTGGTCTCCAGGCGCGTCGTGGTCATGACAGACACCTCCAAAACAGGCTGGGGCACTGTTTACAATGGGCACGCAGCCGCCGGCCTCTGGACGGGTCCGCGACTGCATTGGCACATCAACTGCCTCGAGTTGTTGGCAATTCTGCTCGCCCTGCGGAGGTTCCGGCCGTTGATCCAGGGCAAGCACGTGTTAGTTCGGACAGACAACACAGCAACGGTAGCATATGTCAACCGCAAGGCGGTCTGAGCTCTTGTTGTATGTCACAACTCACCCACTGTCTCCTCCTCTGGAGTCAGCAGCACTTCAAGTCGCTGCAAGCCACTCACATCCCGGGCAACCTCAACACTACAGCGGATGCGCTGTCACGGCAGGTTACCCTCAGGGGAGAGTGGAGACTCTGCCCTCAGGTGGTCCAGCTGATTTGGAGTCGATTGGGACGGGCACAGGTGGACCTGTTTGCCTCCAAAGGATCCTCCCACTGTCCGCTCTGGTACGCCCTCACCGAGTCTTCCCTCGGCATAGACGCGCTAGCACACAGCTGGCCCCCTGGCCTACGCAAATATGCATTTCCCCCAGTGAGCCTGCTTGCACAGACCCTGTGCAAGGTCAGGGAGTACGTGGAGCAGGTCGTCCTGGTAGCACCCTACTGGCCCACCCAGACGTGGTTCTCGGACCTCACGCTCCTCGCGACAGCTCCCCCCTGGCGAATTCCTCCGAGGAAGGACCTTCTTTCTCAGGGACGGGGCACCCTCTGGCACCCGTGACCAGACCTCTGGAATCTCCATGTCTGGCCCCTGGACGGGACGCGGTGGTAGACACGATCACCCAGCCCTGTTGTTGCTGTGTCCGGTGCGTGCTTTACGCATCTATTTGGATCAAATGCAGAGCTTTAGAATCTCTGAGCAGCTCTTTGTCTGCTTTGGTGCACAGCGGAAAGGAAGCGCTGTCTCCAAGCAGAGGATCGCCCACTGGCTCATTGATGCCATAACTATGGCATATCTCACCCAGGACATGCCGCCCCCGGTAGGGCTACGAGCCCATTCTACCAGGGGTGTAGAGGCCTCCTGGGCCCTGGCCAGAGGTGCCTCTCTAACAGACATTTGCAAAGCAGCGGGCTGGGCAACACCCAACACCTTTGCAAGGTTCTACAACCTCCGGGTGGAACCGGTTTCATCCCAGGTAGTGGCACGCAACACAAGTGGATAAGCCCGGGATAGCCGACCGGATGTATCGCTTGCACATAGCGCCTTCCACCTCCTTTTGAGCTGAAGACGTGCGCCATTAATTCCCAGTAGTGTTCACAAGTTTGTTCTCTGGTTGACTTCCTCCGAGCCCTGTAGCAGTCAAGTTTTCGGAGAGATTCGCTGCTGGCCCAGTACACATGCTAACTAAGAGTCCTGTTCTGGGGTAGGTGCTCCACATGTAGCAGTTCCCTGTAAGGCTAACCCCATGCAATATATATATCTTCCGCTAATTCGTTTCCCTGTCGGCAACTGCGTCTTCCATGCGTCTTTTTTATCAAAGACCAGAGGTGTCTCGGGCTCCCAAGAGTGACCCCTAGTGTCACTACATCGACACAATGTCTCGTTCCCTCCATCAGGGAACGGAGGTTACACAAGTAACCATGACGTTTTTCATACAATGAAATTGAATGGTCTTTTGTTGTTCCACAGAAGAAAAACAGTCATTTGGGTTTGGAACAATATGAATTTTATTTTATTTTTGTTGAACCTACCCATTTAAGTTCAAATCCCTAAGCCTAAGTGTAAGCAATAGCAAGAGTGATGCTTGCCTTAGCAAGCAAAACTAATAAACCTAACCTAAGAAAGTATCTTTAAATTTTTTTTTTAATCATTGTACTAATTTTATTTGAAGGTACAAGTGTAAACTGGATTTCCAGCATACTGCATTTTTTAAATGATATGAGTGTGTTGGTCTAGATTAGAGCATAGTCTTGGAATGGTTCACAATGTATCTGCTTCTGCCTCACGGCCTGTCACTTTATCAGACATATACATAACCTTATCCCATAAACACACTTTTCCAGTGCCGAAATTTATCTCCACTGCACAGGAACAGCAACTGCATTCAAAGGTCTATCTGCAGCAGAGAGAAAGAGAGATGGAACGATTCAGAATTTTCATCTTTACTAATGTGGCAGGTTAAGTTCTCCGGAGTCTTCTCAGGTTGTGAAGCCCACAATAATCCAATATTTACAATCCCCAAGTGAGGGGGTATTTTTTTCAGTATGGATCTATAAACCCATTACTAACAGGCATGCATTGCTATTTATAAACAAGGCCATGGGTTTTTTTCAACACTTCTGTCTATTCTGGTTTAGAATTTCTTCTTAGGTACTCCTTTTGTCTCTGAAACTGCACGTTATTTAGCGCTCAAGAACACATTCAAGTCTTGATCTTTGGTGATAGGTCATTAAGAAATGTGTTGTTTGGTGGTTTATGTCTGTGTTCTGATGTGATCTCCATAGGATAAAAAAAAAAACCCCTGCAGCAAAATCAGATGTTTGGAATAAGTATTTATAGATCAAAATTAAGCATTTATACAAAATGCAGGATCATATTTAGTGGTACTTATCAAGGCAATCATCACTATTCCTATTGTTCATTCTTAGAGTTGGGGGTATTTCAAACCCCTAACTGGAAGCATTAAACTTCACAGCAGACTGCAAAAGGTGGAAAAAATCGTATAAATCCGAGCCATCTATAGGGACAAGAAAATCAGAGACTTTGGAGTGGGCTTTTTGACTTATTGTAGGCCTGTTTCACACTGCATGCATAAGCAGTGCATAAGCAGGGCATATTTTTTTCCAGCTGCCATGTTAACAGGTTAGAGTATTCACACTGTGAGCCACACTGAGCCTAATTTTGCTGCATGTAGCACACTGAACTCAGCAGAAAACCCAGTGAAAATGTACTACAAACATATTTAACCTCAGTCTTTTGCAAGATAGCCTTTTATGAAGCAACAGAAAATACTGGAGCGAACTACTCACCCATTGTTTGAAACAAGACATCTGTTGGGCTTGATGCAAGTTCCACACGCAGTAACAAGTACAAAAACACACTTCTATTCATAAAACTGAATAGACAAAGTAAGCATCTTAACGTTACACTTTGGGGTGTGTGTTCCTTTCCTTTTAGATGAATGTCTATTTGCATGTAATGTGAACCCTCACCTCGTAAAAAATTAGATTTCACATGGGGGCCTGGGTAGCTCAGTGGGAAAAGATGCTGGCTACCACCCCTGGAGATCGGTAGTTCGCTAGTTCGAATCCCAGGGTGTGCTGAGTGACTCCAGCCAGGTCTCCTAAGCTACCAAATTGGCCTGGTTGCTAGGGAGGGTAGAGTCACATGGGATAACCTCCTCGAGGTTGCTATAATGTGGTTCATTCTCAGTGGAGCGCATGGTGAGTTGAGAGTGGATGCCGCAGTGGATGGCGTGAAGCCTCCACATGCGCTATGTCTCCGTGGCAACGCGCTCAACAAGCCACATGATAAGATTCGCGGGTTGGCGGTCTCAGACGCGGAGGCTGCCGGGATTCGTCCTCCGTGACCACAAGGACTTAAAAGCACATTGGGAACTGGGCATCCCAAATTGGGTGAAATGTTTTTTTTTTTTTTTTTCACAATTTAATGCTGTTATTAAAGGAAATTAAAGGAAAAGACCCAGAAATAACTTTATTTTCTTGCACCACCAATAACAACCCATCAAACAATTACAACACACTAAAAGCCACTCAGAACACCTTTGCAACCGCATAGCAACACCCTGGTAACCACCAACTATACTCTAGCATGTAAAAATAACTGTATAAATAACTGTATTAAAAGTTTGTGTTATGATTTAGACAAACCAGTGATCTTCTAGATTTCTTGATCTTTACTAACATTGGAGCTGAATATAGAAACTTCTGAATCCAGTATTGTGACGCATAGAATTTTAAAGTCAGCAAATCCTGCATAGATGATAATCTATTGGTAGTTTTGTGATTCAATGGCTGTATCTCATCTCCACTGAGAAAAAAGTGTTGTTAATGTGACATCCCTATCAGCGCTTTTTTAACAATGGAACTGTCAGTGACTGATGGTTTAATATGCACTCAGGTTCCTCTGCAGGAAGGCAAAATCTCTTCTCCTGATGGAGTGTTCGGGAAGAGAGTACCACAGCTTGTGGATTTGACTAAAATGTATTTATTTAGGATTTATTACTCAAAAGCCTGCAACTGGGTGGCAAAACAATTCATTTTGTGTGCCCAGTCTGGCAGGAAATAAATGATGACAAATTGAACTTTTTTAATTTTCTCTTTTCTTTGCACCAAAGAACATATTGCATTCAGCATTTTGCTGTGTTGTTGTTGTATGTCAAAATAAAGAAGTGAAATCTTTATTGAACAGCTCTCTGGAATTTGTTTGCACACACATTATCTCTTTTGGGCATTTTTAAATGTAGTTCCTGGTCTGTGGTGTTGAATTATACAGGAGTGAAATGCTTTATATTATGTTAGTTATCGGCCTCAGTTCCAAATCCAGAGCCTTCTATTGATTCAGTTTTAAAGGATTAAGACATGTTGTTTTTGACTTCAGAGAAGTGGAAATGCTTTACAGCAAAAAAATATAGAGGTATTTTGCTCTTTTTTCCAGTAAGAATATCTAAACCTCCTTAAAATAAGATACCTTTTACTGAGAAGCAAAACACAAGATTAAAAGTCTTGTTTTCTGTTTGTTGTTTGTATTTTATTCTGTGTTTGCACCATACAGTACTTAAGCTTTTTATTTGACTGTACTATTTTGTGCATTTGGAAATAATAATAGTATTCATAGTTTTCAGAGAATGTATTTTAATTTAAGTTTATTTTTCTTACTCCAATGGCAAATAGGTTTTCTTTCTAACACAATTTAGTGAAATTTATTCTTAAAACAAGACAAGAAATATTTAAGAAAAGAAAAATAAACTTAATTCAATATATATTATTTCCCCAAAAATTATTATGTTAAGCAGTTTGGCTTCGCATGTAAATGTACTGGATCTTGTTTTAAGGATGTTTAAATATTTTTACTGGAAAACAAGACAAAAATACTGATTAAGAAAATATTAAATGATGCCTATTTTTTTTTTTTTTTTTCCAATAAATATGGGCTAAAACAATATAGAACAGCAGCTCATGCTGTGAAATGTATCATAGCAACAAGTTTGGCAGGAACATATTTACTTTTAATTTAATTCTCCAAGCAAGTCACAGAACATTTTTGGAGGTTTATGCATAAAACAAGAAAACAATATTTGCCAACTGGGGAAGGTTAAAACTTAATTAAAGGTATTCTCTGAAAACAAGTCTTAATATCTTATGCAGTAAGGTCTCTTGTTTTAAGGATGTTTCAATATTTGTACTGAAAAAAACAAAAAAACAAAAAAAAATCAAACATTTTTCATGGCTTCTTTATAGATGCGTCATTTCATTCTCTTGCATTCAGGGCTTCTATTTGGAGTGACTTTTAGTTTAGCAAAAACAAACCTAATTGTTCTTAGGTCAAAATATTGATGAACTTATCAGCCGAATCTGCCCAGACTCCCTCCTTGGTTTCAGCTGATGGGGCACTTCCTGTGTGGCAGACAGCTCAGTTCTTGCTCCTTCCTGGCTGTGACTGTCATTCCGAATGTCCGTCCTCTCCTCTATTGATAAGATCGGCTGATAGGCTGCTTCTAGACGGCAACAGGAATAGTGATAAATCACCTTGACCTGAACAACAAAGATCACTGAGGGCAGATGCTATCGGTGAAGCACAAAATGGAGACATTGGGACTGATGTTTCTTGAGACACAACATCCTTGCGTGTGATCATTTTACAACGATAGGTCATAGAAGTTATCGGATATGTGTGAAAGCATCATAAGGACAGTAGTCTGTCTTGGGATGATTTTGAGTGGAAAAGCAATGTCGAATTATGTGTCTTGGTCACAGAAGGTGACATCAGGGGAATCCAGTCTTTAAAGGAATACAAATTCTGTCATTATTTACTCATCCTCATGTTGTTTCAAACCCATATGACTTTCTTTCTTCAGTGGAAAGGAGATGTTGGGCAGAATGACAGCCTCAGGCTGCATTCACTTTTAGTGTATGGAAAAAAAAAATGAGCACTGTTAACATTCTGCAAAATTTCATTTAGATTGACATTTACATTTACATTTATTCATTTGGCAGACACTTTTATCCAAAGCGACTTACAAAAGAGGAAGACATAAGCGAATCATCTTAAGTAGACAGTGGTATGAAAAGTGCCATATTACAAAGTTTCACTAGCATCAGAATAGTATTCAAAACAGATTAATGTGCAACAAGAAATGTTTTTTATTTATTTATTTTTTTATGTTTTTAATGACTGGTTAAGTGCTCATGGAAAAGATGTGTTTTTAGTCATTTTTTGAAGACAGAGAGTGAGTCAGCTTCATGGATGGAGTTGGGAAGGTCATTCCACCAATGTGGTATGATGAAGCTGAAAGTTCGGGAAAGTGTTTTGGTGCCTCTTTGTGTTGGTACAACAAGGCGACATTCCTTAGCCGACCAAAGGCTTCTAGTGGGCGCGTAGCTCTGCATAAATGATTTTAGGTATGCTGGAGCAGACCCAGTGACTGTTCTGTATGCCAGCATCAGAGCCTTGAATTTAATACGTGCATCAACCGGCAGCCAGTGGAGAGAGATGAAGAGTGGTGTAACATGTGCTCTCTTTGGTTCATTAAAGACCAGATGTGCTGCTGCATTCTGGATCATTTGCAGGGGTCTAATTGCACATACAGGGAGGCCTGCAATGAGAGCGTTACAGTAGTCCAGTCTAGTTATGACAGGTGACTGGACAAGCAGTTGTGTGGCATGTTCAGAGACGAAGGGTCTTATCTTCCTGATATTGTAGAGTATAAATCTACATGATCTTGTGGTCTTTGAGATGTGGTCTGTGAAATTTAGTTTGTTGTCGATGGTTACCCCTAGATTTCTGACCGTTTTGGAAGGTGTTACTGTAGTTGCACCCAGCTGCATGGTGATGTTGTGTTCAACAGCAGGGTTGGCTGGAAAGACAAGGAGTTCAGTCTTGGCTGGGTTGAGTTGCAGGTGGTGTTCCTTCATCCAGGCCGAGATGTCTGCCAGGCAGGCAGAAATTCGAGCAGTCACTGTGGTGTTGTTGGGTTGGAAAAACAAGTAGATTTGC
This sequence comes from Myxocyprinus asiaticus, assembly GCF_019703515.2. Classification (NCBI taxonomy): domain Eukaryota; kingdom Metazoa; phylum Chordata; class Actinopteri; order Cypriniformes; family Catostomidae; genus Myxocyprinus; species Myxocyprinus asiaticus. The sequence goes on along the minus strand of NC_059376.1, from coordinate 37,746,943 downwards.
ATGTCATCAGCGTAGCAGTGATAAGAGAAACCATGTGCCTGAATGATGGGTCCCAGTGATGCTGTGTATATAGAGAAGAGAAGTGGCCCAAGCACTGATCCCTGAGGTACCCCAGTAAGCAGCTGGTGTGGTTTGGATACCTCACCTCTCCAGGCTACCTTGAAGGACCTACCTGAGAGATAGGAATTAAAGCAGTCAAGCACAGTTCCTGTGATGCCCAGCGAGGAGAGGGTAGAGAGTAAGATCTGATGGTTGACTGTGTCAAAGGCTGCAGAAAGGTCCAGCAGAATCAGGACGGATGATATGGATTTAGCTTTTGCCTGTTTCAGCGACACAGTGACAGACAGCTGGGCAGTCTCGGTGGAGTGTCCACTTTTGAAGCCTGACTGATTGTCATCCAGCAGCTTGTTCTGTGAGAGATAGGCAGAGATTTGATTGAAAACTGCCCTTTCAAGTGTTTTTGCCATGAATGGGATGAGAGAGACTGGTCTGTAGTGTTCTATTTGTGTGGGGTTAAGTGCGGTTTTTTCAGCAGTGGGGTTACTCGAGCCTGCTTAAATGTAGTGGGAAAAGTGCCTGTAAGTATTGATGTGCTAATTATGTGTTTGAGTACAGGTAGGATGGACAGAGAGATTGCTTGGAGAAGGTGAGAAGGAATGGGGTCAAGGGAACAGGTGGTGGGGTGGTTGGAGAGGAGGAGTTTAGAGACCTCAGTGTCAGTCAGAGGAGAGAACATAGTGATAGAAGAGTTGCATACAGGAGACAGGTGTTTGACAGGGAGTGGTGCTGAGAATGTATTGCTGATGGTTGTAACCTTATTAGTAAAAAATGTGGCGAAAACATCTGCTGTCAGTGATGTGTCAGGTGGTGGAGGGGGAGGGCAGAGAAGTGTGTTGAATGTTCTAAACAAGCTGCGAGTGTCTGTGGCGCTGTTGATCTTGTTCTTGTAATAGGAGGTTTTTGCAGATTTAACGTTATCTGAAAAATTGCAAGCAGAGACTGATATTTACCTAGATCTGCTGGATCTTTAGATTTCCGCCATCACCTCTCAGCTGCCCTGAGGTCAGTCCGACGTTCACGAAGGACATCAGACAGCAAGGGCTGGGTGGTGTAGTACGTGCTAGCCTAGATGAAATAGGACAGATGTTGTCTAGACAGGTTGTTAAAGTAGAGCTTAATGTGTCTGTGGCAGTGTTTACATCAAGCATGGAAAATACATTTAGTGTGGAAAGAGAGGTAGAGACAGCAGTGGAAAGGCATGAGGGTGAAAGAGAACGGATGTTACGGCGAAAGGAAACCAAAGGTGGAGTCTGTTTTAATGTAGATGGTAGAGTCATGTTGAATTGAACAAAGTAGTGATCAGAGACATGTAGAGGAGTAACAAGAATATTTGAATTGGTACAGTTACATGCAAAAATGAGCTCCAGCTGGTTGCCCGATCTATGAGTTGCTGTGGTGTGTAGTCTTTCCAAGTCAAATGAGGCCAGAAGAGTATTCAGTTCAGTGGCCTGGGGCTTGTCTTGGTATGTTGAAATCACCAAGAACCACAAGTGGCCTACCATCCTCTGGCAAGGAGGACAGCAGGACATCCAACTCCTCAAGAAAGTTTGTCAGCTGACCTGGAGGGCGATAGATAACAACAACATGGATTTTTGGGGGTTGCATTGTAGTAATAGCATGGAATTCAAAACTAGTATTGTTGCATAGTGAAGAGTGTGGTGAAAAAGTCCAGTTGTTATGAACATTTCAGAGGTAAGAAAGAAAGTCATATGGGTTTAAAATGATATGAAGGTGAGTAAATGATGGCATAATTTTAATTTGTTGGTGAACTAACACTTTTAACCCTAGAAGATCCACTGTGGGAAAAATGCAACCCGTTAAAAAAATTAAATAATGCCTGTTTTTCACTAAAAAGGTTTAAAACTACATAGAACAAATTTAGCAATATTTTAAAATATGTATTTGACATGTAATCCTTTTTTCTCAATTCCGAACAAATAGAAAATGAAAGAAAAATGGCAAAAATTATGTACTTGCATCAACAACAAAAAAATTATATATATATATATATGGAAAGAAAAAGGGACTGGCCGTGTATTTAACTCATATTATCATTATTTTAAACATTGCTATTGTTTTAATCAGTATTTTAACCTCTAAAGGACAGACTAAAGGATGGGGACCAGAAAGAATGTCAATCCATTATGACATCATTGAACATTCTCAGTGACATCACGTGGAATGTTGAGGTCCAGTTGCCATAGAGATGATGTTGTCATGGCGACTGTACATATATTGCCTTTGAAGGATTTTGTGCTACAGAAGTGATCAAGGAGAAGCAAATGGACCTGACATTATTTTTCAAAAGATGAAAAACTTGCAGATAAACTCTGTAGGATGGAACGCTTATATATTATTGTTATATAAATAATATATAACAATAATATATAAGAATATGTAAATAATATAACAAATAAACATTTTCTGAATGTTTCAGAAATGCAAAATTGGGCTTTAGTGGTCCTTAATGTTAAATGTTTATGGTATGTTTTTCCAAAATTCAACCCAAAACAAAATATGCATAAACATCATGATTGTATAACCAGTGGCTTCCTAAAAATACTTTTAAGGGGTTAGGGAGCAGGGTAATATTAATCATATCAATATAATATCAATACCTTGGTCTCTTGAGGGTAAAATAATAATAATAATAATTTATAAAATGGAGAGACTATTTGCACTAGGTGTAAATAGCACCTGCCACACAGCACATGGCAAATTATGAGGATGATAAAACTAGCATAATCTGAAGTCTGTAAATAGTCACTGACATCTTTAAATAGATTACTGTCTACTTAAGATTAATCATTGTTTTGAGATGAATTGCTTGTACTGCATCTGAGCAGTTTTTATGGATAATCATAAATTAATCTTTTCTTTAATCTTTCAGGATCTAGACAGTGACAGCGCTTTGTGTCTGAAGAACAGATCTTCCTTTGAGCACCAACACCATCACCTGCTACACTGTCTGGAGAAGACAACAGTACGTACAACTGACAGCATGCACTCGAGCTGGCATGGACTGATTATCCATTTTATCCCAGCATGATTAAACAAAGTTCCAAAAGTGCATATTGTGTGCTTCAAAGGAAGCAAAGAAATTAACATGGTCAATGTCACAAATCTGCTTACATTATTGACCTTGAAACAGTGCAAAATTTAAAATTTCTTATTTATTTTACGTCATAACATTCTTTTGTTTCTACATCTTGCAAAATCCAAAAACTTTCTGTCCAAGTTTAAATTAGATTTTGAATCCCAGATTTTCAATGTGGTCTCAGACTTTTAGACCCCACTGTATTTTTTGGTACATATTCGTAGTATGTACGTATGTAGTATGACACAATGCAGGATACAATTGATGTGATATGTAGATGTCCCATCTAATTCACATCTCATTTATAATGTTTTAAGTGCTCTTTCAAAATGCATAATACAGATTTTTAACCATCTTCCTCCTCTGATTTCCCTCTTTCGCAGAACCATGAGTTCACTGACGAGTTGACGTTCAGTGAGATGTGTATGACAGAGTCAGTGGGCTATCGAACCAGCCGCAGCACTTCCATATCCAGCCAGCAGGGGGTGACTACATCCTGCTGCCCACGCAGGGCAAAGAGAAGAGCCATCCGGCTGGCCAACTCAACTGTATCTGTCAGCCGGGGCAGCATACAGGAGCTCGACACTCTGCATGTGCACAAAAGCTCTGCTGGACCACAAAGGTATGACACTCCTGATTATTGAGTACTGGGACAAAACAAGCTACAGAACTGAAAAAAAATAAAGTTTTTGTATCAAGGAATTCTTTTGGATTAATCTGTTATACATGTCCTCATATGTTTGGTTGCAACCTCCTTTTTTACATCTCACTTTTGCTTTTTGTGACACTGTTGGTTAGGTTTAGGTTAGGGAGGTGGGCTTTCTTGATTTAAAACTCGATACAGCATTCATCTTGAAATCCTCATCTGTTTGGGAGAAAATGTAACTTGCTTTTAGCACCACTCAGTGGACATTTTACTTTGGAACTGCTGCGACACGTGGAAGGAGCAACCTAGTATAATTTTGCAAAAATTGTCACAGTCACATTTTGTTCATGAGATCAAGCTCTTTAGATTCTCCAATTATTAGGATTATACCCCATGTAACCTTTTACTAATCTGTGTTTGTGTCTGTGAATGTATGTGTGTGTGCACCCCAACAGTCGCTCCAGTCTCAACGCTCGGACAGAAGACCTAAAGCTAAACTGTGAGGACAGGGATTTCACAGCGGCTATAATCAGTATACCCACGCCTCCCGCAAACACCCCGGACGAAAGCCTACCACCCTCCCCTGCCATACCAGGAATCTTACGCAACTCGCGCGCCAGTTCCTACACACACGAGACCATCAAGATCTCCTCCTTATAACCACCAGCAAATGAGCACCCCCATTGCACTAATGGAAAGGGTGGGGGTGGGGGGCTTCTCCCAGAAAAAGACTGGAATGCCACAGACATGCTTCATTCAAAATTCCTCGACAGACATGGACTCACACATACTGACGTGTTTTTGTGACCCTGTTGAACATCAAAGGCACAAGGACAATTCACGTAGATTGATCGTCATGTCTGGGGTCTTTCCTTGGATGACAATTGAAAAGCTGAATTCGTAGATGAAATCAAAGTTGTTTTAAAATGATAAATCTACAGTCGTTGTGGCATTTACCTTTAAAGATATGCAATGTTAAATCAAGCTGGAATTATGCCTATATGTCCACTGCATAACACAGCTGCAGGGAGAGATTACAAAAAGGTGGAATTGAGCGTTAAATCATATTGACATTTTGAAACTGTAGATCTTTACAGGGAGATGAAAATACGACATTATGGCTGCAAAATGGCAGGTGGTTTAAATGTATCAATACTTGTATCATACCTCTCTAGATCACATGCATCTTCAAACCCCACAAAAGAAAAACAAAAAAGAATATTTCAGAGCAGTCCTACCCAAGCATGCATGTTGCTGTATAGTAGATACCATGGCAGAGAATGGAGCTGCTAACATGCTACTCTCACATACATTTGCATGGAACTACTTTTACATCTGTTTCGTTTGTCCTGTTTTATTTCCTAACATTGATTAAAAAAGACAGTATTTACAGAGTATTAATGATCAATCATGCTGCACCAAAAGTGCACATCAGAAGAAAAAAGAAAGATAAACAAATATTTAAAAAATTTTAAAAATATTCTGGCATGTTCTTTGCAAAAATCTGAGGCCGGACAAGTGCGGCTATGTGTTTATATGTGTGTGTGTGTGCATATGAGGAGTGATTGGGAAGGAATTGTGTTAATTGATCACAGATATGCATGAATACCGTTGTAGGTATTTTTATGTGTTTTCTCACATATGGAAAAAGAAAGGTTTCTATTGCAACATGTCTTTTTGAATCAAAGTGATTGGAGGGTGTTTACCACTGTTACTTGCACAAGAATATGCCGATATTAATCGGAATATGGTCATATTCTTCTAATGTATGCGTTCTACATTAATCCGATTGCCATAAACAGATTAAGCCAATAGTCTGGTTTCTAGAAATCTGAATAAGACTGCTGGCATATGCTTGTATTTTTCAGAATTTTGAGTCATTTAGGTAATATCTGATATTTAATCAGAATATGATCAAATTCAGATCAATTTCAGATTATTCTTGTGCAAGTAAATGCAGTCATTGAGTTTGACAGAAGTAATTAGACACGCTTAGCTTTTTATTTTTCAGTTGGATTAGTAATCATATGTAACCTTTAAACTCTAACTATTTTTATAGTATCTGCATCTAACATGGCTATTTAACAGTCCAACAAATCATTTCAATAATCTGTTTTGATGCTCATCAGTTACTACAGACGTTACCGTTTTGTCAATGAGCATACGCAGCAATGAGACCACAATGAGGCAATAATACTGTAATTATTTTTTACTAAAAAAGAAATGAAAAATGGTATATGTAAAAAAAAACAAAAAAAAAACGAGGAATGCAAATTTGCACTTGACTGTGATGAAACACATATTTGTTACTCTGTTTACAAGCATTGTTCCCATGTTATTTTTACAGTTATTTGGTTCTCTCTTTTTCCCCTCCAGCTTCATAAAGTGGTGTGGTAAATTAGTTATTGTTCAGGTACCTGCTCTCATTTTGGGCAGGAAGTATTGGATGAAACGGCTCCCAGTAGGAGATAAAAGAGTTCGATATCAAAAGCACAGAGGTGTAAAGTCTATTTCACAAATAAAGTGAACAGAACTCCGAAAATTCAATGTCTGTCGGCTCTCAATGACATCTTAAACCAAACAAATGTATTTTTCGTGAAATGTACGTTTTGCTTGAAAAGTGTGCTTGTGATATTTGTCTCTAATATAAATGCCACTTTTATATTTTGTTATCTAATGCAATGACATTTATACATTTTTAAGAGTCCAAATACTTTTTGGGCATATTATGTTTTTAACAAAATTTTGCCAGGACACTGACAAAAGCACATCTTTAGATACAATATACTGTACAATATGCTGTCGCATAGGATAATTCAGAGGTTAAGTGAAGACTGACGGTAATTATTTTCTGGTTTTCTACTCAGGGAGATATCTAATTGCCTATCAATAATAGTGAGAATTAGTTGTGCATAATTTACCATGCCAAAGCAAATAAATGCCATACTGTTAAAGTCAACATGAAACCGCTTTCACAACCCATTTCACAGGATAGTCAATGAAGAGAGAAAAAAGGGTGGGACCTGATTTTATGAATCAGGAACTGATTGTAAAGTGGTTGCTATGACAGGTGGTTGGAGGGAAGGGGTTGAAAAAATAAGAGGGCTTGGTGACATCCACCGAAAAGGAAAGCCGTTTCAGGGGCGGAGCAAGTTATACAATTCTTATGACAGATTACAAAAACAAAAAAACAAATTAACATTTGGAATAAAGTGCACAATAAGAAATGCAAATAGGGTCAGTTTTGATTTTATGTTGACTTTAACAATCACCAGTTTTCTAATGGTCAGTTTATAGACTTTTGCTGTATTGAGCTGAGATATTCTTCTAAAAATCTTTGCTCGCGTTCTGCAGAATAAAGAAAGTCATACACATCTTGGATGCATGTGGGTCAGTAAATGATGAGAAAATTTAATTAACTATTTCTAAGTCTGGTAATTATCAGATGGTTGTGTGTCCACCTTTACTTTCTCACACCCTCTTTCCTCGCTTTTATGCTGATGGACACTAGCAAGGCTGCCAATAATAGAAATACAGTGAAAAATTGTAAAACACATGCTCTTTCACATACTATCAATCAGGGTTTTTAATAGTTAAGCAACACTGACCTCTAGCAGCAAATGCCTGCTAACATTTTGATAAGCTGGTTGGCAATATAAAAGAACAAAATAGCACTGTCTGGGACACTTTTTTCTTTTCCTTATTTAATTTTCAAAAACAGCACCAATGCATCCATAGAAGCAGAAGTTTCTTACATACTATACCTTTCAAAAAAGTAGCCTAGCTGTGGCATATGGTACTTTGGTATAGCCTTCCATTTGCAGGTTTTGTTTCAATGGATCGTTTTGTAGGTACTAGGTAGGCCGAAATATTTTACACCACCCTGCGGTCTGTTTATTCCCTTTCATAGGAACTCGAGCTGCAAAATTGCATTGGGACACGCCCTGAGTGTCACGTGGTCTGAAGCCCTTGTACAATCATGCCAGTTTATTGGCTGGTGGTGCTTAAGCGACACCCCTAGGGAGCTATGTCACAGGCTCCATTAAAGCTCTCTCTTTGGCGCCATTGAGTCAGATTTTACGTTCTTCTGTGCATGATCTCGTCTGGCCCGTGTTGTTCCAAAGACACACATCGAAGTGAGGATCATTATTATTCTCCCTTTTGAGTGGCATCACAGGATGGAATTTAAGAGGCGACTCACGTCGTTGTATACAGCGTAATTTCAGAGCAATTTTAATGTGTTTTTTCCCAAACATTACAAGGGTCCCACAGGAACAGCGGCATTGTTCGAGGCTCGCAATTTCTCACCACGAGGCATTATCCCTACTCCAGATTGGAGTTCCATGTGCGGGGGCAGTTTGAGATTTTTGGATTTGTGTCTGAGAAGATTGGAGTGCGAACGGACATCGGATTCTTCCTTGTTTTTGTCGCCCTCCCCTTTAGCGAAAGTGCAAGTCTCGTCAGACATGCTCTGAGGCCTAGCTTGGCAGCCATTTGCTGATGAACAAGCGTGCAGAGGAGTTACCATGCGTGTCTTGAGCCGCAGCTATTAAAAACTCTGTATGAGAGAATTCCTCATTGAAGGTAAGGAAAAAATTGCCACCTTTGTCCCTATTCTCTTTTTCTGTGTCGTTCTGGGAGAATGCACATGAATAAGGCAATGGAAAAGCAGCCTCGGCCTTTCTCTCTCTCCTCTTCCCTTTCGAAGCTTATTGCTCATGGCAGAGGGGATCATGCATGGACCGGTGAGCCTGGCCGCAAAACAAGGGGGCTGGGATAAGAGAATATTCCCCAACAGAGTGATGGCAAACCATCGCACGAGCGCTTCATCAGTCCCATTATTCTTTCAGGATGCTATCAGGAGAAGCAAGGTATTTTAACTAGTTTTTTTGTCTTTCGTCCGTTCGTGGACCACTTGTCTTGTCTTGTCTTCTGGCGAGACAAGAAACACGCACTGCTCTCTCTACTCTATTTTTTGGTGGTGGCATGGTTGTCGTTCTTTTCAGTCAGCTGTTGGACCTACACCCGATAGTTTTGCAGTCCAACCAAGAGCATCGCATTAAGGAATACTTTGAGCTAATATTGGCTCTGTTTGGAATTTCCCTTGTTTTTCCCCCAGCAGCTCTCTGAGGAACGAGCTGGTCAAGGTGATGCTTTTGTCCGTGAGGGTGTTTTGCGCTATCTGAGTACTACGTGTTGTTCCCCCATTATATGTTGGGACCGGTTTAGTTTTAACGCGTTTTTTTCAGTAAACCAATTTATCTAATTCTCCCCCGTAATTTACGCTGGCGAACGAGCATTGAATATTGTCAGCTTTTTTGAGTTTTGCCTCTGCCTCCATGACCAAGGGTTCAATTCCACTCATGTTCGCACATTATTCCCCGTTCTATGCTAGGGAACCTTGTTTATCTGACGTCCTCTGCTGTAAATACATTCAGAGTGACTGCTTTTTATAACTGCCTGATCGGATTCGGCCTCTGTCTCCATGACCAAGGGTTTAGAGACATGCATAACAGAATTCGGTGTTCATCGAGCACAAGTATACACAAAACACACAGTGAACATTAGCACCACACGTCCCACCATAAGAATGCCGGGGCCGTTGTGATGAACCAGTTTTCTAAAATAAACATTTCCCCCAGTGTTCATACACTTTTCCCCATTTAAATACCAGGGAAAAGTTTATTCTCTCATCATCCCTGCTGTTGATACATTCAGGGTGCTCATAATTTATGACGAAATACAATAAATGCGAAACATTATCAAATTCCCTTCAACCAGCCACGGTATTAGAGGAGCGAAGGCTTCCCTCCACTGTGCCGCTGTTTTTGGAGGTAAGCCAAGCACACCATCTAGTTGTTACAGGTTACGCTGCAGGCAAGAGCCATGCATTAATCCCTCTGTCTGCCTGTCTGTCGGCTTGGCAGCAGCTGTAGGGCATTTCGAACTGGGTACTTTGAACGATAAAGCATGGTTATGTAATTAAATTCAGGTGAGCTCCGCCAGTGTTCAATGGGTTTGTTCCAACAGACGTTTCTGTTTGGGAAGCCCAGTTTTTGACTTGGGAATTTCATTCTCTCTTAGAAAAAAGTGGCAATATAGGAGATTCCCCTTCTCAAAGAGAATGCGGCTTTTACAGCCATTATTTTCTGGTCCCAAAAAAAGACAGTGTCTTTCATCCCATTCTGGATTTTGAGACATTTGAATTTCGCTCTAATGAAATGTCAATTCAGAATGCTGACACAGAAACAAATAATGTCACAAGACATTACAAACAATTTTGAGTCCTTCCATTTGGACTTGCACTAGCACCACACACTTTCACAAAATGCATGGATGCACCTTTGATGGCCTTGAGGCTTCAAGGCATCCGAGTTTTGAATTATCTCAATGAATGGTTGGTGTTTGCCCACTCGGAGACTTTGGCCAACATCGAGATGTCATTCTCAGCCATTTGATCTAGGGCTGTGTGTAACCTAGACAAGAGTGTCCTGTTGCCAGGGCAACAAACTCTGTTTCTAGGGGTGGAGCTGGATTTGCAAGCGATGCAGGCGCATCTGTCTCCAGTTCGGGTTCTGTCATTTCACCAGTGTCTAGCAATGTTCAGAGTGGGACATCTTCTCCCTGCGAGAATATTTCACAGGCATTTGGGGCTCATGATCGCGGCTTCTGCTGTCATTCCCCTGGACATGTTGCATACGAGACCTTTTCAGTGCTGAATGAATACCACAAAGGGGCACAGGTCAATGTGCTGTCTCTATGAGCTGTACATGTCCCGGGCCGGTTGAATTTGGGGGCAGATCTCCTGTTCAGACAAGGCTTCATGCCTGGTGAGTGGACATTACATCCTCAGATTATGGAACAAATCTGGAAAAGAATGCTTAAGCTTTCTTGTGCACCGCTATATGCTTGCCACACATTTGTAGACAGTTGGCAGTTACTGTTTGCATGGCGTAAATGTATATCGTTCCCAATGCTATTACGCAGCTCCAGTTCTTACGAAAGTGAACGTCTCGGTTATGTGAAACATAACCCTGGTTCCTTGAGTGGGAACGGGATGCTGTGTAAGCTGGCCATACTCTCTCTAGCAGCTGCATAGGCTCGTGCCTTCCTGCAGATAATCTGACTCGATGGCACCAAAGCGAGCGTTTTTATGGAGCCCGTGACGTAGCTCCCTAGGGGCATCACTTAAGCGCCACCAGCCAATAAATTGCCGTGATTGTACAAGGGCTTCAGACCACGTGACACTCAGGGCGTGTCCCAATGCAATTACACAAAGTCTCGTTCCCACTCAGGGAACCAGGGTTATGTTTTACGTAACCGAGACATTCTCTCTGACAAAACCGCTCCAAAAGATCAGTCCATGAGTGAGCTGTCCAAGTGATTCAGACTGAACTAACCTGCTAACCTGACTAATGAATTGAAAAGAACCAACTCATTCTGGAATTGCTAGTCCTGAGTCTAAACATCTGACTGAAAATACGGGAAGGGATGCATGACATGATTGCTGAAAAATAATGTCAGAAAACATTTCTCAAGGATTTATCAGTAGAATTTTACTGGACGTAGCAGAATTTTAATTACCCTCATGTATTGTTGATTGTAGGGCAGGCTAACACTTTTATTGTTCGATCCAGGGGGATTTAAATGACTAAATTACACCATTAATTTTCATATAAAATAAGCTGTTACCTTCACTTTAGTGAACATCTACATTTCTCAAGTTAATTTATGAAGAAAATATGAAAATGTGTCATGCATTGGAGGCAGATTGTTGCCATCTGCTGAAAAAAAACCAACATAAAAATTACATGAAATTACAAGTATAACCAGTAGATGGCTGCAGAGATCCCACAGTGGAAAAGGTAATTTTCACAAAAGGAAATTTGGGACATCTGTGCTTAGGACATATTGATGGGGACTGACTTCATTTACAAAAACTCACTCGAGTTGGTTAAAAATCATTGAAGAAATGGCTCAGAAAGTACAATAAGTTCATTATCAGTGTTAAAAGTGAAAATGTGCAGCTTAATTGAACATTGTTGTTCACGAATTATGCTGATCTTAATGTCACCAAGGTAACATTATCTAGCTGGCTGACATAGATGAGGTTTTGCTAGAAATTGCTGGAATGATTTGTGATTGGAAGCATCAGTTAAAATGAACTGAAAATGTATTTTGAATTGTTAGTTTTGAAAGCAAATCAGCAATGCTTTGCACCTTATGCTATCTTTTTCCACCTAAAGAATTTATTCTTTTATAAATACTTAATAAAGATTATTACATTATTTGCATTATAGCTGTAAAAATGTTATTATTATGAATTAAAAACATAATTCTACAAAAGCATAAATCATTTGTAGTAAATGTTTTTTTAAGATTAATGAAAAAATAATTTTGACAATTCTAAAAAAACATGTTGCTAAAAATAAAATGAATTGTTTTGTGGCAGATGAAGTAAAAATCCCTTTTTTGTTGTTTTAATAGCAAATATTTTTTTGTTAATTAAAAAATAATACTTTTTCTGACATTTCTAACAAAATTTTGCTAACAAAACCCTGTAAGACTTTCTCTCTTTTGTGGAGCAAAAAATAGGATATTAGGCGAGTGTTAGATACAGTCACCATTCACTTTCATTATATCAAAGTTTTTATTTTGGGGTGAACTGTCCTTTTAAGAACATGAGCTGTTAAGAAATGGGTTTTAAGGTCCCTCAATCTACTCTGCCCTTTGACCTCTGCTTCTTCCGCATGTTTATGAAACCTCTGATATTTCTGTTGTTCATGTAACCAGGATGGAGACGGCTGATCCTCTATAAAAAGGAAGGCACACGCAGTGGCCCTGCATATGCTGTGAGTGCAGGCAAAACTCCAATGCTCGTCTGTGACCAGGGGTGGGGCCGAGAGGAAGGGCAGATCATGTGCCAGTATCTACAGTGTGGAAGCTACATCTCGCACTCTAGTAAACCCTGTAACACAAAGGAATGGTGGAATAAGACCTATATTTTCAGTGGGAAGTGATAATCTGCTCATCCAGCCTCAGCAGCAGTTAAACATCAAATGTGAAAGTAGGAACCTTGTTTTTTGAGAATCATTGAAGCATTCAGAACTTCTGCAAGTCCCTGTGTAAAGTCAAAGAATCTAATTGCTGATATGTGTGAAATTGATACTAATGTATATTAAGTGAATGTCATAACAACACGTCTGGGTCATTAGCTCCCCAAAATCAAACAAAAAAACATTATGAGAGGATTTTTAAAACAGTTAAGCACATTTGTACCCCACATCTCTTTATCTTAAAGGAATAGTTCACCCAAACATGAAAATTCTGTATTTATTTACTCAACATCATGTTGTTCCAAACCTGTATGTCTTTATTTCTTATGTGAAATAAAAAATTTAAATATTAATAAATATCTTGGACCGCCTCATTTTAAAGCTTAAGAAGGACCCAAAAGTATCAAAATTAGTCCATGCGTCATATTCCAAGTCTTCTGAAGACATATGATAGGTTTAGGTGAAAAACAACACAAAATTTAAACCTTTTTTTAATGAAAATCTTGACGTCCATTGCACATTAAGCTTATTCTCAATGGCTTGTGGATGTAGTAATTTTGAGTTACTTTGTATTTTACAACATTTTTACTGTATAACAGAAAAAATACTGTAATACAAAGATTTTGTATTAAAATTAAATTAAATAGTAAAATTAAAGTACAATAAATACCACCTGAATACAGTTTAAATTATATATATGTAACAGTGTTCAAAATTACTGTTAAATTCATGCTAAGATTGGGACATCTCACCATTGGTTGTTGCGCCAGCATATTTGCATATATTTGCGTAGTTATATTGCGGGGTGGCGCTACGTGATCTTCCATAGCAGAGCCTCATATCTCTCGCAGTTGGTAAATTGCTCAGATGATTGATCTGTTGAATTATTTTCATTTTCAAACACAAGTTCGATGTATAAATCACACAAGAGTTTATCTCTTTCATCTATCATCATTCCGATCCTGTCGGTCGAGTCAAATGTGTCATATTTCCAGAGATAAAAACCAAGAGTATTTGAATGTGTAATTAACTTGCCTGTGAACTTAATGTCTTTGTTTATTTAATTCTTTTAAGATGACTGAGCAACACTGGGCCACTGTATTTTACCACTGTCACTTCTTGCTATAATAGTAATGAGGAATGAAAGACGCACAGTTTTGTATTATATTTTTAATTTTATATTTTATTTGTATATTTCTGACAACTATATGATCACAATCAACTTGTAAAGTTATATGTCTGAGAGCAGAGCCTCATATCTCTCGCTGTTGATGACTGAGCAACATTGGGCCACTGTATTTTACCAGTCTTTGGTTGTGTTTGTCCCAGGTCCAATAAATAGAAAATCTGAGTGAACATCCATCTGCTCTGAGAGTAAATTTATCCACACAGACACAGTCACATTGGTGCCGTGACTCGTTGGTTCTTCAATCAAGATGGTTCCTGAAGTGGCCAAGGGTTCATCTTAAAGTTTTCACTTGGAGTCAGGTGGACACACAATCTTGCTCAGAGACTGCAGTCGTTGTTAATAGACTTTATTCATTAATGGCTGCACTTGAGGACTTTTGCAATATTTGCCTCAGATAACTTGCTTTCTAGTCAACAGCATATTTAAGTATTTCTTTGATTCATTGTGTTTATTATCTACATGTACTGAATTTCATGAGTAGTTCTGATGATTCTTACACTCTGGTATGTGGAGGTAGAGGAAGGGGGTGGGGTTTATTGAAAGTGCCCAAGTCATTACAGTTCAGTGGGTCTGTTGAACAGGGAGATGCATGTATCATGGAAGATAGTCAGACTTCCGATGAGACTCCATTAGTTTGTGGGGGTGGGGTTCCTTCTAAGGGCCATGATTTAGATGCTTCACCAGGGCAACAGGGCATATTTTCATCTACTCCATACCCAAACACAAAGCCACCTGATATAGTTACTGAAATAGCTGACATAATCAATCAAGTCGGTCAACAGGTTGCGGATTGTAAAGTCACCAGACTTGGTCCAACACATTCAGTAGGTGTACATTAAGTAGGTAGCTCCCCCCAAAAATGTGACAACAGATGGGACAACTTCACAAATGATGGACTTGATGCAAAGCCATTTGTCCTCCAGAAATGTGAAAGAACCTCCTTGCTTCAGAGGTGAGGACTCTGACACTATAGAATTAGGAGAATGGATAAATATCATGAAAGACTACAGGAAGTGACGTAACATAAAAACAGAGCAACAAGCAGAGGAGATGTTGATTCATCCGAGGGGCAGGGCTAAAGATGTGGTCAAGTTTGGCATAAGGAACTGTGACATTATGTATGCCACTGATGCAATCTTTGGCTTACTTAGGAAACACTTTGAAGGTGCACCTTGCTCTCCTTTCCCATTAGCAGATTTTTATACCACTTTACTCAGACCTGAGGAGGACACCAACGAATACTGGCTCAGGCTAAACCATGCAGTTGATGTTGCTGCAGAGCGTTTGAAAGAACAGGGTAAAGTACTGGAAAACCCAGGCACAGAGGTAACCCGTAAGTTCATTAAACATTGCCCATGCAAAGAGCTTGCCATTACCTTTCGATCTAAAACAACTGATACATGGTCTGTGTGGGAAGTTCATGATATTTTGAATGAATATCACTCAGAGACAAGTCTGGCATCTGCAGCAAAATGTGTGACTCCTAACAAAGTATCTGTGTACAGAACTGAAGTGGAATTATCAACAGCAACACTTCCAACAACTTCTGATGCCCAGCAATTTAGAACCTTAGAGGCTTCTGCATTAGAGCGAGTTATGGGCTTGTTAGAGAAAGTCTTGTTGCAAGGGTCAGCCTTTAAAGAATCAAGCCCATGCACACAGTCTAAAGCAAAGTTACCTAGAATAAAAGGCCTAAAGAATTTGCCATGTGCTGTTGTTCCAGCCCTGTTCATTCTGGTCTCACACACTGCTGTGACAAAAAGCTGTGCTTCCAGTGTCACTGTCCTGACCATTCCTGCACTGATTGTCCTGAGAGGGTGAAATCTCCATCTTCACACCTATGTGGGGCAGTAGATTGGTGCCGTTCAAATTGATCAATCCATGGACAAAACAGTTGTTCTAAAGAAGAACACAAAAATTGTAGATGTTTTCACATGCATTGCTGTAGAGGAGTTGTCTACATCTGAGTGCCTGAAGAGCAATGTTCAGTGTGCTACAATTCCTGGGAGTTGTGTGCAGACCAGCGATGAAAGGAAAAATGGGCTGAGTTCTTTGGGATTGCAGGATCTAGATCTGGATGCCTGTGAAGTGTCAGAGGAGTGGAAGGACAGACTCCTGAAGCTCGTTGAAAAGTACGAGTCAACCTTTTCCCGTGGTAGTATGGATTATTAAAAAATTAATTAAATTAATTAATTTTTAAAAAAAAAATTAAATTAATTAAATTAATTAATTAATTAAATTAATTAATTAAATAAAAAAAATTAATTAAAATTAAATTAAAATTAATTAAGGACTGTGGGGAAGCCACCGACTTTGTCCTCAAGATCCATCTGGTGGATGAGAAGCCGTTTCACCTTCCATGTCATGTAGCGCCCAGTCACTATGATAAGTTGCGCACTGTTTTAAACGAAATGGAAGAAAAAGGCATAATACGGAAATCTCAGAGTGATTATGCATCTCCACTAGTCTAAGTCTTAGTCTTAGACTTCTCAGGAAGTCTGTCAGGTTCCTGGGGCACATTGTCTCTGAGAATGGTGTCCAGACAGACCCAAAAAAGGTTAAGGCATTCAATGACATCCAGACTGTTGATCTTATGGAAGCAGATGGCATAACGCCATCTCTAAAAAAGATTAGATATTTCCTAGGTATGATTATGTACTATCAACATTTCAAAGAGGACTGTTCCACCAAAGCAAAACCATTGTTCAAGCTTCTGTCTGAACAGCCTTAGAACCTCAGAGGGGACGGAGACCTAAAAAGAAGTCAACAAATTCTGTAACAATTTCACCTGAGGTTAGGATATCTGAATGTCAGACCACTTTCGAAACTCTAAAGCAGGACCTTCTTCACAGTGTCATTCTGGTACATCCAGATTTTGCTCAGCCTTTCATACTTGCTGTCGATGCTTCATTTGATGGAATAGGAGCCATGCTCTCTCAAGTACCTCCTAGAGGAAAAATTGCTCGACCTGTTGTCGAGCATATATACTCGAGTTTCTGGCCTTGAAATGGGCCATATGTGACAAATTTGCCCATTGGCTAAAAGGGAGTCATTTCACGGCATGGACAGATAATAATCCCTTGACGTATATATTTTGACCAAACTGAGACTAGATGCATGTGAGCAGCGATGGGTGGCAAAGCTTGCTGCATACAACTTGACCTGAAATATGTTCTGGGCATGAAGAACATTGTTGCAGATGCCCTGAGCAGGGAGCCATTCATTAAGTCATGTGTCAGCCATTGACTGTTGAGAGAGCCATATGTGTCTCTATTGGATGAGGTCAGTGGAGTTATTACTGGTACCGTTCAGGATGCTTTCCACGTCACCAACAATTTCCAGAATGTTCAGGCCAATAGTGATGGTGGACCTACAGCCAGTAAAGAGAATAGCTCGGGTGACTCGCATGCCAGATCCTTCAATGAAGTTTCAGCTGCCCTGGGTGTTCATTATAGTGGAGGAGTAAGCCTGTTACCTGTGGCCTGCCCAACATTGCTCCAGCTCCCTGGTGAAGATCCTTCTGTAGCTATTCCCCTTACCAAACTCGTCAATCTTCAAGAGCAGGATACTGTTGTCAGCAGGGTCTTGTACTATGTTCTGAGACGTAAACACCCTTCAAAGAGTGAGAGATCGAAGGAGCCTAGCTCTGTGAGAAGCTTTTAAAGCACTGGAAAAAACTATGGTTTCAGAATGACATTTTGTACAGAGTAAAGAAAGACAGACTGATGAATAGGAACCTCTTTCAATATGTTGTACCTCACTCCTTAAAGCATGATGTTCTCTGTGGTGTTCATGACTCAGTTGGGCACCAGGGGAGTGCAAGAACTCTCTTGGATCGCAAGGACCTGTTGGATCAGAGGGTGAGGGCTAGGGTCATTCTTCCCAGAAATGTCTGGGAACTTGCAAGTGCCTTGGTGGAAGAGTGGGGTAACATCTCACAGCAAGAACTGACAAATCTGGTGTAGTCCATGAGGAGGAGAGGCACTGCAGTACTTAATGCAGCTGGTGGCCACACCAGACACTGACTGTTACTTTTGATTTTGACCCCCTTTTTGTTCACAATTTTTGCAGTGTGGCAGGCTGCATTATCCTGCTGAAAGAGGCCACTTTCATCAGGGAATACCGTTGACATGAAGGGGTGTATGTGGTCTGCAACAATCTTTAGGTAGGTGGTATGTGTCAAAGTAACATCCACATGAATCCCATGACCCAAGGTTTCCCAGCAGAAGATTGCCCAGAGCATCAAACTGCCTCTGCCAGCCTGCCTTCTTCCCATGGTTCATCCTGCTGCCATCTCTTCCCCATGTAAACGATGCACATGCATCTTGCTATCCACATGATCTAAAAGAATATGTGATTCATCAGACCAGGCCACCTTTTTCCATTGCTCTATTGTCCAGTTCTCACACTCACATGCCCATTGTAGGTGCTTTCAGCGGTGGACAGGGGTCAACATGGGCACTCTGACCGATATGTGGCTATGCAGCCCCATACGCAGCAAGCTGCGATGCACTGTGTGCTCTGACACCTTTCTATCATGGCCAGCATTAAGTTTTTCAGCAGTTTGTGCTACAGTAGCTCTTCTGTGGGATTGGACCAGACGGGCTAGCCTTTGCTCCCCACGCACATCAATAAGCCTTGGACGCCCATGACCCTGTTGCCAGTTCACCAGTTGTCCTTCCTTGGACCACTTTTGGTAGGTACTAACCACTGCATACCGGGAACACCCCACAAGACCCGCCGTTCTGGAGATGCTCTGACCCAGCCAGCACAATTTGGCCCTTGTCAAAGTCGCTCAAATCCTTACGCTGCCCATTTTTCCTGCTTCCAACACATGAAATTCAAGAGCTGACTGTTTACTTGCTGCCTAATATATCCCACCCCATGACAGGTGCAATTGTAATGAGATAAAAAATGTTATTCACTTCACCTTTCAGTGGTTTTAATGTTGTGGCTGATCAGTGTATACTGTATATATACTGTGTACACTACCATTCAAAAGTTTGGGTCACTTGCCTGAAATGTTTCTCATGATCTTAAAAATCTTTTGATCTGAAGGCATATGCTTAAATGTTTGAAATGCATTTTGTAGACAAAAATATAATTGTGCCAACATATTAATTTACTTAATTACAAAACGAAAATTTAATTTAAAATAAAAGTAAAGATTATTGTAATTCCCTTTATTTTGGTCTTCCTCAAGCCTCTCTTTCTGTCTTCAATTGGTTCAAAATGCTGCGGCCAGATTTTTGACATCATCTAGAAAGTGTGATCATATTACCCCAATCCTGGCCTCTCTGCACTGGCTTCCTGTTTATTTCAGGATACAATTTAAAATACTGTTGTTTGTTTTTAAAGCTCTTAATGACCAGGCCCCGTCATATATTAGGGATTTAATACAGCCATACTTACCTACTAGGTCTTTGAGATCTGCTGTCAAAATATTATTGCATATTCCCCGGTCACGTTTTATACGTAAGGGTGATAGAGACTTTGCAGTTGCTGCCCCTAGGCTATGGAATCAGCTACCACTTGACATTAGACAAGCTTCATCACTGTCTATTTTTAAATGCAGGCTGAAAACGCACTTGTATTCTCTAGTGTTTTGCAGTATCAGTTGAGATTGTTGCATTTTATTGTATGTATTTTAATGTATTTGTTTTTATTTTTCTGTATTGCAGATTTTTCTGTCCAGCACTTCGGTCAGCTTTGCTGTGTTTGGGTGTGCTTTAGAAATAAATTTTACTTACTTACAAAAGATTTTGAAATGATGACTTGGACCGAATAATTAAGAAAAGCAGCCGCTAAGTGCCCAGCATATAGATGGGAACTCCTTCAATACTGTTTAAAAAGCATCCCAGGATGATACCTCAAGTTGGTTGAGAAAATGCCAAGAGTACATTTCTGCAAAATCTTGGCAAAGTGTGGCCACTTTGAAGATGCTAAAATATAACACAGTTTTGATTTATTTTTGATTTTTTTAGTCACAACATAATTCCCATATTTCCATTTCTATTATTCCATAGTTTTGATGACTGTACTATTATTCTAAAATGTGAAAAAAAAAAAAAAGAATGAGTAAGTGACCCCAAACTTTTGAACG